>NC_086254.1:16256804-16570404 GCF_021018805.1 Prinia subflava
GAGTGCAAGGCGGCGCTGGGCGAGCTGGGGGTGCAGACATCCCCCTCACCCTTGGGCGAGCGGGAGCAGGGCACGGAGCTGGCGGAGGCGCGGGCGGCCCTGAAGCGGGCACAGACCGAGCTGGAGGAGCGGGAGCGGCGGCTGGAGGAGCTGCAGGCGCGGCTGGAGGCGGCGGAGGCCGCGGCCTCGCCGGGAGCCTTGGTGCAGGAGGCGTCGCGGGAGAAGGAAGCACTGCTGGAGCGCTGCGGGCGCGCCGAGGCCGAGGCGCTGCGGCGGGAGCTGGCGGCGAGGCCGCGGGACGCGCCGGGAGCGGCAGAGCCGGCGCGGCAGCCGGCGGAGGCCGAGGCGCAGCTGGCAGAGCTCCGGGCCGCGCTGGCGCGCAGGGAGGACGAGCTGGGCGCGCTGCGGGAGCGGCTGCGGGAGCACGAGCAGGAGGCCCCGGCGTGGCTGCAGCGGGCGCGGGCCGAGGGCTGGGTGCCCCGGGACGAGCACGCCCGCGCCACGGCCGCGCTGCAGGAGCAGGCGCGGGCGCTGCGGGAGCGCCTGGCGCAGCTGGAGGCCGCGGCCGACGCCAAGGCCCGCGAGGCCGCGCGGCTGCAGGCCGAGCTGGCGGGCGCCGTGCCGCGGGCGCAGCACGAGGCGGCCGAGGCCGGGCTGCGGGCGGAGGCGGCGGCGCTGGCGCAGCGGCTGCAGGAGCTGGAGCGGCGGCACGAGAAGACGTGCGAGGAGGTGTTCCGCGTGCAGCGGCAGGCGCTGTTCATGAAGAGCGAGCGGCAGGCGGCCGAGGACAGGCTGGGCGCCGCACAGAAGCAGCTGGAGCAGGCCCAGGACGAGGCGCGGCGGCTGCGGGAGCTCCACGGCCACGCCGAGGATGCGGCACGGCTGGTCAGGGACAGAGACAGGAAGGTAAGGGACAGGGAATCCTGAGGGGCTGCTCGGAGGGGAATGGTGGCCTTGAAGTCACTGAATTTGGGTTGGAAGGGACCTTAAAGCTCATCCCATTCCACCCCTGCCATGGCAGGGACACCTCCCACTGTCCCAGGGTGCTCCAAGCCCCGTCCAGCCTGGCCTTGGACACCTCCAGGGATCCAGGGGCAGCCAAGCTGCTCTGTGTAACCTGCAACCCCTGTGCCCTGTGCAGATCACGGAGCTCTCCAAGGAGGTTTTCAGGCTGAAGGAAGCCCTGAACGCCCTCCCCGAGTCGGGGGGGCCTCCACAACCCCCACCCAACACGGCCGCGCTCCAGGCCCAGATCCGGGCGCTGGAGGAGAAGCTGGAGGTGGGTCCCCTGGTGGGTTCAGGGCTCCCCCGAGCCCCCAACCCTGTGGCCAAACCTCCTCCCTGTGCTGCAGGAGACAGAGACGAGGCACAGCAAGGTGGTGACACTGTACCGGAGCCACCTGCTCTACGCCGTGCAGGTGAGCTGGGGACAGGGCTGGGGACAGGGCTGGGGACAGCTGGGGACAGGGTTAGGGCAGCTGGGGACACTGGGGTGGTGGCTGGGCCACCTGCCATCCACAGGAGGAAATGGAGGGGCTGAGACAGGTGCCAGCCCAGGGACACACACGGAGCTTCCCTGATGTCCCCACCCCAGTGTACCCACCAATGTCCCCCCACCCCAGGGCCACATGGACGAGGACGTGCAGAGACTCCTGTGCCAGATCCTGAGGATGCAGCGGCTGCAGGAGCAGGACAGATGAGCCCCAGCCAGCACGGGTGGCACGGGGAGGGGGGGACAGGTCTGTCACAGCACCCTTTGTGTCCCTTTGCTTGTCCACGCACCCAGCCTACCCCCAGCACAGCAGCAATAAAGCTATTTGTAGTCACACTAACAGGGTGGCTCCTCTCTGGGGGCACCGCGGTGGGCACGGGGGGCTGTGGGGACCTGGGGACAGCAGGGCATCGGTGCCACCAACTGCAGCCCTCCATCTTGGCCAGGGCTGGAATCCCTTTCCCAAGGCACGGGGCGTGGGGATCCCGGTGGCAGCACGCTGGGAAGCGGCTCCGTCCACGCGGGAACGGCCCTTCCTGCGAGGAAATGGGCTGGGAAGCGCCGGGATCCGGCGGGGACAGCGCGGTCCCAGCTGGCCCTGCTGCGGTGAGTGGGGGCACTGGGATCCCCACGGGCACTGCGGGGGGAGTTGGAGGTCTGGGCGCCGGGTTTGGGGCACCCCCAAATCCAGGGAAAGCAGAGCAGGTCCCCTCTGGCTGAGCCAGCCCACGGCTGTGGTGGGAGGTGACAAGGGCACGACCTGTCCCTGTGGTGCTGGGTTTGGGGACAGCAGGGAGCTCAGCTCAGCCCCCAGGCCGGGCTTTAGGGGTCTCTGTGAGGGACAGTCCTGCCCTGGATGGAGGTGGGGACCCAGCCGAGGGATACAAACCCCTGACTGCAGGGGTGGGACTGCAGGGGTGGCTGCAGACCCCCTGGGAACAGAGCAGGAAGTCTTAACCCCTCTCTCTCCTGGCTGTAGGCTCTGACCCCTTTGGAATCCATCCCTCTGCAGGGTGTGTGGCAGGGCCGGGGGGGAAACTGAGGCACAGCAGTGTGGGGTGGCTCCAGGGCGATGTCCCTGGCCCCCCGTGGGCCCTGGGGTGTCTGTGCTGTCCCCAGTGCTGGGGTTTGACAGTCCTGCCTGTCCCCACAGGTGCCTGGGCAGCCCCGCTGAGTCTCCTGGCATGAGGTGGCTTTGGGTTGTGGCTTTGGTGGCACCCGCCTGCACTGTCCCCTACAACGGCACGGCAGGGAGCACTGGGGATGGGGACAACGGGGACAGAGGTATGGGGGACTGGGGGGCCTGGGATGGAGGGGATTTCGGACAGTGAGGGGACAGGGAACAATGACGGTCTCTGGGGAGAGAAGTGTGGGGACACTGGAGGGACTGGGGACAGGGGGGTACAGAAGATGGGCACGGAGGGATTGATGATGGAGGAATAGGGACCCTGGGGGTCTGGGGAGGACCAGGGCCATTGGTGGGGACACTGGGAATGGCTTTGGAGGGACTAGAGAGGCCCAGACCCTTCCTCACGCTGTGTCCCCATGTGTCCCCCAGGCCCCTGCACCCCTCAGTACGGCCCCCTGGGCACCGAGGTGCTGCTGCCATGCCCGGGGGGTGCTGCCGAGTGGCGCTGGGGGGACACAGTCCTGGGCACGTCCCCAGCCCCGGGGCTGGCCCTGCCCAACGCCAGCCTGGCCCACGAGGGCCACTACAGCTGCCACCACCCTGTCACCGGCGAGACTTGGGCCACCATCTGCCTGCGGCTGGGCTGTGAGTGCCCCCCAGCCCTGCTGTGACCCCGCTGCTGGCCGGGGGTCCCTGGGGGTGCTGGCAGTGCAGTGACCCCTGTCCCCTGTCCCCAGACCCGCCCCCGCCACCGGCCATCGAGTGCTGGGCCAGCAGCTACCCCCAGGCTGTGAACTGCTCCTGGGGGCTGAGCCCCGAGCCCCTGCTGGACACCGACTTGGTGGCCACCTACAGGTCAGTGCAGGTCCCCAAAGCCCGTCCCCGTGTCCCCCAGCCCTCGGCAGCTGTCCCTGTGTCCCCAGGCACGGCACAGACACAGGTGAGTGCACCCCGACGGGCCCGCGGAGCTGCTCCTTCGGGGAGCTGCAGGTGTTTTCCCTCACTCCCTACGAGCTCAACGTGACAGCCCGGAACGCCCTGGGAGCTGCCTCCAGCACCCTGTCCTTCCTCCTGGAGAACATCAGTGAGTGCTGGGCTGGGGGACACCGGGGGCCCCTGCAGGAGCCTCGTGTCACACCCTGGGGTGTCCTTTGGGACGTGGGATCATCAGTGCAACGATTTGCTGGGGCTCAGGCTGGCCCTGCACAGCTCACAGGGGGACATGAGGGCCCTGTCCCCAACAATCCCACAGCCACAAGATCCCCCTTCACTTAAAAATGGAAGTGATTTTTTCCATGAAGTGGTGGGACAAGGGGTGGGTTGTAATCTAAAGGAGGATTTTGATGGGCTATTGGAAAGAATTGTTGGCTGTGAGGGTGGTGAGGCCCTGGGAGGGAATTCCCAGAGAAGCTGGGCTGCCCTGGATCCCTGGAGCATCCAAGGCCAGGCTGGACGGGGCTTGGAGCAACCTGGGATAGTGGAAGGTGCCCCTGGTGGGATGAGATGATCCTCAAGGTCTCTTCCAACCCAAACCATCCCGGAATTCTCTCACCCCTTGTCTCCCCAGTAAAGCCGGATCCCCCCGAGGCCCTGCGGGTCTCCCCCATCCCTGGGGAGCCCCAGAAGCTGCTGCTGGAGTGGAGCCCCCCATCATCCTGGCCATTCCCGGAGTATTTCCCGCTCCAGTACCGCATCCGCTATTCCCGGGACAACGACTCCGTCCCCACCACGGTACTGCCACCCTCACCCCGGGTAAACTGAGGCACAGCGGTGGCTGTGCCTGGCGTGTCCCTGTCCCTGACCCTGCTGTCCCCAGGTGGGGCCGTACGAAGTGACATCCCACACGCTGACGGACCTGGAGCCCGGGAGCCTCCACCACATCCAGGTGGCCGCCAAGGACGTCACGGATTCGGGAGAATTCAGCGCCTGGAGCCCGCCGGCCTCGGGGACACCCTGGGCGGGGCTGTGACAGCCACGCAGGGCTGCTGTCCCCACCCCACGGCTGCTCCCGTCGCTTGTCAGCAGCGCGGAGCCACCAGTGCTGCCAGAAACGGGCAATAAATGAGCATGAGACTTCTTCCCTGTTCTAATTTTGGGATGTTTGTGATGGCTGAGCTGCCCATAGGGTCGGTCTCTTCACTGCCCCCAGGGCCAGTACCTTTGTTGTCCCAGGACTGTTCCTTTGATATTCCAGCACAATCCCTTTGTCTTCCTGCGTTTGACCCTTTTTTTTGCCCTTGGGGTCGGTCGCTGTTCTGCCCCAGGCCCGTCCCTTCGCCCTCCGCCGCAGCCGCCCCTCAGCGCCCGCCGGAGCGGGGCTCTCACCGAACCTGCGGCCCTGAGGGGGGGGCGGCCATGTCGGACGTGGGCTGGGTGGGGGGGGGGAATGCCGTGATTAACGGGGAACGCCTGTTCCCTGCGCGGCCTTACCCGGGCTGACACGGCCGCGCACCGGAGCCTCGAGGCCGTCACAGGACTCACACCGGAGCCCCGGAGGGCTCCAGTCCTCACACCGGAGCCCCGTGGCCGTTACAGACATCGCCCCCCCCCCCCCGTGCCCCCTGGTGGTCCCGCCCGTCGATGCCCTGCCGCGCTCGGGCGGGAAGGGCTGTGCGCATGCGCAGTCCGGCCCCCGGAGGTGGCGCACCCTCGTGGTCAGGCCGCGTCTCGGCGCCGGCAGCCTCAGTCCTGCACATTGGTAAGGATGATGATTTCTCCCACATGCAAGATGCCACCTTTTGGAACTCTGTCTGCTTTTGGAGGGCCAAATGTCTCCCACAATCTGACATCAGGAACATGGCCAGGTGAGTTTAGTTTCCCATGGAAAAGGGCCACCGTTCGTGTCCACCACCCTCATCCTGCCCAATCCTGCCCTATCGGCTTCTGCCTGTAAAAATTCAGTGGCATTCAAGATTTCTCCCAGATGCAAGATGCCACATTTTGGAACTCTGTCTGCTTTTGGAGGGCCAAATGTCTCCCACAATCTGACATCAGGAACACGGGGAGGTGAGTTTGGTTTCCCATGGAAAAGGGCCACCGTTCGTGTCCACCACGTGGAGCAGGTCCTGAGGGCTGGGGCGATGGCAGGGGTGGGGTCACGCATGGACGGGTTTGGGTGGCAGAGGGAGCCTAAAGATCGTCCCGGGCCACTCCTTCCGTGGGCTGGGCCACCTTCCACTATCCCAGGCTGTCTCAGGGTTGTTTATTCTTCATTATCTCAGTTCTGTCTCAGCTCTGCCAGGCCTCCCTGGCAGGGAACCTTATCTCAGTTGTGTCCCAGCTCTGTGAGGTGTCCCCAGCAGAGCAGGACTGGGGCGGACTGGGCGGCTCAGAGAGCCCCACACCTTATGTACAGTACCCCTGACCCAACCACTGCCCACAATGAACTTTTTATTTACAAAATTGTACCAATATCTACTGCCTATGCTAACATGTCATTTCTACTCTAAACCAATCTCTAAAATCCAACTCAGAAAATGGGGGACGAGAGCAAGAACAAGGAGCACAGGGGCCACTCCCCAATTCCTCCAGCTTGCCTCTTCAACCCCGTATACTAAAAATCCTAGATTCTACATTTACATTCTATGATAAACTAAATACTGCTTATTTTGAATTGTCCCAGCTTGTGATTCTTCATACAATGTGGGCATTCACTGCCATGGCAGGGATCAGAGTCAGTGCCCTCCTGGGCTCTGTGTGAGGCTGCCTGAGCCCCTGGGACAGACCCCAGACCCCCTGTCCGGTCTCCAAACCCTCCAGGGTGGCCAGAGGAATGTTCTAGACTCTGACAAGGCTGCTCCAAGCCCTGCCCAGCCTGGCCTTGGACACTTCCATGAATCCAGGGGCAGCCACAGCTTCTCTGGGCACTCATCCCAGGGCCTGCCCACCCTCCCAGGGCGGAATTCCTTCCCAATGTCCCGTCTCTGGGATTTTATAGGGATCTAAGCAGAGTTTCTCCACCCTCCAGAGAGCAGTGACACCTTTCCCAAGCGTTGCCAGGCTTTGTGCCCTCCAGATTTTCTTCCCTGAGCTCTCCTGGGCTCTGGAAGCTCTTTCTGTCCTCCCAGGTAGGTTTGGAAGAAATGCTGCTTGGTCCCATCCTGTGAAATTCCTCGTTGTCCCAGCTGATGGCACTATTGGGAGCGTGTGGAGCCGAGGTTTTTCCCTGGAAAGACAGACAGATCCCAGTTGGACAAGATCCCAATTTTCCATCTCTGTTATCCGAGACGGAGCAGCCTCACACCCACCCGGTGCTCGTTCCCACCAGCAATGAGAGCAGGGGAGAACCTGGTTCTTATAAAATGAGAAAATAAACACGAGTCACCAGGTCAGGGATGGGACCGGAGTTATCTGCGGGAGGAGCAGCCGGCGCTTGGAGGCTCCAAAGCGTTTCCAGCCCCAGGAATGGGCTCCCACCAGCAGGAATTAATGGTTTGTCAGTCCGCAGGAGAATTTCCTTCCATGGGACGTGTGGGGTGGAGGCGATGAGCCCTGCAGGCTCCCAGCTCCTCCTGTGCCTGCCTTTCAGCTGTGGAACCTCTCACACACAGCAAAGGGAAAATCCCTGGGAAAGCGGCGCTGCCTTCGGCCTCACGCTGGCTCTGCTGTGTCCATTCCACCCTCCCAAACCGGCTGGGGGCACACCTGGGCTGCTCCTATAACCCAAACAGCCTCGGGGTGTCTGGAGGGGAATGGGGGGCCTGGGATCGGCCCTTTGGAGCAGCTGCTGGCTCGGGAATGCAGCTTGAAAAGGCAAAAAATGGGTTTACATGAGGGGACAAATTCCCCCTCCTGGTTGTCTCGGCAGTTTGTGGATTTTGCTGTGTGAGCAAGAAAAAACAATAAATTATACTGGTTATTTCAGGGAGGCAGAATTGCTTAACACTTAAAACCAGGACCAATTATTTTTTTCTTCCTGGCTCCATCTCATCACGTCTGACCTTAGGAAGGACGTCAGCTCTCCTGCAAAATTCCCATATTTTAGGGTGACAATAATCACTAAACCCTCCCAGGGAGTGGGACTGGTTAATATTCAAAAAGGTCTTTAAGCTTTTTGTTGGTTCAGATTTTCCTAAAGCCCCTGCTGCACCACCGTGTTTGCGCTGTAAAATCAGTTTAAAGCAGCAGAAATTCCACATTCTTTCTAAAACACGGCTGCAGATTCCTGAGAGCTTTTCCAGGACTGTTCCTGTGTCTTTTGTGTTTGTTTTGTCCTTTTGATTTTGGGTTCTAGTTCACAAAAGGCCTTGGTAGGACAGGTTTAATCGGTGCCTGGCTGCTCTCAGGTCTCACGGATGTTTCTCCATCATTTATGTTCAGATTCTGGAGCTGTCTCTGTAACCAAAAGACGCCGCTTTTGATTAATTTATTTCCTTATTAATTTGTGAGACGGGAGCTCTCTGGGAACGTGGGAACACATCCCCAAATCGTCTGTGCCACGAAACCCTGGAGCAGTGTCACGAGAGCCTTTTCCAGGCAGAATCCCTGATCCCTGGGCAGCTGCAGAGGGAATCTCTGACAGCACAGGAGGTTTTGGGGTTTGGGTTTTTGGGTTTACTCCTCTCCTGTGACTCCCCCGGCTTTCCTGCGCCAGCAGCACAGGGGTGTGTAACCCAAGCCATGATTTGAGAGGAAAGGAGCCTGCACACCGTGATTTTCATGGGTGGAGAGCTTGGCAGTCCTCACTCAGACCCTTTCCAGCCTGGAGTTTTGGCCTCAGGAGAAGGGGCCTGCTGGGGAGCTGCCCCTACAAACCTGCTCTGGATCTTCTTGCACCTTCCCAAGGCTGCTGGGTTTAGCCTGGGGCTTGTTCTACCTCAGCACTGGGGAACTTCACGATTACAGAGCTCCTGTGGGGTAAAGGGGCTCTGTCCCTTCCCTCCTTCCCTTTTACAGCCCCTCCGAGTGCAGTAAAGCTGCTGATTCCCAAGGAAGGGATAATGCTGGGCACTCACAAGCTCTCCTCCCTTTTAAAAGCCACTGCTGCTCTCAGGAGATCTAATTTAGGAGCACGGGGAAGGCCAGGCTGTCCTCCAGGGCTGCGGGGTGGGAGCTGCTCCGTGAGGAGCTCGGCTGCCAGAGCCTGGAGTGTTTTTATCCAAATCCCAGCTGTGAGGGGCTCCTGGCCTCACCTGAGCGTGGTGCAGGACAGACTCACCTCTGCAGCAGGCGTTTGTTCTCCCAGGGACTGGCAGCAGGATTCTGTGGGAATTCCCATTTGTCCTTTGCTGTGGGCTTGAGCTCCCACCTGCTTTCCCAAAGGATTTGGGAGAGGTCTCCAGAGCTCATCCCGTGATGTTGGACTGGCCCAGCAGAGACGGGGATGAATTCACGAGAGCAAAGCAGAAAGATTCTGCTGAATACGAAGGTAAAAGGCCTCGTTCCCAATGTGTGACAGTGTTTGGATGTGGGAAGGTGTTTCTGGGATAGAGGGAAATAAATATTGCAGAGGGACTTTGGACAAGGGCCTGGAGGGACAGGACACAGGGAATGGTTTCCACTGCCAGAGGGCAGGGACGGATGGGATATTGGGAGGGAATTCCTGCCTGGAAGGGTGGGCAGGGCCTGGCACAGGGTGCCCAGAGCAGCTGTGGCTGCCCCTGGATCCCTGGCAGTGCCCAAGGCCAGGCTGGACACTGGGGCTGGAGCAGCCTGGGACAGTGGGAGGTGTCCCTGCCATGGCAGGGGTGGCACTGGGTGGGATTTAAGGTCCCTTCCAACCCAGACCATCCTGGGTTTATAAACCTGTGTTCCCAACAAGGACAGAACCCTCCAAAAGCCAGAACCCCCCAAAACGGTGACATGCAGCCCCAGGAATGCCCTGGTGATGGGAGTGACAGGAATCGAGTGGGGTCTGGGGTGTCCAGAGACAAGCAGGAGACGTGAAGCAGCCAGCTTCACCCTGGTCAATATGGTCTGCTTTAAACTCTGTTTTTACTTCAGATTTGGGCTGCCAATAACTCCTTCAAACAATGATCTAATGCCTGTGTGAATGTTTGTAAAACCTCACTGCTCTGGCAGGTTGAGCTCTTGCCAAGAAGCAATCACTTGTAATTAGGGAGAAGGAGTTGGAATCTCCTGGCCTCGCAGTCCAGCACATTTTCCAGTTGTGTTTGTCCCATTTGGACCATCTCACTCCTGGGGGTGTGCTCCGAGCTGAGGTCTGTGGGACACGCTCCTGTCCCCAAGGGAATTTCTGTGGGAAGCACTGCCAGAAACCTGCTGGAAAACGCGAAGTGCCTGTGCTGGGCAGGGGACAGGGTGACAAGGACAGGAGCTGGCAGGGGACAGGGTGACAAGGACAGGACCTGGCACGGGCAGAGCCACAAATGGCATTTTGGGTTCTCAATTCTCTCCACCTTTCCTGCTCTGCAGGAGATTCCTGAGGAGGCTTTTCAGGCACGTTGAGTCTTGAATGGGAACTGGGAGCACGGAGAAGCTTTTGAGGGACACCTGGAAAAATCCTTTCCCTGGAGAAGAGGGACAGCCCCAATCTGCCGTGGACTGGAGAAGTGCAGCTGTTCAAAGAGCCCTGGAAGAATTTGGATTAGCAGGAATCTTTAAAGGACTTTGGTGCAGCCCCTGTTAAATGGTTGCTGCTCACACAACGAGAAGTTCCCAGTGGGAAATCAGAGCCTGTCCAGGACAGCAGATCCCAGGAAAAGGAATGAGGCGTCCTTTGCCCACACAGAGTTTAAACCTCAGTCCTCACTCTCTCACCTGGCACCTGAGGCCCCAAAGAACATTTCCAAGCAAGTTGGGAATTTCGACATGAAAAGTTTGATGAAAAAAACCTTCTTGAATTCCTGGAGCATCCTGGAATTCCCTTCACCCCCTTTTCCAGTTCTGGAGAACCAGGCCTGTTGTGCAGCTCCTGGCGTGTTCTCCTGAAGCAACAGGAGGTCAGGGACACACAGGTCAGGTCCTGTGGGACAAGGAGCTGTTATTTATGGAAGGAATTTTTTCCTGAATGTGAGAGAGGAGCAGTGGATTCTGCTCTCCAGTGGGGTTTGAAATCCTAAATTCCAGCCAAGAGTCATCACATAAACTCGTGTTGAAGAACCTGACCTAGTTGGAATAATTGGAGGTAATTGTCAGCTCTTTCCAGATGACAAAATCCTTAATCACCAGCAGATGCTCAGCCAAGCTCACAAAAAAGGCTGGAAACGCAGGGCGAACGGGGAGGAATCGCTGCCCCAGAGGCACCAAGTTTCAGGAACGGGCAGGAATCCTCCTCAGGGGTTTTTCCAATACATGGTCAGGCTGGGACTGGGGCAGTGGTTTGTGCTCGTGGCCTGGGCATCTCCGCAGAAATCTGGAGCTGTGCCGTGAGCACACAGCTGAGTGACACTGAAATATCCGGGAACAATCGGAGGAGGAGCAGCCCTGAAATGAGGAGCGGAGGGGCCGGGCTGCTCCATGGGCTCCTGTCCCCGATCCTTGAATCCGCACCCTCAGATCCCTGAGGCAGCCTGGGGTTCCCTAAAGCTTGGGATGGGTTGGGTGTGAGGTGGCTGCACTCCCGCAGAGCTGCAGGAGCTGCCTGGGGTTTCACTGGGAGTTCCTGAGGAGAGGAGAAGGGATCTGGTGGGGATGAGGACGCTGATGGAGGAGCGGGATTGCTGCCACTGCCTGGGGTATCCCAGTCCCAGCCGGGCTCCTGGGGGTGTGGAGACACGGTACAAGCAGAATTGATCCTTCTAGAAGGGTTATCCCCACCAGGCAATTAACCTGGATTGCTAATTAATCACAGAATTGTACAACAGGGATGTCCTGAGCTGGGAGGGAACCAAAACTCCAACTCGTGGCCCTGCACAGACACCCCAACCCTCCCACCCTGTGCCTGAAGCGTTGTCCAAATGCTCCTGGGGCTGTGGCAGCCTTGGGGATGTGACAATTCCCTGGCCAGGGCACCTGCAAATTCCAGGAACCAGGGTTGTTTCCAAGGTGTTTTTCCTTGTACAATGAGATGGGGAAAGCAGAGGAAAACTGGGAACCCCTGGGAGTGGTCAGAGCAAGGAGCTGCCCCTGTGCCCAGGCAGAGGCTGTGACACAGCCTCTTTAATTACTTCTAACTTTAATTACCCAGTGCTGTAATGAGGCTTTGGAGGCCCTGGAGTGGCTCTCAGCACGTTTGGTGTTTTACAGGGGGTTCCTCCCTTCCCGTCCACCCTCCTGCAGTGGGAGCAGTAACCACGATCCTGCCTGGAAACCAACACTCCCCTGGGAATGTCTGGGACAGGACTCACTGCAGGCTCCTTGAAGTGGGCAGAAATGTGGAAACAGTGACAGCACCACCGTTCCCATGAACCGGGGGTCTCCCTCGTGGGCAGGGGCTCTGCAGCTGGAAAAGGGGGAAAAATGAACAACCACACCTTTGGGAAGAGCTCGGTGTGCCCGGGGTGGGTGTGCAGGGCTGGGCTGGGCTCCCTGCCTGCGATGGAGCTGCTGGCCCAGGGGATGGAGCTGCTGGCCCAGGGGAAGGAGCTGCTGGCCCAGGGGAGGCTGGGATGGAGCTGCTGGCCCAGGGGATGGAGCTGCTGGCCCAGGGGAGGCTGGGATGGAGCTGCTGGCCCAGGGGATGGAGCTGCTGGCCCAGGGGAGGCTGGGATGGAGCTGCTGGCCCAGGGGATGGAGCTGCTGGCCCAGGGGATGGAGCTGCTGGCCCAGGGGATGGAGCTGCTGGCCCAGGGGAGGCTGGGATGGAGCTGCTGGCCCAGGGGAAGGAGCTGCTGGCCCAGGGGATGGAGCTGCTGGCCGGCCCAGGGGAGGCTGGTCGGGGGCCATGACCTCCTGTTGGAGCACTCCAGACCGACAGAACTCGGCAGCTGCATGAACTGGTTGTGGCCTCAAGCAAAGGCCGTTCCTCCGCCGCTGGCCCGTGCCAGATGGTCCCAGCCCAGGCTCAGGGCCTCACGTCCCCTCTCCGCTCTGCTTTTCATGCGTCTCTCCCCAAAAAAAGGCCTGGGCCAGTGCCAGACTCCAGCAAACCCTTGGGAGCCGTCCCCGGCTCTGGCAGGTCACCGGTGCTGGAAGCAGCCCCGTGTCCTGCCTCTGCAGCCCAGACATCCTCCCCGGCTGTCCCTGCCAGCTCTGGAATGAGGAATGGCTCCGCTCCTCTGTCTGCTTCCACTCGAATCCCTCTAGGAAAGCGCTCGTGTGCTCCAGCTCCGCGCTGCTGAAATTAGCACTGGCATCCTGCGGGGCTGCGGCCTCGCTCGCGCCTCCAGGAGCGGGAAAAGCTGCCGAGACCGCGGAGAAAAGCGGTGTCGGAGTCTAGAACATCCCTGTGGCCACCCTGGAGGGTTTGGAGACCGGACAGGGGGTCTGGGGTCTGTCCAGGGGGGTCAGTCAGACCCACACGGATCCCAGGAGGACACTGCCTCTGATCCCTGGCCATGGGAGTGAACACTCACATGCAGGAAGAATCACAAACCCTAAGAATTTAAAATAAGTAGTGGATGGTTTATTATAGAATATAAATATAGAAATTAGGATTCTTAGCAGATGGGGCTGAAGAGACAGGATGGAGGAATTGGGGAGTGGCCCCTGTGCTCCTTGTTCTTGCTCTCATCCCCATCTTGTGCTGAGCTGGATTTTAGAGATTGGTTTAGAGTAGAACTGACATGTTAGCATAGGTAGTAGATATTGGTACAATTTTGTAAATAAAAAGTTCATTTTGGAGTCAGGGGTACTGTACATAAGGTGTGGGGCTCTCTGATCTGTCCCAGTCCGCCCCAGTCCTGCTCTGCTGGGGACGCCCTGCAGAGCTGGGACACAACTGAGATCAGGGACCCTGCCAGGGAGGCCTGGCAGAGCTGGGACACAACTGAGATAATGAAGAATAAACAACCTTGGAAATATGCACTGGGGACTCAGCTTGTCGTCTCTACCTCTGGTGTGAAACACCCAGGGCAAAGAGAAGACGGAAAACCTGATTATTCCTGGGAACAGCAACCCAGGGGAAACTCCCAGGGAACAGCAACCCTGGGGAACAGCAACCCCAAGGAGAATCTCAGGGAATCAACAACCCCGAGAAGCGGGATGTGAGAGCCGAGTGTCCAAAAGAACAACGCAGCGAGCAGGAGGTGCTCCAGCACGGCAGGGAAATCGTCCTGCTGAGGATAAAACTCAAAAAAAAAAGTGTTCTTGGAAGGGTTAAACCATGGCACGAGGTTTGGGACAGCTGCAGGATGCTGGAGTGGGCACTGGGATTGGAACCAGGATGACGGTTTTAGGTCACTCTCAGAGTTTTCTAATTACGCTTTTTTGGGGGGAAAAAAAGAAAAAAAAATGGTGTGTTTGATTCTGTAAGTGCTGAACATTCCACAATTGCTGTGTTTAATAAATACAGCGGGGGCTCCTAGGAGACTGAATGGGGCTGAATGAATGAAGTATGTGAGACATCTGAAACCTATTAGTTGGAGCAAACTGTTGGAGAGGCAGGAATTCTTCTCTTTTTAAAAATATTTATACATTTTTCTTTCATGTCAGGCCAACATCTTATTTGGGGTTATGTTCCAGTGGAAGGAAAGGTGTGTCGGGGGGAAATGCAGGGGGAGGTGCAGGTTTGGGTCAGGCCCAAAAGGAGCAGAAGGGCTGGGTGGCTTTAGGGCCGTGTTTTCCTTTTGGAATCGAAGCCAGCACATTGATCCACCAGGGGACTTTGCCCCAGCCTCGATGGGGATGGATCTTTTGGGATTTGGTTCATTTTGGGGTGTTTTGGGGAGCTTCTCCCACCTGGAGCCTCTCGCTTGAGGCACCGGAGCTCCCCAGCCCTCTCCAGATGAGGTTTGTGGAGCCACGGGTGTGGTTTAACCTGGTTTGGATATTTAGGCTGAGTTAGAACCCACAGCCAGTGCATTCCCCACCAGCTCCAGGAGATCCCAGCAGTGTCCAGCAGCAGCAGGAACGACGCCACATCCCCGAGGTTCCCACCCGGGCTTCTCCTCCTCATGCAGAGTTACCAACCTGACTTGGGAAAATAGCGAAAAACAGGAAAAATAGGGAAGCTGGATGGGAAGGACCCAGAACGTTCCCCCAGGGAATCAGCAGAGCTGAGAGCTCTTCAGGAGCTACTTCAGCTGTGGGGAAGTCTCTGGAAAGGAGAGGAAGAGCTGAGAACACCCGGCTCCAGTATGGGCAGATCATTCCAAATGGAGCCTGGATTCCTGCTGGAAGCTGTTGTTATTTCCTGCTGGAAGCTGTGAGTGTTTCCTGCTGGAAGCTGTGGTTGTTTCCTGCTGGAAGCTGTGAGTGTTTCCTGCTGGAAGCTGTGGTTGTTTCCTGCTGGAAGCTGTGAGTGTTTCCTGCTGGAAGTTGTTGTTATTTCCTGCTGGAAGCTGTGGGTGTTTCCTGCTGGAAGCTGTGGGTGTTTCCTGCTGGAAGCTGTGGGTGTTTCCTGCTGGAAGTTGTTGTTATTTCCTGCTGGAAGTTGTTGTTATTTCCTGCTGGAAGCTGTGGGTGTTTCCTGCTGGAAGCTGTGGGTGTTTCCTGCTGGAGGTTGTTGTTATTTCCTGCTGGAGGTTGTTGTTATTTCCCACTGGAATCTGAGGTTGTTTCCTGCTGGAATTTGCACAAATCCAGGACAAGTCTCCCACCTTTGGTTCTTCCCTCTGTGTCTCGGAGCTCACCCAAGGCTTGGAGTGACCTCTGAGCTCCCCTGTCCTGTGCAGGAGCTCTGGATCCAAGCTCAGGGTGGTGGCAGAAAGGCCTGGATTCCGCAGCTTTCCAGCTGATAAGAGATATGTAAATTATCCCTGCTTTCCTGTGATCCCTAATGAGCTTTGTTCAGCCCACTTTTACTGCAGCACACACTCAACCCTTTCTCTTCAGGCTTCCTGAAATGAAAAGGAGAAGTTTTAGGAAACCTGGAATTTGCAAATGTCTCCCATTATCCTTCTAATCTCCCCGACCTGATTAAATCAGAGGATATCTCCCCACTCCATAGGAAACAGATGTTCCTCTTGCAGCAGGGACATGCAGGAGGCATCCTGAAATTTGTTTAATTTAGAGTCTCCTGGAGATGGGATTTTTGGGGGGATTACAACCTTCGATGTCCGAGTTGGATTTGGAATGGTGCCAGTAAGGAATTTCTGTGGAGTTTCTTTCCATCCTTAGTGAAGAGAAAACTCAACATCCCTGAGCTGAGAGCTTGGAAAATAACTTTGGAGTGGTTTTTGATGGCGTCTTTCCTTCAGTTTAGAGGTGCAAACATGACTGGGACATGGGAGGAGGCTGGGTCTCATTTTGGGAGGGAAGAGTGGAACCCACGCCAAGAGTTCCTGAATGGATTTGACTCTTTCTGGAGCTGTAGGGAACGAGGCACTCGGGGAATGTCCCTTCCCCTCCCTCTGACTGCATTTTCTCTGTGACATCTGCTCCCCAGAGGCTCTCGCTGGATTCCAGTCTCATCATTTTTGTCCACCTGTAACTCTTGGGTTTGCAGATCTCTCCTCTTTCTTTCTTTCTTTCTTTCTTTCTTTCTTTCTTTCTTTCTTTCTTTCTTTCTTTCTTTCTTTCTTTCTTTCTTTCTTTCTTTTCTTTCTTTTCTTTCTTTCTTTCTTTTCTTCTTTCTTTCTTTCTTTTCTTTCTTTCTTTCTTTCTTTCTTTCTTTCTTTCTTTCTTTTCTTTCTTTCTTTCTTTTCTTTCTTTCTTTCTTTCTTTCTTTCTTTCTTTCTTTCTTTCTTTCTTTCTTTCTTTCTTTCTTTCTTCTTTCTTTCTTTCTTTCTTTCTTTCTTTCTTTCTTTCTTTCTTTCTTTTCTTTCTTTCCTTTCTTTCTTGTTTTTGTTTTGGGTTTTGTTTGTTTGTTTTTTGGTTTTGGTTTTTTTGTTTTGTTTTGTTTTGTTTTGTTTTACCAGGTCCAAACAAAATCTGATTTTGCTGAAGACACAGAGGGAAATTGCCCAGAGAAGCTGTGACTGCCCCATCCCTGGCAGTGTCCAAGGCTGGACAGGGCTTGGAACAGCCTGGGACAGTGGAAGGTGTCCCTGCCCATGGCAGGGGGTAGGATGGGACAATATTTAAGGTCTTCCAACCCAAACCATTCTGGGATTCGAAATGTCAGTGCTATTCTAAAATATCTCGATTTTCCTCTGCATTGGTGGTTCTCAGTGTGTGTCATCTGTGCATGTGTGGGTGGTAGCTGCATTTCAGAATTTCCAGGACTGTTATAGCTCTTATGTTTTTTTCAAGCAGCTTCCTCCAGTGTGAGTTGTCCCTCCTGATAGATTTGGACCCCACTTGGAAGAGTTCTCCATGGATGAGGGAAGCTGGATAAAGAGGATTAAAACCTCTGACTGGAGGTGATTTAAGGGTTCCTCCAAAGCAGAACCGTGTAACAACAATGCAGATTTGTTTTAGGTATTGGACACATTTTCCACCCTCCATGCGTCGATGGTGCCAGTGACAAACTGTGGAAAAAACTCCTGAAGTGTGAGCCAAGAGCTCCCTTCATCAGCTTTTTGTTAAGGTGCACAATTTATCCCGATTTATCCGGATTTATCCCGATTTATCCCGATTTATCGCAGCCTCAGCCTTGCTCAGACACATTCCCAAGGCGCGTCTCCTCCGAGCCTCTTGGGAGCACCATTTCCCCGTCTGTTCGGGCTGGCTGGACACGTCACCATCCCTGTCCCTGTCCCTGTCCCTGTCCCTGTCCCTGTCCCTGTCCCTGTCCCTGTCCCTGCCCCTGTCCCTGTCCCTGTCCCTGGAGTGTCCCCGGCCAGGAGCGGGTCCCGAGGGTGGCGGTGACCCCCGGGATGTGGGGAGGAGGAGCTGGAGGTGGATGGGGCAGCCCTGAATTAAACACGGCTCTGGGTAATTAAAGCAGCTTAGGGCAGTGTCGGGAAAGGCGAAGGGTTGGGAGCATCCGCGGAGTGCTGGCTGGGGACAGAGAGGGACAGTGGCAGCACCGGGACCACGATGGGGGGTGTTTAATAACCCCGGGTCTTGTCCCCTCTCCTCTGGGAGCAGGGACAGGACCCGGGGGACGCTGGGGCTGTGCTGGGATGGATCTCAGGGAATGTTTCACCCTCACGGGGTATTCCCGGAGCTCCCGGGCTCCAGCTCCCCCATCCCCCTGTGTGCCTCGGGGGGGTTCGGTGTTTGTGTCCTCGGTGCCATCCCCGGAGCCTGACCCAGCCCGAGCTGGGATGGATAATTTACATCACAATAAAGAGTCCAAAAAGCGGGATGGGCTCTGACCAGAAACACAGCGTCCTTGGGCTGTGAAAAACTGCTACAAAAACAGCAAGTTCAGGCTCCCTGGCTGCCGAGTTTTGTCTGAACACGGAGGCTGAATACCATCAGAATAGTTTGTTTTATTTCCAGCTTGCCTGAAACCAGAGATTCCTGGGAGGTTTCCAAGCCAGTCGCTGAACCCGACTGGATTTTGATTGCTCCATCGCCTGTGAACCTGAAATTCTGGAGCTGCTCTGATCCCTGCAGCACTTTGGTTGTCCCAGCTCCCTCTCCCGGCATCCCAGTGACCCTTTCACAATCTCTTCGTGTCGGGCTGTGGTTTGTGTTTGTCGTGTTTTTCACATTCCTGATTTATCATGGAATGGTTTGGGTTGGAAGGATCGTGGAGGAGCATCCAGAGCATGGCAGGGACACCTTCCACTGTCCCAGGCTGCTCCAGCGTGGCCTTGGGCACTTCCAGGCATCCAGGCACAGCCACAACTCCTCTGGGAATTCCATCCCAGCCAGGAATTCCTTCCCAATATCCCATTTATCCCTGCCTGCTGCCAGTGGGAGCCATTCCCTGTGTGCTGTCCCTTGTCCCTTGTCCCCTCCCTGCCTCTCCAGCAGGATTCCTGTGCTGTTCCCGAGCACGGAGGGAGCAGAGCCCGGCACATCCCGAGGCGGGGACGCAGCCAAGCCTTGGATCCCGTCCTGGGCTGGGAGCGGAGCAGAGCCCTGAGCCCGGCCCCGCACATGGAACGTGACGGCTTTGGAGAGCGGCACCTCGGCTCTGTGCAGTTCCAGGAATGTTCTAGGAAGTGGGCAGGAGCCTCCAGCCCCGGTGAGAGCCGCAGCAGCCCCGTTCCCCCCGGGTTTGGTCCCTCTGGACGCCGCTGTGGCACCACGGCAGCCCTCGGTGCCTGGGTGGTGTTTGGGGCTTGCAGCCCCCTGCCCCACATTTTCTCCCTGCCTTTATCCCCTCATCCCAGCAAACCTTTTCCCCTGCAGCAGAAAATGGGATTTTCTGGTTAATACCAAAAAAAAACCCAAACCCACAGCAGTGTCCAGCACGGGGGGGGAGAGCCAGGGGCTGGGATTTTCACACATCCCAGAGAGCTGGAGGTGCTGCAGGACAGGAAAATCCTGCGGGAATCAGCAGAGCTGGGATGAGAGTCCTTCTCCAGAGTGTTCCTTGTGGGATTTCTCTCCCTTTTCCCAGGCAGTGCTGAGAGTTTGGGGTTTGTTCCAGGGCTCTTCTTTGTAGTGATGGGGAAAACATGAGCAGAGTCACTTCCCCCTCCCTGTAACAGGAATAAAACAGGAGCAGGAAGAGCAGCCTTTGGTGGGGGACAAAGGTCTTGCAGAAGTTGCCTCTGTGGAATGGCAGCGAGCAGAAATCTCCAAGGATTTTCCAAGTGCTTGGATATTCCCCCTGTGTTAGTCCAGGTTCCATCCTCCCTCTGGGAAGGATTCAGACCCTGGGGAATGCACACACACAAATGGGAGGTTGGAAAAGTGGATCCAGCCTTGCTGTGAGGGAGGAATTTGTGATCCCCTCCAAAGTCCCAAATCCCCGGGACTGGACCTTGCTTGGATTTTCCTCCTTCCTTCCCTCCTTCACTTCCCCAAGCAGCTGCAGTCCAGCCCCCGGCAGGAGCCCGGCTGTGGGCAAGGAATGGGAAGAGGGACTGGATAATCCTTCAGCTCCTTCCCACCCAAACCATCCTGGGATCCTTTGATTTCTGATCCAAATTCTCCTTTATGCCCCACATCCCTTTCCTCTGCCCCAGCCAGGCAAGCTCCTTCCCAGCACCCCAAACCCCCCTGAAAAAAAACACAAAGCGAGCAGGGAGGAATCCAACTGAGGGGCTGAAATCGGTTAAGGAGCAAGATTAGATCAAATATTTCCGAGCATCTGGGGCTTCTTGACCACCCCATTGTGGCCCATCCCCGGCTGTCAGACCCTGAGCATTCCCAGAAGGAGTTAAGGGAGATCTGGGTGGGAGCCAAGAGCTTTTGCCGGAAGCTTTATCATCCCCCCCCCAAAAAAATCTGATGTCTGGAGCTCTGGACAAGGCATTGTCCTCATAAAACACAACAAGAACAACAAAACAAGCCCTGCTATTCCCAGCTCTGTAACAACCCGTAAAATAGGGGGAGAAAAAAAGGCAAAAAAAAAAAGAAAAAGGCCCTGGAAATGTAAGAGTTTTATTAAACTGGAACCATGTGTTTCCCATAGTCCCGTCTCCATAAGCTGTGCACATCCCGTCCGTGTTTATGTTCTCCTCGGGGGTGTGAGGGGGTTTTTTCCATGCCTGGGAATGATTAGAAGGAGGGAGCCTGGATGAACTCATGTCTCCTGTGAGCAGCACCAGGAAACCTGCACACACCGGGAGAGGCACAAATCCTGCGGGAACGGCCCTGGAAAGGGGAAAGGCAAAGGGAGAGAGGCAAATGGAAAATCCCAGAGTGGAAAAAAGAGGGGAAAGTTGTCCCACGTGGCTCATTGTAGAAAGTGTATTAAAGATAAAATTATTGAAATATTCCCTGGATATTCCTGAGGGCCTGGAGCGATCCTGCCTCACCCAGGGAGGCTCGGAGGGGCCATGTGTGGATTAAACACCCCCCATTCCCCTTCTGGGGTCTCCAGCACCCACCAGGCATTCCTTAAATGGGGAAATTATCCTGGAAATGAATGTGGAGCTCCCTGGAGGCTTCCCAGGAAAGGAGAAGGGCCAGGGCTGGGATTTGCCAGGAGCCCCCGGCCTGGCTGGGGACATTTGGGCACAAGGAGTGGCCATGGCTCCGTGGGGAGCTGGGTCTGGAGTCTGAATTCAGATTTGGGCAGGAATGCCCCGGGAAGAAGGCTCCGAGTCTCGGGGGAAATGGGTAATGGGATATTTTTAGCTGGAATTGGCAGTGCTGTGGTTGTTGTTTCCACGTGGGTGAACAGCCCCGGGGAGGACTGGGAAGGACTGGGAATCCTTCCCTGTGCAGTGAGCAGGTGTGGTGACACCTGCGTGGTGACACAGCTTGGGAGGAGGGACGTTACATCATGGAGAGTGACCTCAGAGATCGCACAGATTGCAGAATTTCACCCATTTTTCCTGGTCCCGAGCCCATTCCCTCCCTCTGGCCGGTGCCTCTCCTCCTGCAGGGCACCCAGGCGTGCCCAGGACACCAAGGACGGGGGATCCCTGATTTCCTGGGCATCTGCTGGCAAATCCCAGCCTGGTTTGGGTTGGAAGAGCCCTCAGAGCTGCTCCCGTTCCACGGGCAGGGACACCTTCCACACACCAGGTGCTGGTAAAACTTCCCTCTTATTTCGCAGTTGGAATCCTTGGATTTGGCATCCAGCTGATCGTGGTATTTTTCCCAATTTTAAAGGGTTTTTTTCTATCCCACATTCTCCTTCTCCAGTGATATCCATGCCTGGCGATGAAGTTATCCCTCAGACTTCCTTCGTTTTGATAAAGTGGCTCCCTCAGCTTTGCCAGCCCCGGGACCGGGGACTTTCTCCAGGGCTTTGATCCCTCCTGGAGCTGTTTTACAGCTCCTGGGCCTCAGCTCATTCCCTCTGATGGCCCCTGTGGAAAACCCATCCACTTTGGGGTCTGCAAATGTTCCCAGCAGTCCCTGGACATTTTTTGCTGTGTTGCTCCAAGCCCTGGACAGTTCCAGGGATGGGGCAGCCACAGCTGCTCTGGGAATTCCATTCCAGGGCATCCCCACCCTCCCAGGGAAAAATCCCATCCCCAATCCCATCTCTGCCCACGTGAGGCCATTCCCTGTGTCCTGTCCCTCCCGGAGAGCTGAGGAGCAGCACAGCCAGGCTGGGGATCAGCGTGTGGGATTTGATGTCACTCTGCTCCTTCAGCCTCTTCATTCCGCCTTGAGCACATCCCAAAAATCAGGATTTGTGGGAGCAGAGCCAGCAAACACCAGCACCTTTCCTGGCGGAATTCCTGCTCCCTCCAGCAGCTCTGCGAGGCCAAATCCACCTCCTGCCCCAGCCAGGAGCGGCCTTTTCCAGGGAATGACTCCTGGAGCTGTTGGCACCGAGGGAAATCTGCTCCTGCTGCTGGGTCCTGGCCGGCAGCGGGCAGAGGGAGCAGGAGAAAAGGGGTTTGCACCTCCCAGGGAAGGCAGAGCTGGACTGTTCCCTCCAATCTGTGAATATTCCAAGGAAAGAGATTTCCTGCTGGCTCTGGGTTTGTTCCCCAGGCTGGGAAAGGGACCCTGCAGGCCGGACTGGGGACACTGGGGGTGTCCTGGCCAAGGGTGACATCACCGAGGGGCTCTCACACGACCCTGCCGGGCAGAGCCAAAGGATTCCAAAGGAAAATCTCCTTCCCCAGACCTTGGAATATTTAATAACGCCTGCAAGGCAACAAAATAATGATGCAAGTCCCCGGGGAGGTGGAGGGGTCTTTGCCAAGCAGCTCAGACACAAAGGCTCTGCTGTGTGAGCTTCCTGCGAGGAGGCTGCGCTGACCTCGCCGAGGGACAGCGATCCTGGAATCCCACACTCCCGGAGAGGTCTGGGCTGGAAGGGACCCGAAGGATCAAACCCAGCCCCAGGGATCAGGCACCGCCTTCCTGGGCGTGGATGTGGCTCTTCCTCATCTGTTTGGGAGACAAAAGAAGGATTTTTGTGAGGAATGGCTCCAACCTGTGCCTGCTCATGGCTCGGATGTGCCTGGAAGGGAAGAGCAGAGCTCTGCCCCATCCTCGCCCTCAGGAGGATCCGGTGTGGATTCACCACCCCGGCCCTTCTCCAAGCTGAGGAAAGGATATCAATATTCCAGCTTTCCCTGGAATTACCCTCTTGTTTTCCCTTGAAATCAGCTCGTGTGGAACTCTCACCTTCCATGGGTGCTCGTGTGGCCACTTGTCCTAAAGAAAATCCCAGCTCCTCTATCTAAAGTGGATTTTTTGTTGTTGTTGAAGGCTCTGCCTGGGCAGATCAGGCAGTGAGTGGCTGGAAATGCTGCCCACGGCTCCGAGCAGGAGTTCCTGGGATCTGCGGAGCTGGGCCAGGGCTCTCCATCTGTTCCAGCCCCGCTGCCAAGTTAAACTTGTGTGCTGCAGATCCCACAAAAGGGGGGAAAAGAGCCGCGAAAAAAGGGCTGGAAAAACGGGAAACTCGGAATTCAACCGAGGGCAAAGGGAGTGAGGAGCAGGCAGATGTGGTGGGGAGAGCCACATCTGCCTGGGGGTGACCACGCCGTGGTGGGGACACTCCAGACTCCAGGAACAAGGGCTGGATGTGCCTCCAGCCCACCTGAGGGCAACAAGAAAGGTGTTTGTATCCCTGCTTGGAATTTCACAGGAAATGGAGGGATCGCCTTACTGCTGGCAGGAGAAAGAGGCAATTTTCCTTCTAAATCAGGCAGCTCCCGTGTCAAAAGTTCCACAGCGAAATCCCACTGCACTCAGAGCGGGCCTTTTTATGAATAAAATCTTAATAAATGTCCAGGGCTTGATTTTTCGCAGCAGCCTCGCCTGGCTTTGATCTCCCCTTGCCTGGGCTCAGCCCCTGCCAAGCCAAAGAGGGAAAAAGTCCCTTTCCCCGGGTTTAAAGCAAAGGGTGTTTTTTTAAAGCTCTTGGCTGTGGAGCCGTGTGTGATACATCATCCCTCGGCCCCATCCCTGCTCTCCCAAATCCAGAGCACACACTGAAACAATTTCCCTGTGGTTTCCCTCCTTGGTGGAGTCGAATTCCTAGAAAACAAAAGGAATGTTGCAACCGTGGTCACAAGCTCGGGAGGCTGGAAATGTCACCCACGGCCGGGAGCCTCGGCGGGGACCTGGGGCCAGCCCTGCCTGGTGGCACCTCGGTCCCAACCCCGCATCCCCGGAGTTCCTCCCACCTGTGTGCAAAACCCGGGAGTTTCTGCAGCCCTGGGAATTGCAGGAGGCAGGGAAGATTTCGGGAATGCTCTTGGCTCTTTGCCCCAGCCCCGAGGTCACTCAGAGCTCCCTGAGGTCCGACCTTGGGGTCTGAACCCAAAATTTTGGGATGGGCACAGATTCTCATCCCAGGAAATGCACAGTGGATGCAGAGCCAGGAATTCCTCCCTGGGAGGGAGCTGAGGCTCTGGAATAGATTCCCAGGGAAGCTGAGGCTGCACAGGGATCCCTTGGGATGATTTTTGTATTTTGGATTTTTTTTTGGTACATTTTAAGGGTGTCTGGGCAAGGTGCAGGAGCAGATTTGTGTGGGTCACCCCAGGAGGTGACAGCCACTGCCTGGGATTCCCTGCTGCAGGAAATGGGATCATTCCCACCCTCGGGATCATTCCCATCCTCAGGATCATTCCCACCCTCGGGATCATTCCCACCCTCAGGATCATTCCCACCCTCGGGATCATTCCCATCCTTGGGATCATTCCCACCCTCGGGATCATTCCCATCCTCGGGATCATTCCCACCCTCGGGATCATTCCCACCCTCGGGATCATTCCCATCCTTGGGATCATTCCCACCCTCGGGATCATTCCCATCCTCGGGTTCATTCCCACCCTCGGGATCATTCCCACCCTTGGGATCATTCCCATCCTCGGGATCATTCCCACCCTCGGGATCATTCCCACCCTCGGGATCATTCCCACCCTCGGGATCATTCCCATCCTCAGGATCATTCCCGTCCTCAGGATCATTCCCATCCTCGGGATCATTCCCATCCTCGGGATCGTTCCCATCCTCGGGATCATTCCCACCCTCGGGATCATTCCCACCCTCGGGATCACCTGTTCCCTGAATTCCCTGGCTTGGAAAGCTCTCAGGAGCCCTGGTGCTCACACAGGACCTTTGAAATTTTTGTTTTTGGTGTTTTTGGTGAGCAGAGCTCTCCGGACCGGGCCGAAGGTGAGGCAGGAAGGTTCCCCACGCTGATTTTTGATTCAATGCCCGGGAGGAGGAGGAGAAGGAGCCTGGTCTGGGGCCAGACCCTGCGTGTGGGGCTGGGAGCGAGGGAAGGAGTTAAAGCTGTGGAACAATTTCCCCAGGACAGCTTTGTCTGGGCTGGTTCCTGAGCCGTGCCTCGTGTGCTGCTGCTTTTCCTCTCCAACCCCCTCTGAAATTCCACGGGGAGGTTCTGGAAATCCCGGGCAGGGCAGGTCCGGCGTGTCCTCACCCCCGTGCCCTGCTCAGCCCCTTTTCCCCATTCCCATGGATAAATCCCTCCTTTCCCTGCTCTGGGAGCAGCGTGGGCTGGCCGGGGCAGAGCAGCAGCATCCGTCCCACGTTCCCCGAGCCCGGCTCTGCAGCACATTTTGGCTTTTTGATTCCCTGATTTTTTCTGGGATGACCTCACGGCTCGGAGCTGCTGCTGCCCTGACGGCAGCCGTGCCCTCCTGGGAGAAGCAGCTCCCAGGATTTTAACCGAGGCAGATTTTGGGGGACACTTTTAATAAAGGCAGGGATGGAAAAGTTCAAGGGGTTCTCAGGGAGCCCCAGTCCAGCAGGAGGAAAATGGGGATTTTTCCTGGCTATTTGTTCCCATGGGATGTCCCAGTCCTGCCTGGGAAAGCCCAGGTGGATTTGAGCTGGAATGGGGGGGGGATAGGGAATGGGAATGGAATGGGAATGGGAATGGGGGCAGGATCAGGGAATGGGAATGGGAATGGGAATGGGAATGGGAATGGGAATGGGAATGGGAATGGGAATGGGGGCAGGATCAGGGAATGGGAATGGGAACGGGATTTGTCTCCTGGCAGAGCTCTGAGCTCTGCCAGGGCTGCCTTCCCTGCCCGGCTCCATTCCCAGCTCTGCCTTTTCCCTGGCATCCCGCAAGGTCTCCGGTAATTAGGCCGCTGTTAATTAGGCTGAGCCTCTGCTGACCCCCCCGGAGCTGTTGGGGACTGTCTGGGAACAAAGGAGCGCCGGGGGTTTCAAAGGGAGCAGCGGGAGAAGCGCTGGGGCTGTCCTGGAATTCCGGCCCCGCTGGGAATTGAGCCGATGGCCGCAGCCCCGTGCTGGGGTCAGGAGGGGACGGGCCCGGGGCACACCCGGGGAATCCTTGGATCTCCCTTTGGATCTCCTCTGAACGCTGGGACCTGGGAATCAGCCGGATTTGGGCTTTCCCGGGAGAGCTCTGGGCTCCCACCCCTGGGAAAAGCCGTGGGTGAGCAGGGGCACGGAGCAGAGAGAGGATTTATGTGCATTTTATTCTGTGTTATTTAAAGAAAAGCCATCAGTTGTGAGGCCTACAGCAAGAGGCAGAGGAAATTTGGGGTTTTTTTGGGGTTTATTGTTTTGTTTTTTCACAGAGCCAAAGAGTGGAATTGAACTCCCAAGTGACAAAGTTCTTCCTTGGAGGGAAGACTGAACATCTCCAACATTTTTTTAAAATATATTTATTTTGAGAAAATGCTTCTTAACCTCCAAGGTTTTTCTCCTCTGGAGCCAAGGTAACTTTTGGGTGTGAAGATCCTGGGCTGGGTCACCAATTCCTTCAAAAATCCAATAAAATCCGGCAAACCATCAGCCAGAAAAGCGCTTTTTGCTCGACACCTTTCCCTGCTGCACCACACCGGAGAAACTGAGGCTGAACCCGAGGATGACGAGGGGGAACCACTGTCCCCGACCCCGCTCCGGCCGAAATTCGGGCTCGGAGCCTTCCCCGAGGAGGAGCCCGGCGGTGCCGAGGTGAGGCCGGGCTCTCCCCCAGCCCCTCCTCGGAGGGCTCTGGCTGGAGGATGTTGGAAACTCCCCCCGCCCGCTCCTCTGGGCTCAGGGCCCTCCCCCTGCCCCGGCTGAGGCCGTACCTTTCTTTTCTGCTCTCCCCAGGAGTTTGAGCCTTTCAGTCCCTCTGTCCTGCCCAGACTCCGCTAAACAAAGGAGCTCTGGGCACATCACCAGCTCCAGGACTCACAAGGTATTTCACCCCTCTCCGCCTCACTCCGGAGCTGATTTCTCTCTCTTTATCCCTTCCTTTCTCTGTTTGATTGTGTCTTACACATTTTTTATTATTATTTTTAATTGATTTGATTTCACGCTCACAGGTTCGCCTCAGAAATGTTTTCCTGCTTCCTTCCCAACCCGTTTAAAATCTGATTTTTTTAAGGGCTTGATTCTCTCGCTGCTTTCTCAGTGTCTCTCTCACAAGTGGGGTTTGCTGGAATTTCTCAGCGCTGCAAAGAACTTTCGGAGGCTTTTATTCCATTGAAGCCGCGGCTCTCTGGCGGCTGTAAATGACTTTTCCATGCCTGTGCGAGCTCTCCGGGAATGTCCCGTGTATCGATCATTTGTCAGGCTCCTCATCCCCCCGCCGGGAAATGGATGCAGCTGGAATTCCTTCGCTTTAAATCGCTGCAGTGTGAAATTTTCTTGCTTTTTTTTTGGTTTTTTTGGGGGTTTTTTGCCACTTTTCCCGGTTCCCCGTGCGCCCCGCTCCTCGGGAGCTGCGGGACGGGGAGCGCTCTGCCTTTTGTGTGCCGGAGATAAGCGGGGCCCGCGGAGCCGGGCCCGGGGGGCTGCGGGGGGGTTTCTTTCTTTGTCTCCCAGCCCTGCCTCTCCCCTTCGCACTCCCCTCACTCACCGCGTTTGAAACCTTAGAGCCTGAAAAATTCCTGCCCTCGAGAGCTGAGACGTTCCCAGCTGGGACGCTGGGAGCGGCGAGGGGAATCCAACTTTTCATTATTTTTAATTGTATGTTAATACTTTTTACGGTTCGGGTTTTTTTTTTTTTTTTTTTTCTGGTGGAGTTTTGGGGGGTTTTTTTAGGTTGGGTTTTTTGTGGGTTTTTTGTGGGGTTTTTTTGTTTGTTTTTTTTTTTTTGGTTCGGACACATTTTCTGTCCTGTCTGGGCTGATTTTCGAGGCTGGGCTGGCCCGGGGAAGGAGCAGGGGGGACAGTCAGGGGCGGCTCGGGGGCCTCTCCTTCCCCACCCGGGGCCTCTCGCAGCACAGATTGTTCCCACCCCGGGGCACATCCACGAGCCTTCCTCATTCCTGGAACACCAAATTTTGGGGGTCCTGAGGTGAGAGCTGCCAGGAGGAGGAGGCAGGACGGGCTCCCCGCTGGATTTGGGGATGCTGCCCCTGGGGAGGGGCTGGGATCCTTTTTGGAGCCTTTCCCGAGGGGGTTCTCATCTCCTCCCCCCTGATCTCAGCCTTGCCCCCCACCCTACGCCCCCAGACCACCCACCCCACCCAGGGCCACCCCCAGGACAGCCGGGGGGGTCGGTGCCCGGGCTGTCCCCATGGTGGGACAGTTGTCCCCTCTGTCCCCAGCAGCTGATGTGGAGCACCACGGGGCACAGCAGGGCTGTGGGGTGATGCTCCATGAGCTGGAGCTGCTCTCTCCTGACCTTCTCCTCTCGCCTGGAGGGCTTTGGTTGCTCTTTGTTTCTCCGTCAGGAAAATCAATGCGAGGCAGAACCTCAGCATTTATTGCATTTACAGCTCTTGTTCCTCTCCTGGTCTCCAGGAAGATTTGGCGAGGCAGTGCTGGGGTCTGGCAGTGGGAACAGGGACCCCCAGACCCCCTGGATCACCTCCAGCAGGTCTGAGGGCTGATCAGTGACCCAAAACTCCTTAAAAACCTCTTTCCTCCTCTTTTCTTTCCAGAAACTCCAGGACGGGTCCTTGACACCCGGGGGCTGCTGCCAGAATCCATCCTCCTCCTCCTCCTCCTGCTGGGGCAGCAGGGAGCCCGCGGCCGGACCCAGCTCCCGGGGGACTCTCGAAGCGGGGCCAGCATGGGGGGCTTGTGGCTGGCCCGGCTCGTGCTGGGCTTTGCGGCCGCGCTGGCGGTGGCCCCGGCGCGGGGACAGTTCGAGGGGGACGTGCAGACGGACAGATTCACGGCCTTCGAGGAGAGACCCCCGAGCAGAGTGAGGAGGAGGGGGCAGGACTCGCTGCGGGGGTGAGTCTGGGGGTTCTCGGCTCTCCGGGGAGGCGGATTTGGGGTCGGGCTGGCGGGGTTGGCGTTCCCGAGGTGGATCTGCAGTGGGGAAAGCTCCTGGCACAGGGAGGATCCCGTGGGAGCGGTGCTGAGCTCCTTTGGGGGTCACCTGCGGGGATGGAGAACCCCCACACCCACCTGGTGGGTGGGTTTGTCTTCCCCGGGAGGGTGGGCGCAGAATTCCCGGACAAACCGTGGATTTCCCATCCCTGGAGTGTCCCGGGCCAGGCTGGACGGGGCTTGGAGCAGCCTGGGGCAGAGGGAGGTGGCACTGGTGGCCTCTAAGGTCCGTGTCCGTTCTTCCCGCGTCCCTGTGGGCTGTTGTCACCTCGGGATTTGCCCCTAGAGTCCCTCTGGCTGTGCTGGGGCTTTGCCCCCGGGCTTGGCTCTCCCCCAAATCCAGGCCCGTTCCCCACCCGAGCCTGGGCTGAGCTCGGCTCTGCTGCTCTAAGATGGTTCCTGGCTGATCCGGGCTTATTTGAAGTTATTTTAAATCTGTCTGGCTGCAGCCCCTGGGCAGCGTTCCCGCGTCCGTGGGCAGGAGCAGAGCGGGATCCGTGCAGGGCTGGAGCCTCGGGAATGCTGGAATTCTGCTGGGATGGGAGGCTCGGGAATGCTGGAATTCTGCTGGGATGGGAGGCTCGGGAATGCTGGAATTCTGGAATTCTGCTGGGATGGGAGGCTCGGGAATGCTGGAATTCTGGAATTCTGCTGGGATGGGAGGCTCGAGGATGTTGGAATTCTGGAATTCTGCTGGGATGGGAGGCTCGGGAATGCTGGAATTCTGGAATTCTGCTGGGACAGGGCAGTGCCCCAGAAAGGGCCGGGTGGGCTGGGGATGGAGCCCTGGGGAGGGATGGATCTCCCCCTGGAATTCCAGCCTGTGGGGATGGAGGCATTTCCCTCTGGAATTCCAAACTTTGAGGATGGAGGCATCTCCCCCTGGAATTCCAACCTGTGGGGAGGGATGGATCTCCCCCTGGAATTCCAACCTGTGGGGATGGAGGCATCTCCCCCTGGAATTTCAACCTTTGGGGATGGAGGCATCTCCCCCTGGAATTCCAACCTGTGGGGATGGAGGCATCTCCCCCTGGAATTCCAAACTTTGGGGATGGAGGCATCTCCCCCTGGAATTCCGGCCTTCGTGGCCTCCCCTCCTGCTAGGACAGACTTGGAAAAGAGGGACAAGGTCTGTCCAGGGATTTGGGCTTTTCAGAGCTCCCCATGGGAATTCTGCCATGCTCATCCCTCAGATAAAACCTCCCAGATCAGATAAAACCCCCCAAATCAGATAAACCCCCCCAAATCAGATAAACCCCCCAAATCAGATAAAACCCCCCCAAATCAGATAAAACACCCCCAAATCAGATAAAACCTCCCAAATCAGATAAAGCCCCCAAATCAGATAAAACCCCCCAGATCAGATAAAACCTCTCAAATCAGATAAAACCCCCCAGATCAGATAAACCCCCCAGATCTTTGTGGGGGTCAGAGTGGATGCTCTCCAGAGGTCCCTTCCAGCCCCAGCCATCCCAGGGGCTGTGATTAACAGGAATGGAGCTGCTTCCTGAAAAAAAAAACCCCTCTCCTCCAGCATTCCCGGCATTCCCAACATTCCCACCTTCCCCTCAGACCCTTTCCCACCAGCCAGGCTTGGCTCAAGTTCTCCATTCCCAGCTCAGCTCTTGGTTTTCCATCCCCCTCAGCCCGGGGTGCTGCTCTGCCTCATCCAGAGGCTCCCGGGGCTGGATCCTGGCTCTCAGAAAGGTCTGGAAGGAGCTGATGTGGGCATGGATAACGGGAGGAAAAGGGAGGGCAGAGAGGGAAATGAATGTTCCCATTGTTCCCAGCACGCAGAGGAAAAGGTCGCCGGTGTCCAGCGGTCCTGGAGCACTCAGGGCCCGCAGTGACCAGGCCCAGCTGCAGAAATTCCTCTCAGTCCAACCCCTCGGAGTCCTGGGGAGGATGAGGAGCCCAAATCCAGGGATGAAGGGCAGGTTCTCAATGAGGAACGGCTCCTGCAGCCCCTCCTGCCCTCCACACCCTCCCCCAGGGCAGCCCCCCAGTCCTGGCTGCGGGGTTGGGGTCTCCCTGCTCCCCCCTGTCCCCTCCTGTCCCCCTGGGGTCGGGGCAGGGAGATTTGTGCAGCTGGAGCTGGGGGCAGCTGAGGAATCCTCGTGTTCCTGGGCTCTTCCCAGGAGGGATTCCTGGTGGGAGCTGCCAGGGCTGCCCCAGAGCTTCCCTGGCACCCCCTGGGTTTGTGTCCACGTCTCTCCTGCCCAGCCCTTCTGGAATTCTCCCTCTTTGAAACCCCCTGTCCCAAGCCCTTGGGATGAGAAATGGGACAGATTTTAAATAAAGTTTTAAATTAAGTCCTCCTGGGCTTGGAGAGCAGCCTCAGGTGGCACCAGGCAGCTCCTGCAGAGCCCCAAACCCCAAATTCCCCAAAATGGTGCTGAACCTTTGTCCTTGAAACAGTTCTGGGAGTGTTTAAGTTTAGTTATGGGTCTGTGTTGGGAGGTTGGACTTGGTGGTCTCAGAGGTTGTTCCCAAATTGGATCATTCTGGATTTCCCTGGCCTCAGGATCCTTTGGTGCTGTGGAATTTCCCTTTGGGGAGAGAGGATCAATCACAATCCCAGGCCTGAACCAATCCCGGAGTGAACCAAGGGGGAAATGTCACTAAAGGCTGGCTCAGCTCTTTGAATTTGGGGTTATTCCACCCTGTGGGCACGTGGGGACCTTGGCAGCTGCATTTTGTGGAATTGTCTCTTCTCCAAAGCCACCCAGCGAACGTTTAATCCCATTTATCCCATGTATCCCATTTATCCCATTTATCCCATTTATCCCATTTATCCCATTTATCCCATTTATCCCTGGTGTCCGTTTCACAGCTCAGGACACCACTGCAAATATTTGCCTTGGCTGTGCCTTCCCAGCCCCCCAGGTTTCCCTTTCGGGGAGATAAAGCAGCTCCAGGCTGGGATCTCTGCTGGGCTGGGCCTTCCCTGGGCTCCAGGGAGGAATTTGGGCAGAGCTGGAGCTCAAATCCAGCTGAGCTCAGCTGGGCTGGGCCTTCCCCAGGCACTGCCCTGCACACTGAGGTTGCTGAGAAAGGGTCCAAAAATTTGGGTGTTGGGTCCGGATGGAGGAAAATGGACAAATACTGAGGGTTTGCTGTTGGATCTGAGGGTGGAGCAGTGCAGGTCCTGCTGTTCTCCTCTGGGGAAACCTTCCCAGGCCTCCTGGACTGGAGCTTGGTTTAACTCCCAATGCGAGTTAATCAGAGTTTGCCCTCCCCACACCTTTTATTCCACTCCCAAAGCCTTTTACAGCCTTTTCCTGCCATTCCTGGAGCATTTTCTCCATGGCAGAGAAGTTTTCCTTCCCCAAACACCCAGTAAGGGACAGCCACATCCAGGGGACAGCCACAGCCCTGACAGCATCTGGATTTTCCCCTTCCTTTTGGGCTTTTTCCCCTTCCTTTTGGGCTTTTTTCCCTTCCTTTTGGGCTTTTTTCCCTTCCTTTTGGGCTTTTTTCCCTCCCTTTTGGGCTTTTTTCCCTTCCTTTTGGGCGTTTTGCTCCCCCCTGATGGATTCATGGTTGGGATGATCTCTGAGGTGTTTTCCAGCCCTAATTCTCCTGGGATTTATCCTTGTCTGCGCCTCCTGTTCTCCCCCCATCTCCAAATTCTGTTTTTTTCCCAAATGGGATGAGAAAACAGAGCCCCACCAGAAGTTCAGAGGGAGAGATGGGACTCAGGTGACTTTTTAAGGAGTTTTTTTAAGCTCTGGGAGATGAAAATGCCCAGAATTGGTTCAGTTTCTCTGAAGTGTCACCCACAAGGGGCACAAACCACTTCCTGTGGGTTTTGTAGAATCCTGGGGTGGTTTGGCTTGGAAGGAGCTCAGGGATCATCCAGAATCCACAAAAACCACGGGAGGAGTTGCTCCCAGGGCCTCCAGGTGCCCGACACGAGCTGTCCCTGCTGCTGTCCCTGCTCCAGGCACTTGGAGAGGCCTTGGGAAGAGGCTCCAGCAGTTCAAGCCAAAGGTTGTGTCTGCTTCTGCTGGAATTTTATTTATTTAGAGCTCATTCCCATCCCAGCCTCCTTCAATAAAGGGGAAAATATGAAATAAATGCAAAGCAGGGATTAAATGCAAAATAAACAAGCCTCTTATCCAGCCCTGCTTTCCCAAATCACAATTAATAAAGGCATGGGGAGCAATAAATCCCAGCCCAGGCCCGGCTTTAATCCGGCCTTAAACTCATTAAAGGAGGGACAATTTCAAATGAGCCTCTCCTGAAGGGCCCAGCCCCACAAATCCCGTTCTGAGGCAGGATTGGGGATGGGATTTTGGCTTCCATGAGCTCCTGAAGAGTTTCCAGGAGCGGGGAGGGCTGGGCTGGCACCTGGGGTGCCCAGGGAGGGATAAAACCTGGACTGAGCACAGCTCGTTAAGCCCAGCCCATTAATTATGGCCTGGCACCTTCAAATGAGGAGAGGGGTGGGGAGGGGGCGTTGGGAGAGGTGGGACCCCGGCCCTGAGGGGCCAAAAGGGAAAAGGGAACGGGAGCAGCTCTGGGCTGATTCCTCATTTCCCTCTGAGGAGCCGAGGGGGAAACGCTGGAGCTGCAGGGCAGGAGCTGGGGGTGCAGGGGGTCCCCAAAATCTCCCTGAGCTTGGGAGCACAGGAGAGGGGAAGGCACGGGCTGGGATTTGGGGCCACGGGTGGGAATTTGGGGCCACGGGCTGGGGTTTGGGGCCACGGGCTGGGGTTTGGGGCCACTGACGGGCAGGGATTTGGGGCCACTGGTGGGGATTTGGGGCCACGGGCTGGGATTTGGGGCCACTGGCTGGGATTTGGGGCCACTGGCTGGGAGCTGAAGCCACGGGCTGGGGTTTGGGGCCCCGGGCTGGGAATTTGGGGCCACGGGCGGGGATTTGGGGCCACGGGCGGGGATTTGGGGCCACGGGCTGGGATTTGGGGCCACGGGCTGGGGTTTGGGGCCACGGGCTGGGATTTGGGGCCACGGGCTGGGATTTGGGGTCACGGGTGGGAATTTGGGGCCACGGGCTGGGGTTTGGGGCCACAGGCTGGGAATTTGGGGCCACGGGCGGGGATTTGGGGCCACGGGCTGGGAATTTGGGGCCACGGGCAGGGATCTGGGGCCACGGGACACAAACAGGGCTGGACCTGACCCTGGGGTGATGTTAAAGATCAAGGACGGAGCTGCAGCAGCTCAGGGAGGGGCACAGGGGACTCCCAGCAGGGTTTTCACCCAAATCCATCCCTGGTCCTGCACTTCCATGGAGCTTTAGGGATGAGGGAGGTTCCAAAGCCCCCTGGATGTTCCTTAGGGGGATGAGGAAGGTTCCAAAGCCCTGTGGATGTTCCTTAGGGATGAGGAAGGCTCCAAAGCCCCGTGGAGGTTCCTTAGGGATGAGGGAGGCTCCAAAGCCCCGTGGAGGTTCCTTAGGGATGAGGGAGGTTCCAAAGCCCCGTGGATGTTCCTTAGGGATGAGGGAGGCTCCAAAGCCCCGTGGAGGTTCCTTAGGGATGAGGGAGGCTCCAAAGCCCCGTGGAGGTTCCTTAGGGATGAGGGAGGCTCCAAAGCCCCGTGGAGGTTCCTTAGGGATGAGGGAGGTTCCAAAGCCCCGTGGAGGTTCCTTAGGGATGAGGGAGGCTCCAAAGCCCCGTGGAGGTTCCTTAGGGATGAGGGAGGTTCCAAAGCCCCGTGGAGGTGGCCCTTGGGGACCTGCTGCTCACCGTGCTGGTGGCGCTGGCTGAGGATCTCAAAGTCTTTTCCAGCCTCTACAATTCCACGATTCTCTGAGGCACCAGAAGCTGAATTTTCCCAGTTTTTAACCCAATCCTGGATTTCAGGCAGCCAGAACCCCTCACTGGGAGAGGCAAAGAGCTTTAACTACAACACCTGAAACCCCTAAAAAACCCCAAAATTAGTGAAAGAGCCCCAAATCTCCTTGAGGAAAGAGCTGGAGCTGTGCCCTGTGATCCAGGCACCTCTGGAGCACATTCCTGCCTCCAGCTCCACGTCCCAGCCCCGTTCCCAGCGCCAGGGCTGGAATACTACGAACAACAGCGGGAACAACGTGAAGGCAGCACTTGGAAACCTCTGACTCGAGACTTTTGTTCCTCGGGCCCTGATTTATGTTGTGAAATGGTTGATCTTGGCCTCCTGGCCGTGGCTGGGCTCTCTTGTTTTTGGCAGGAATGGTGAGGGAGAGTGTTGGAATGGCAGAGGGAATATCTGGCGCAGGAGCCAGAGGTTGTGTGGGTTTTGTCTGGAAGTTTTAAGGGCTGCGTTTGAAGTTTTTGATTTATTTCAGAATTTAAGGAGAGGAAAAAAAAAAAAAAAAGTGGAAGAGTTGGTGGTGGTGCTCTCCAAATGAAAGTGTGAAGTAGTTCCTGGAAATCTGTTGGATTTTGAGTCTTTTTTTCAAAGGAAAAGGTTCCTTGCTGCTCTGTAGGGGTTGAATTAAATGTGCACCAAGGAGGGAGATTTTCCTGCCATCACTCACAGGAGATGTGGGGAGAACCCAATAAAAGGGGGAAAATGCTCTTATGGACAAAGCAAAGGAGTTGAACAAAATTTTATAGATTTCCCCCTGGCTGAAAAAAAACACAAAATAGAAAATGATCGGGATAATCAGGCTTGAACCCAGAGCAGCTGGAACCCTGCAAGAATTCCCTTCTGTTTTCCTCCATTCCTTTGATAAAACCGGACAAGAACAATTAAACATATTAATTTAAATAATATTAAAATTAATTAAAAATTAAAAATATTAATTCCATCTCCCAGAGGTGAGGCCCTGGAAGGGAATTCCCAGAGCAGCTGCGGCTGCTCCATCCCTGGAAGTGTCCGAGGCGTGGTTGGAGCGCCCTGGGGCAGTGGGAGGTGTCCCTGCCCCGGGAAGGATTTGGATGGGATTTCGGGTCCTTCCAGCCCAAACCAGTCTGGGATTTTACGATCCCGTGTTTCTACGTGCTGAGTTTGGAATATTTTTGTGCTGGCAGTGTCCAAATTTGTGTTGGAAGTTGTGAGCTCTGTGGCTTTTCCTCGTGGCACAGATATTCAGCTCCTCTCACCTTTAAAGCCCAGCAGAAATTGGGATTGTTGGGATTTGAGCTCATTCCTCAAAGTCCTCAGGAGCTGCTTTGGAGAACCAGGGGTGGGTTCTGGGTGGGAGGAATTCAGACCCCCTTGTCATTGTCCCCACACCCAACAGGGGCAGGCCTGGCTTTTCCAGGGGGATTTCTGGAATTTTTCCATTGCAAATTCCTCATCCAGCACAGCCAGGCCTGGGGGAGTGAGCAGGGGGCTCCTCAAACCCAGAATATTCTGAAATAAATCCCTTTAGTGTTGTGGGGATCTGCTCAGTCCAGAGGAGGACACGAACGCCCCGAGGATCCCAAAGCCGGCGTTGTTTGGGATCTGTTCCCACAAAATCCCAAACCCCTCTGGGTTGGGGGAGACGCTTTCCCAACCCCCCCCCCGGCCTCTGGCAGCAATTCTTGTCCCCTGTGGTCCCCACCGAGGCCGGGGGGCTCCGGGGCTGTCCCCAGCCATTGTCAGGGCTGATCCCGAGGGCGCAGCAAAAATCCGGGCATGGACCAAAACCAGAGCGAATCCTGAATTGGAGGAAAAACTTCCAGCTCGGGCGGAGAGGTGGGAGCATTGTCCCTGGAAAACCACAGGCTGAGCTCATCCACATTCGTTTCGTTTGCCTCTGAGTTTCACAATGGGAGAAAAAGCTGCGGGGGGGTCGCAAAAAATCCCAAAAAACCAAATTCCCTGTCTCTTCCTTAAAGCAGCTTTTCCGTGGATAGCAAACATCCCCTCTTTTGGCACTGAAATTCCTCATTAACCTGGAATTAGGTAAATTTTCACAAGGAAAAGTGGCTCTGGGTGGTTGGGAAAACCTGGAGTCAGTGGCCATTTTTTAAAAGGTGAACAAGTCTGGAATTGGCTGAATCCGTTCCCCCAGGGTTTGGGGTTTTCCCACAAAATTTGCTTAGGATGAGACTTGAGGACAGAAAATTTCCAACAAGGAAAAGGGCAGGGAAAGTGGGAACTGGGAATTCCATTGTTCCCAGTCAGAACTGCTGCTCCCCAAACTGGGGGAGCTGGAGAGAGAAATTTCCTGGCTGGAGTCACACAGAGAATACAGAGACAGAAAGGAAAAATAACTGGGAAATATTGGGATGCTCCCAAAACACTGGGAAAGCTGGATGGGTCCCGGAGTTAGGAGACTGTGCTGGAGCAGGAGAGGGAGAAAAAGCTGCCCTGGAGAGATTCTGAGCCCGGACTTGTCCCCGTTTTCCTCCCTCCCGGTGCCTTTCCCGGGTTCCTGCGGCCCCATCCCGGTGTCCCCCGTGCCCTGTCCCCGGGCAGGGGCCGTGTCCTGGATCCGGGCTGGCTTTGGGAAGGCGGCTTCTCATCCCAAGGTTTTTTCCCACCCGGAATTTCCCATCCCGGGGTCTCTTCCCGGTTTTTTCCCGTCCCCGCCGGGGGCAGTGCCAGGGGCAGCGCTCGGTGCCATCCCTGGGAATTCCCGCTGGCTCCGTCCCTGCTTTTGTCGCCAATCCCGGCGTTTGTTTAAGGACAGCAAAGGCGATGCTGAGAGTTTGTTTTCCCTCTTTGGGTCACATTCACCTCATTTGCATAATTCTCATTAGCTAATGAGCCCTTTCAGCGGCACGGAAGGTGAGAAGGGACGATCCGCCCGTGGAAAAACGCTCCAGCGCCAGCTCTGGGAAAAACCCCAAGGAGGCAGAGCTGAGAGGAGAGGGGAAAAAAAAACCTCTGGATTTTTAAATTTAAATTTATTTTAAAATATTTTTAATTATGTTGTCATCCCTGGAAGTGTCCAAGGCCAGGCTGGACAGGGCTTGGAGCAGCCTGGGACAGTGTCAGGGGTCTCTGCCCCTGGCAGGGCTGGAATTCCATCAGTTCCAAGGTCCTTCCATCCCAAACCCTTCTGTAATTCCATGATTTTGAGACCTCCCTTATATCCTGACCTTCTTTCTGGTGGAAATGAGGGATCCCAGCTCGTGTTTCCCAGCACTGAGCAAACCGCTGATCACTCTAAAAGCAATTACATCCCAAATTTGCTGAAGATGACTTTTTAATTTTTTTTTCCTTTACAAACCAGCGTTGTCCTTCTGGAGTTTTTGCTTTGGAATCTCATTCCCTTCTCCCTCTGGGTCATCCCTGGGCCATCGTTAATCCCAGCCCCTCCGGAGTGGATTCTCCCCACGGTTTATTTGGGAACTCTGTTAATTTTTAGCAGATGCTCAGCGAGGTTCGCTTTGGGAGGAACAATTGGCCTCCACTCCCAGGATCCCTGCATGAAATCCTGGGGTGACTCCGGTTTGGGCAGAGGTGGTGTCTGCCCCTGATTGGAAATAATCCACTTTATCCACTCCACTGAACCCCTTCTCTCCAGTCAGCGGGGTTGGTGCCACCTTCCTCTTCCTCCGCTCATTTGGACCAAAACCTCCCCAAATTCCCGGAGTTTGGAGGGAAATGTCCCACGGGAGCTCTTCCCTGCCCTCCTGCAGAGCCTGGATTTATCCAAGGGCACTGAAACAGAGGGAAAAACCCCAAATTCTGTTTGATTTTCAGCCCCAACGTCTGCGGCTCGAGGTTCCATTCCTACTGCTGTCCCGGCTGGAAAACCCTGCCTGGAGGGAACCAGTGCATTGTCCGTGAGTATCCCCGCATCCCTTTTAGCCATTTTATCCATTTTATCAATTTATTTTATCCATTTTATCCATTTTATCCCTTTATTTCAGCCATTTCCCTGCTCCCAGGGAGCTGCCAGCCCAGGGCAGGGCTCCTGGGAATTCCCAGCTCTGCTAATCCCAGTTAAACCCGGATGGTCCAGACTGGTCCCAGTGATTGAGTTGAGCCTTTAATCCCCTCCCGAGGTGTCCCCGTGTCCCCTGGCAGCGCCTGCTGTGGGCAGGAGGCTCCCGAGGAGGTTTTGTCCCGAGGAAATGATTTCCTGATTATTCCCACGGGATAATTCCATTAATTGGTGGTGATGTTGCAAACCTGGGTGACTCCCAGCGGGAATTCACATCTTTAAGGGTCTCGGGAGGATGATTGAGATAAATCTCACCTGGATTGGGAGATTTCCCTCCCTGTCTGGGCTCCCCAGGGCCGGAGAATCCATGAACGGGCTGATATCCTGAATTTCTGTGGGATAAAGCTGTCCCTGCCCTGGCTGGGGTGGGATCTCGGGTCCTTCCCAGCCCTGCTCTGCCCGGAGAGGTGTCCCAGTCCCTCTGGGAGGATTTCTGTCCCGAGGGGTGAATTCAGAGGCAGAGCCGGGGCTGAGAATTCCGAATTCCCGGGGCTGAGAATTCCGAATTCCCGGGGCTGTGAATTCCGAATTCCCGGGGCTGTGAATTCCGAATTCCCGAGGCAGACCCGGGGCTGTGAATTCCGAATTCCCGAGGCAGAGCCGGGGCTGTGAATTCCGAATTCCCGGGCTGGGAATTCCGAATTCCCGAGGCAGAGCCGGGCTGTGAATTCCGAATTCTCGGGGCAGAGCCGGGCTGTGAATTCCGAATTCCCGGGGCTGTGAATTCCGAATTCCCGGGCTGAGAATTCCCTCCCTGTCCCTCTGTGCCCGCAGCGATCTGCAGGAATTCCTGCGGCGATGGATTCTGCTCCCGGCCCAACATGTGCACCTGCTCCAATGGACAGCTCTCCCCGAACTGCGGCCCCGCCGGAGGTGAGCGGATTCTCCCGCCGGTCCCGGCGCTCCCGAAACGGGAAGGGAACGGAATCCCTGCGTTTCCACCCCGAACCCACCGAATATTCCACGTTTCACCGCATATCCCGTGCTTTGGGTGCTTTCCCGAGGGTTTTCCCTGCAGAATAAACGGGATTTTTTGGAGTCTTTTAGGGTCTCAGATGGAGAGGGGCACCCCAGGAATTAATTTGTCACCAGTGCCCAACTGCAGAGGAGGCTTTGGGGGAAAGGGACCCCTCAAATCCACACTCCGGGGGTGCCTGGGGGAAGGAAATTCCCGGGATTTGCTTCCCGAGTGCTCCAGATCCCCCGGGAAGCAGCGGAGCCCGCAACCCCCGGGGAGGGGAAGGCGCCGGAGCCACCGAGCTCCGGGAGCCGGGGTCCGTGTGGGAGCAATCAGGGAGGAATTCCAGGAATGCCGAGAGCGCTGCATCCATCTGGGCACGGCCCTGGCATTCCCGGGAGCCTGGGAGAGAGGGGGGCTCCTCTGCGGGGGCTCCTCCGAGCTGGAATTCGCTGCTGGGGGCTGGATTTCTGTGCGAAAGCCGGGAAATCGCGCATTCCAGAGGAGGAGAAGCCCCGAATCCCATGTCCAGCCCTTGTGCTGAGCCCTTGGAGCGCTGAGAGCTCCCAGCCCAGCCCTCCCTGATCCAGAATTCCCAAACCACGGAATTCTCCCGTTGGACACTCGTGAGTCCCGGGCGGGCGCTTGGCCCCAGCTCCTCCCAGCCTGGGATTGATGGAGGAGCCCCGGCCGAGGCTCCATCCCACAAATCCAACCCTGGAGCTGCCGGATCCCGGCTCTCCTCTCCTGGCAGCCAGGGCCCAGCTCCCCGAGGGGTTTTTGGTGTGAAATCCACTTTTCACACGATCTGCTCCAGCCTCAGGCCCTGCAGTTGGAGCGGTCACACCTCCCACAGGAGGAATTCTTTGTTCCAGGCGCTCCAGAGGGAAAGTTGTGTTTGTTGAGCCCCAAACCTCCCACTTTGGGCTGCTTCAATCCCAAATTCCTTAAACATGGAGCGAGGAAATGGTTAAAGCCAACAGTTGGTGTCCACAGCAGGACAAAACTTCCCAGTTTATTTATTTTTATTGTTTTCCTGCGGTGCCTCAGTCACATCCAGTGGGTCCTGGTCCAGTGGGAAAGCTGAGCTCCCACATGGAGGAATGGAGGATTCGTGCTTTTCTTTCCAAATCCCTTAAAAAAACCTCTCCCAGTAACTGGATCTTGCCGGGGAGGCCACGCTGTGTTTGCAAAATGAGGAGGAAGATTTAAAGCTGATGGTTTTCCTCCACCAAGGAAATTCCATCCCCCCAAACTCCTCAGAAGGCTCAGACAGGGAGGGATTTGGAAGACTCGACAGCCCAAAGTGTGAAAAGGGTTGAAAATGGAGCAATAATGGAGAACAACGATAAAAAGAGTGGGAAAATGTGGGAAAAGTATAAAATCCTGAAAGAAAAGATCGTGACGGGGTTGTCAGAGGCAGGGAGACATCAGGAATTGTTTGCAGGAAGGACAAAGCTGGAAAGGTTTCACTGGGGTGGGTTCCTTAAGGAAGGGAAGGGATGGAGGCCTTTGGAGGGCTGGGATGGGATCAGGGAAAGGCTCTCCCTGGGAATGGGCACATTCCCAACCCTGCCAGAGCTCCAGGGGCGCTGCCAGGGGTGCCCAGGGTGGGAGTGCTGGGGTGTCTGGGGCCAGGAGCTGGGCCTGTGGTCCCCGGGAGCCCCTCGGCAGTGTCACTGTCACGGCTACTCCATGTCGGCAAGGACAGGAATTCCCAGCAGGGACCCCGGGGTGATTCCAGCTGGGGACCCCGGGGTGATTCCAGCCGGGCCCCTGGGGTGATTCCAGCCGGGGACCCCGGGGTGATTCCCAGCCGGGGACCCCGGGGTGATTCCAGCCGGGCCCCTGGGGTGATTCCAGCTGGGGACCCTGGGGTGATTCCCAGCTGGGACCCCGGGGTGATTCCAGCTGGGGACCCTGGGGTGATTCCCAGCTGGGACCCCGGGGTGATTCCAGCCGGGCCCCTGGGGTGATTCCAGCTGGGGACCCCGGGGTGATTCCAGCCGGGGACCCCGGGGTGATTCCAGCCGGGGACCCCGGGGTGATTCCAGCTGGGGACCCCGGGGTGATTCCAGCCGGGGACCCCGGGGTGATTCCAGCCGGGGACCCCGGGGTGATTCCCAGCAGGGACCCCAGGGTGATTCCCAGCAGGGACCCCGGGGTGATTCCAGCTGGGACCCCGGGGTGATTCCAGCCGGGGACCCCGGGGTGATTCCCGTCCCTGTCCCCGTCCCTGTCCCCAGTGCAGAGCTGCAGCGTGCGCTGCATGAACGGCGGCAGCTGCGCCGAGGAGTCCTGCCTGTGCCAGAAGGGATTCACCGGCACCTACTGCGGGCAGCGTGAGTGGGAATGGGGATGGGGATGGGATGGGAATATGGGGATGGGAATGGGAATGGGAATGGGAATGGGAATGGGTCCTGCCTGTGCCAGAAGGGATTCACCGGCACCTACTGCGGGCAGCGTGAGTGGGAACGGGAATGGGATGGGAATGGGAATATGGGGATGGGATGGGAATGGGAACGGGGACAGGATGGGAATGAGAATGGGAATGGGAATATGGGATGGGAATGGGTAATGGGAACAGGAATAGGATGGGAACGGGGATGGGAATGGGAATGGGTCCTGCCTGTGCCAGAAGGGACTCACCAGCACCTACTGTGGGTAGCGTGAGTGCTGGGAATGGGATGGGATGGGAACAGGAATAGGAATAAGAATTTTAAAGACAAAAGCCCCCATTGTCCCCAAACTCCTCCTCAGCTCCGCCTGATCCCTCGGTGCTGAAACTTTCCCAAAAGTTCAGCCGGAGGCAGAGGCTCCAGATGGAAAATTTCATCCCGAGCAGCAAAAGCTTGGGAAAATTCTCAGGAGCAGCAGCCCGGGGCCAGGGCTGGGACGTGCAGCCCTCACTACGTGCTGCTCCCAGCTCCATCCCGCACTCCCAGCCTGGCAGGACATCCCGGCAGGGCCGGGAATGCTGCAGCCCCTGGCCCCATCCATCCCACATTCCCAGCCTGGCAGGACATCCCGGCAGGGCCGGGAATGCTGCAGCCCCTGGCCCCATCCCAGCCGGGATTTGAGGCAGAGCCCGGGATCAGAGCTGGGCACTGAGGGGGGTCAGGGCAGGGCAGGGTCCTTGGGGGTCCCTCCCTGCTCTGGGGGTTCCATCAATCCAAAAGGAAACTTCCTTTGGCACCAGCCCTGAGTGCAGGGTTTCAGCTCAGGGTAGCAGGACTAAGTTTAAGTCAGGAATATTTTAGGTCAGGAATATTTTAGGTCAGGAATATTTTAGGTCAGGGAACACCCGAGTGCTGCTCAGACCTCAGTTCCTTGCTCTGGGCACTGGTGGGGTTCATCCCTGACCACCCCGCCCTTCTCCCGCTGCTCTCATTCCTCACTTTTCCCTTGGTGCACTTTCCTCTGTATCCACTCATCCCACTCAAATCCCAATTCCTGAGGGAACCGAGATTCCAGAGGGCAGCAAATCCTCCCCGGTACATCAGGACTTCACAGCCTTTGCAGAAAGGGGCTCAGGCAGGAATTGGGAACAATTTTCCCGAGGCAAAGGAGTAAAAATCTCCGATTTCCCAGGCGGGAGAACACGGAGCCTTCCAAGCTCTGATCCACTGTGGGGTGACATCCCCAGGCCCTGCCAGCGTCTCCCAGGGGCTCGCCCAGGATCAGGAGTGACGGAATTCTCTGTTTTCCCTTCCAGCTGTGTGTGAGAACGGCTGCCAGAACGGGGGACGGTGCATCGGGCCCAACCGCTGCGCCTGCGTCTACGGCTTCACCGGCCCGCAGTGCGAGAGAGGTGAGGATTCCACATTCCCTGGGATTCCCGGGAGAGCAGCGGGGCCTTCCAGGAATTCCACATCCCCTGGGGTTCCAGGGGACAGCAGGGGGACTGCCCGGGAATTCCACATCCCCTGGGATTCCAGGGGACAGCAGGGGGACTGCCCGGGAATTCCACATCCCCTGGGATTCCCGGGATAGCAGGGTCTGCCTGGGAATTCCACATTCCCTGGGATTCCCTGGACAGCAGCAGGGCCTGCCTGGTCCCTGGATGTGTTTCACCCCCAGGTTCAGCTCTGGGCTCTGGGCTCGGCTGGGTTCCCACCCTTGCCCGTCCGGCGGTCCCTGGCTGAGGGATGAGAATTCCCCCGGGATGAGAATTCCCCCGGGATGAGAATTCCCCCGGGATGAGAATTCCCCCGGGATGAGAATTCCCCCGGGAGGAGAATTCCCCCGGGATGAGAATTCCCCCGGGAGGAGAATCTCCCGGGATGAGAATTCCCCCGGGATGAGAATCCACCGGGATGAGAATCCCCAGGGATGTGGCTCGGGGAGGCCGTGCTGGGTCTGTGCAGGAGCAGATTCGGGCTCTGCGGGCACGGCCGAGGTTTGGCTGAGCCAGGGAATTCCTCAGATGGACGCTCCCAGCCCTGATAGGATTCTTGGCACGGCTCGGAGCTGCCGGCATCCGGAATGAAACCCAAACACGGAGCCGATGTTTGAGCTCCAAGATCTGGGACCAGAGCACCTGGAAATGTCCTGATTTTCCAGCCTCTCACTCTCCCGGGACTGGGCTCGTGCTGGGTCACTCCATTCCCAAGGACTGGGCTGCTCCTGCCTTTCCTGGGGTTTTTCCTGTGCTTTAGAGGGGAGACAGGAACAGCAGAACCCACAACAGAAAGAACCCACCGGGTCCCACAGGGCTGTGCAGCATCCCCGGGGCTCCAGGAGCATTTCCAGAGCCCCTTTCAAAGCCTCTGCTCAGGTCTGAGCCTCCCCTTTGTCTGCAGAGAAGGGAAAGCTCAGGGAAAGCCTCCACTGGAGTAACCTTGCCTCGTTCTCATCTCCCTCCTTGAGGAATCAGGGAGTTGTGGAGTGCTCTGGGTTGGAACAGGACTTAAAACCACCCAGGGGCACCTTCCACCATCCCACTGGCCTTGGACACGTCCAGGGATGGGACATCCCCAATTTTTTTGACAATTCTCCTGTTCTGCAGCAGTTACAGATCCTTCAAAGCCCCTCCTTGCCTTTTTCCAACACACGGGAATTGCTGGAGTTACAGAAAGTGGTGAGGGTTTATCCATGGAGGGCTCTGCCTTGGGAGATTTCTCCCCAAACCCCCAAAGCCCAGCTCCAGAGCCTGGGACCTCCTCACTTTTCCTCCCTCACGAGGTCCTCAAGTGCTGAGATTCCAAAAATCCACCCAGACTTTGTGAACAGAGCTGGAAACTCCCGAAAGAAACTTCTGGAGAAGGCTGGAAAATCCTGTGTGTGTGTGTGGAGAGGGGGAAGAGGCAGGGGCTGAGCAGGGGCAGACTTTGGGGCCGTTTGTATAAAATTCTTCACATAAAGGAGCATTTTCACAAAGCCTGCGGAGATTTGGCCGAGCCAGACTTGTGAGAGAGACAAAACAAATCCTGCAGCTGTGTCCACACCGCTCCTCCCTGCCAAGGCAAACACAGCCCGGGCCGGGGGGTCCTGGGGGGTTTCAGCCAGGTGAGCTCCAGGGCACAGCTCCCCCTCCCCAGGGAACCCTCAGCTCCTGCTCCATCCCCAGGGATGCTCAGAGCTCCAGGAGCTGCTGCCGGGGGGGGTTTGGTGCCCTCAAGGGTCCCGGGGAGGCTCCGTGAGGAGATTCCAGCAGCAGCAGCTCCAGCTCAGCTCCTCAGGATTTTCCTGGAGCAGGATGGGGTCAAAGCAGAGCCTGAAACCTCATGGGGAGAAAAGGCAAAAATCTCATCCCAGAGCAGGGAATGCCCTGGGTTCTGCCAGCCCTGGAATTCCCAGTTAATCCCAGTTCATGACTGGAGTGAGGCATGAGGAGCACAAACACAAACAGAACATGAGAAGTTCCACCTCAGCGGGAGGGAAAGCTGCTTTTCCTGGAGGTGGCAGAGCTGCCCAGGGAGTTTGGGGATTCTCCAAACCTGCCTGGTTCCTGTCACCTGCTCCAGGTGAGCCTGGGCTGGGCTGGGCGAGCTCCAGCCCCAAAATCCTGGGATTCTGTGAGCCCCAGCCCTGGCAAAAACCACCCATCCACCCTTCAAATCCTGGGATTCTGTGAGCCCCAGCCCTGGCAAAAACCACCCATCCACCCCAAATCCATCCAATTCCAGATTGATTCAAGGCTTCCCTCGAATTGACTTTGCCACCGCCGCAACGAGAAATAATTTCAATTTTAAATGGGAATAAAGTGAATCGGATGGGAATAAATTTAAATGGGAATAAAACTCCTTGGATCCAGGAGCTTTTCCTTAGATCCAGGAGATTTCCCCTTCTATCCAGGAGATTTTCTCTGGGATCCAAGAGCTTTTCTGGGGATCCAAGGAACTTCTCCCTGGGATCCAGGAGCTTCTCCCTGAGATCCAGGAGATTTTTTCTGGGATCCAGGAGCCGTGGTCTCTTCCAAGGGACTCTGGGCAGTGCCAGGTTTCCACCTGAGGGCTTGGGAAGAGTTTGGAGCTCTGGAAGTGCCACCCCAGCCCCTCCACTGACCAAGCAGGACAAGTCCCGACCCCCAGGGCTCTTCCAGGGGTTTCCAGCCCCTGTCCTGACATTCCCAGCCCCTGCCCTGACATTCCCAGCCCCTGTCCTGCCAGTCCCAGCCCCTGTCCTGCCAGTCCCAGCCCCTGTCCTGACATTCCCAGCCCCTGTCCTGACATTCCCAGCCGTTCCTCCTGCCCTGGAACCACCAGCTCCGTGTTTCCCTCTGCTCTTTGTGCCTCCTTGAAACCCCCTCGGGTTTCATCAGGCCGAGACTTGGTCAGGAAGTTGTAAAAACGGGACAGGAAAACTCGGAGAAAGTTCTCCCTGTGCAGTTTCCCTTGGATGTGTTTTTCCAGCACTTGGAATGTCTGGCCTCGGAAAGTGCCCCCGCCAGCTTTTTCTTCTCTGCAGAAGCCCAAACAGTTAAAGCCCAGGAATGTGGCTGTGTTTGGGTGAAGTAAGGAAATGACGAGCTGGAGAAAATATTCCATGAGAAAGGAGCCCCTCAGGGAGACCCCCGGGCTGCTCCCCTCCCCTCCCACCAGAGGCTGAGACAGCTCCGGGGATGGAGAGCCACGATCCCGGCTGGAAAACACCTGGAGAACAACGAAACAATGGATCCAGGCTGGAAAACACCTGGAGAACAACGGGAACAGCAAATACAAGCTGGAAAACACCTGGAGAAGAACAGGAACAGCAAATACAGGCTGGAAAACACCTGGAGAACAACGGGAACAATGGATCCGGGCTGGGAAACACCTGGAGAACAACGGGAACAATGGATCCGGGCTGGAAAACACCTGGAGAAGAACAGGAACAATGGATCCAGGCTGGAAAACACCTGGAGAACAACGGGAACAATGGATCCGGGCTGGAAAACACCTGGAGAACAATGGCAACAGCCAATCCAGGCTGGGAAACACCTGGAGAAGAACAGGAACAATGGATCGCGGCTGGAAAACACCTGGAGAACAACGGGAACAACGGATCCAGGCTGGGAAACACCTGGAGAAGAACGGGAACAACGGATCCAGGCTGGAAAACACCTGGAGAAGAACAGGAACAATGGATCCAGGCTGGAAAACACCTGGAGAAGAACAGGAACAATGGATCCAGGCTGGAAAACACCTGGAGAACAACGAAACAATGGATCCAGGCTGGAAAACACCTGGAGAACAACGGGAACAATGGATCCAGGCTGGAAAACACCTGGAGAAGAACAGGAACAATGGATCCCAGCTGGAAAACACCTGGAGAAGAACAGGAACAACGGATCCAGGCTGGAAAACACCTGGAGAACAACGGGAACAGTGGATCCGGGCTGGAAAACACCTGGAGAAGAACAGGAACAACGGATCCAGGCTGGAAAACACCTGGAGAAGAACAGGAACAATCCTGTGGGGTCGGATCCTTCCCCTGGGATTGGGCTGGTGGCTCGGGGCGTTGGTCCCTCGGGTCCTCATCCCACTTTTCCACCTCCAGGGATCTGAATTCCCTCTGGAATTCACTCAGGGACCCTCCTGGCTCCACGGAGGTAGCAGGAGCGGAGGAAACTCTTTTTCCTTGTGAGCATTTTCAGAATCTCCTGCTCCCAGAATCCCCCCCTGGATTCAGGATTTCTTGCAGTCCCTTAATGGGAATTGTTATTGGAATTGTCAGGGATTCAGAGCTCGGGGGGGGGGGGTGTCCCTAAACCCCCTAAAAATTCAGGATTTCTTGCAATCCCTTCATGGAGCTGCCCCGCCTGGGCTCTGGGGAGAGGGAGCAGCAATTCCAGCCTTCCCTCGGCTTTTCCAAGGAAAATCCCCGCTCCTGAGGGACAGCTACCTGCGGCAGGGTTCCTGGAACACTCATCCCATGCAGGGACTGGGAAAGGCTTCAGACATCTCCTAAGCGTCCCCATTTCCTTCATAAAATTTCATTGGTGCCTCATTAAAAATTTAATCATTTGCCCATTAAAATTAGCACCAGCTGGGGCTGGGAGGCAGCCAGAGCTCTCCAGACTCTGATTTCCTTGGCTCCGTTCCCTCCAGAGGAGTCATCTGCATAGGAAAAGTTATTTTGGGCAATTATGGGCTTAAAAGGGGGTGTTCTCCTCACAATCCCGCATTCATGGTCCCTCTCCAGGAATTCCTGCAGCGCCCGGGGGAGATGAGGTAGGAGATGAGGTGGGAGGTGCAGGTTTTTAGTCATTTTTCTCTCTGTTCAAGCATCACTTTGGGGTTTTTCATTTATTAGTCTGAGTTTTTTGGGGTCCACCCCGCAGTGACATCAGCCTCTGGCCGGGGAATCTGTAAAATTTGGGTCAAAAAGAAAAAAAAAAGGATCATTATTTGGTAACTCCCCGTGGTTCGTGTTTCTGGTCAGATTCCCCAAAAAAGTTTTTTTTTTGGGAGGTGCCATCACCTTCACACCGGGGTAACTCCCAAACAATTCCTTTTTTCCCTCTCAAATCCTTCTCCTCCCAGAGACATCCACAGCCCGATTTTCTCAGCTTTAATTTCAAATACAAATGGCTGGAAATGAGGAATTCTTTGCTGATTGATCCTTGCCCAGACAGGAGAATTCCCTGGGGGCTTTCCATGGATTTTGGGACGCCCTTACCTGGGGCTCCCTGTGCTCTCACCCCCCTCCACACGAGATTTTTGTTGCTTCACTCATCAACCCCAAACCTTTCCCTGCAGGGACATCGGGGGGTTAATCCCGGAGCAGGGAATTGGGGTCAGGGGCAGTTCTTAATTACTGCTAATTCCAGCCTGGAAATTCCCTGAGCCCATCCCAGCCGGGCTCCGGCTGCCTGACCAGCACCTGACTGCTCAGACACTTCCTGGGGAATTTTCTGGACGTGCTCCAAGGTGGTTTTTTTTTGTTTTCCCAGCCACTGATCAAACACTTCTGTGCCACCAGCTCTGCCCAGCTGAAGGGAAAATCCCACGGAAGGATTTTGCTCCCTGCAGGATTCCTGCTGTGCCAATATCCCTCATCAAGGGTCACGGGAGCCTCGTGGCAACCCCAAATTCCTGAGGGCAAAGCCCCGCAAAAATTGGGTTAAAATCCTTGGGGTTTAAGGGATGGGAGGGTCCTAATTGGGAATGGGAAACCTGCTGGTTTTTCCTGCGGTGTCTGGGGTTTAAAGTTGAAATCGCCAGGAGAGGTTTGGGAGTTAAAGTGAGGAAATGAATCATGAGACAGAATCCCAGAGTCTGAGAATCCCAGAATCCCAGACTGGTTTGGGATGGAGGGGAACATAAAAATCATGGAATTGTTCTGCCTGCCACGGGCACCTTCCACTCTCCCAGGGCGCTCCGAGCTCAGTCCAGCCCGGCCTTGGGCACTTCCAGGGAAGGATCTTTGTAACCAAAGTGAGATTTCATTGCTTTTCCCATCCCTGAAATTCCCAGAGCAGCTGGAACTGCACCCCTGGAATCTCCTCTTCGCCTGACTTTTCATTTTCAGCTCCTTTCAGAGCCACCACCACCTCCTTCGATTTGTCACCATTGGTTTCCCCCCAAATTTCAGGCTGGGAGGGGAGCGGGGCAGAGCTCCCGGGGTCCCAGGCCGGCTGTGACCCCCTGATCCCCCCAATCCCCTCCGGGGTCCCAGGCTGGCTGTGACCCCCTGATTCCCCCAATCCCCTCCGGGGTCCCAGGCTGGCTGTGACCCCCCGATCCTCCCCGGGGGTCCCAGGCTGGCTGTGACCCCCCCCCAGGGGTCCCAGGCTGGCTGTGACCCCCCAATCCCCCCCGATCCCCCCGGGGGTCCCAGGCTGGCTCTGACCCCCGATCCCCCCTGATCCCCCCGGGGTCCCAGGCTGGCTGTGACCCCCCAATCCCCCCAATCCCCCCCGAGGCCCTAGGCTGGCTGTGACCCCCGTTTCCCCCCGTTTCCCCCCGTTTCTCCCCAGATTACCGCACGGGGCCCTGCTTCAGCCAGGTGAACAACCAGATGTGCCAGGGCCAGCTGAGCGGCATCGTGTGCACCAAGACCATGTGCTGTGCCACCATCGGCCGCGCCTGGGGACACCCCTGCGAGATGTGCCCGGCACAGCCGCACCCCTGCCGGCGCGGCTTCATCCCCAACATCCGCACCGGCGCCTGCCAGGGTCAGCGGGACGGGATCCATGGGGTGGGATCCATGGGGTGGGACGGGATCCATGGGATGGGATGGGATGGGATGGGATGGGATGGGATCCATGGGGTGGGATCCATGGGGTGGGGTGGGATCCATGGGGTGGGATGGGATCCATGGGATCCATGGGATCCGTGGGGTGGGATCCATGGGATCCATAGGATGGGAAGGTATGGCATGGGGATGGGGATAGGAATGGGAATGGGATGGGATCCATGGGATAGGAAGGCATGGCATGGCATGACGTGGCGTGGGATGGGATTTATGGGATGGGATGGGATGGGGATAGAAATGGGATTGATGGGATCCATGGGATGGGATCCATGGGATCCATGGGATGGGATGAGCAGCAAGGGGGGCAGGGGAGGGTCAGAGCCCCTCAACAGCCCCAGAGTAGGAAGTGCTGAGAGCAGAGACTGAAATAAGAGCCTGAAACAGATCCCCAGAACAGAGCCCCAAAACAGAGCCCCAAAACAGAACCCCAAAGAAGAGAATGCTGAGAGCAAAGCCCAAAAAAAGGAGCCTAAAACAGAACTCTAAAACAGCCCCAAAGCAGAGGAGAATGCTGAGAGCAGAGTCCTGAACAGAGCCCCAAACCAGAACCCTAAAACAGAGCCTAAAGAGAGGAAAGCCCCAAAGCAGAGCCTAAAGAGAGGAAAGCCCCAAAGCAGAGCCTAAAGAGAGGAAAGCCCCAAAGCAGAGCCTAAAGAGAGGAAAGCCCCAAAGCAGAGCCTAAAGAGAGGAAAGCCCCAAAGCAGAGCCCCAAGCACAGAACTCTCTGTGGAGCTTTCCCAAATCCCCCCTGTGTGTCACGGAGCTTCTCCACGGACCCGGGGTGTCCCTGGGATCTTCCAACCCCTTTTTATCCCAGGGATTCAGGCCCCACTGCGGCTCTGGGGCGAGCTCCTCCACCCCACAGGCTGCTGCTCCTCCCAAAGCTCCCACACCCTCCGGGAAGCATCCCCACACCTTTGCCTCCTTCTTGCTTGAGCCAGGAATTCCTCCCTGTCCATTCCCGGTCCTTATCCCTGGGGTGTTCCCCTCTGGAATGGGATCGAGCTCCTGGGAGCCCAGGAGGGCACAGGGACCCGTGGCCACTGTCCCCTCACATCCCTGATCCAGCTCCTGGGAGCCCAGGGGAGCTCAGGGACCCGTGGCTGCTGTCCCCTCACATCCCTGATCCAGCTCCTGGGAGCCCAGGAGGGCGCAGGGACCCGTGGCCGCTGTCCCCTCACATCCCTGATCCAGCTCCTGGGAGCCCAGGAGGGCGCAGGGACTCGTGGCCGCTGTCCCCTGACCCCCCTGCTCGTCCCCTGCAGACGTGGATGAGTGCCAGGCCATCCCCGGCCTCTGCCAGGGCGGGAACTGCATCAACACCGTGGGATCCTACGAGTGCAAGTGCCCTGCAGGGCACAAGCAGAGCGAGACCAGCCACAGGTGTGAAGGTAAAGGAGGCTCCAATCCCCACTGCCCCAGGGGCATTTAAATCCCGTTTTTTTTCCAAGGCAGAGGTGGGAGGGAGCTCCCATTCCAGGCTGGATCTCAATTCCCAGCCAGCCCTGCCAAAAAGGGGTTTTTAATCTGCTTCGCAGAGGCCAGGAAATGAGGAGATGCCTGATGTCCCCTCAGAGCAGGAGGAAATGGTTTGGTTTGTTCACAGAGGGGTTTTTTTAAGGGTATTTTAATGGGAGCACGGACTGATGGCACAGGAGGGGCCTCAGGGCTCCTCCAGAGCTCTGCCAGCTCCTGAGTCTGGTCAAGCCTTGGAAACTCAGCAGCTCTGAACTTTGAGGCTCTTCATTAGCGTGTGGGGATTTAATTACTGTGAAATGGGAACTCAGGCTGGCTGTGGGAGCTCAGGGACAGCTCTGCCTGCCTCTGGAAGCCTCTGGAAGCCTCTGGAAGCCTCTGGAAGCCTCTGGAAGCCTCTGGAACTGGGATGCAGCAAGGCGGGGTGAGATGATCCTTACTGTCCTTCCGACCCAGACCATTCCAGGATTTTGTGCCCTGGGTTCAGCCCCTCGGGAAATCTTTCCCAAAGAGAGCCAGGAGCTCCAGAGGTCAATCCCTGCTGGGATGGACATTCCTTCATCCCCAGCAAACATCTGTGTCTGAGCATCTTCCTGGGCAGGGCGCCAGGACTTTCCCTGGAACGCTGACACAATTCCTGCACAAAAAAGGAGAGCAGGAGAGCCCAGCCCTTGTTTCGTGTCAGGTGAAGCTCCCCGAATCCAGTGAGATCCCAGGAATTTGCCTGGCCGAGGTGGGGCCGGGGGCAGCAGGAAGCGGCTCCTGCCTCTCCCAGGCCGGCTGGGGAGCAGAGCCCGTCTGAACCCGGCCGAGCTGGAATCTCCATCCCGGGATTAAACCAAATCCATTGTCTGGATCTGTCCTCCAGATGTGAGGGGCCCCCGCTTCCCCCAGCGCCGGGAAGAGCAGCCCCACGTGGCCACAAACAGCTCCTCTTCCTCGTCCTGCCCTCAAAAAGGGACAATTCCAGAGTTCCAGGGGCTGCTCCATCCCTGGGGTGACCCGAGGCTTCCCCGGGAGCCGGGAATCCTGCCGGGAATGGCACAGGCAGGGGGATCCTCCCAAGGGCTCCTTCCCCGGCTGTGTCACCTCCACGGGGCCACCAGAAGGAGAGGAGGATCCCAGGAAAGTGGAATCACCTTTGGGATTCCCCAAACAATCCCAAATCTTTGGGATTTCACAAGAATGGAAAGTTCCATGAAAAATTCCCTGAAAATCCCCGAGATTCCTGCACCCTTTGGTCCATCAGGAATTGGGTCCAGCAGATGGAGCATCCAATTCCTGAGCGTCCAATTCCTGCTGGAAGTGCCCAGATCCCAGCCTGGGTCCGAGTCCGGGGGTTTGATCAGAGCAGGGATTTGTTACCCAGGGGTGCTCCAGGCCCCCGATCCCGGCTCGCCAGGAGTTCCCCGCTGAGTTTTGGGTTAATTTTACAGCCGGGGAAAGGAGGGAATCCTCTGCTTCCCTCTCATTTTCAGACTCCCCATCCAAGCCCGGCATCCAGGGAATATTTAAACCTGGATTAAACCTGGATTAAACCTCTCTGGGAGATCCTCAGAGCCCGCGCTTTGTGCCGGGGGGATCCCGGTGGGAAGTCAGCAGCTGGGATTGCGCTGGGGCCGGAGGTCAGAGCCCAGCTCGCCGATTAGAGACGACTCCTCATTAGCGATCTCCCCTCATTAGCGATCTCCCCTCATTAACGCCGGCGGTCCGTGCCATAATCGCCCCCGGCCGTGTCCCGGGGGGAACAGAGATAACGGCGGTGCCTCCTTATCTCCCGACACAACCCTCATCTCCCGACACAACCCTTATCTCCCGACACAACCCTCATCTCCCGACACAACCCTCATCTCCCGACACCTGGAATTCGGCTCCCGGAGGATACAGACGCTTTTCCAACGCGAGATATCCCAGGCCGACAGCGGAGGCGCCGATCTCCCGATATTCTGGATATTCTGGATCCTCCGCCCCGGCAGGAGAACGAATCCTTTTCCTCCCGGGGGAATTTCCAGCCCGGATTTGTGCCTGAGCCTCCTCCGGGCGCGGGGCTGCTCCGGTCCGGGCTCATCCCTGAGGGATGCGGCGCTTCCCGGGCGTTCTCCCATTGTCCATTGTGTTCCGAGGGGCTCCGAAATGAGGATTTCTGGCGCTGCTCCCGTTCTGAGGGACACGGGCAGGGCTGGGTGAAGGGAGGAGAAAGGTCAGGACGCTCCCCAAAAACCGCTGGAAGGGGAGCACTGGCTCGGGAAGCACCCAAAATTGGGTTTGCGTTGTGCAAAAAGAGGAGCAGAGAGGGCAGGAATGGCCAGGTTAGGGATGAATGAACCCATCCCACGCCTGGGTTCTGGCGGAAAAAAGGGGAAAAAGCAGGATCTGTTGAGGTTTTAAGGAATGAGAGCCCGGGGAGAAGGGCAGGTTTGGATCCAGCTGAGCCCTGAACGCGGCGGGAGGAAAAATTCTTGAGGACACGAGAAAATTCCTGGTGCAAAGTGGAGAGAGGGAAGATCAAAGCTGAACTCGGACACTTCCCGCTGCTCCAGAGAGCCGAGGCCATAAATCACAGCGAAGAGGAGGCTGTGGCGTTTTTAAACGATCCTGGAAGCAGCCGGAGGAATGGCACCGAAGGGAACAATTCCGTGGTGTGCAGCTCCGGGGGAAGCACTGCCCGGACAAAGCTTTTCCTGCCACAATTCCAGGGTTTCTCTGCCAAGAATTTCACTTTTTAGCAGCCCTTCCTGCGCTGGGGGACAAAGGCCAAGCTCTGCTATCAGTGAGGAAACGCCGGTGCCTCGTCCAGGATGCTTCCCAAAGGAATGTGGGATCCAAACATCCAAAACCCAGCCAGGGTGATAAGAGAGAAGTGAAATTCCGTGGAGAGACACCAGGAAAGGGAGTGGAAGGCTCCAGGCAAGCTGTGAGCATCGACCTCGGCCAGGATTTGCCCGTTTTGGTCTCTCCGGGACATTCTGCCAGAGGGAACAATTCCTGGGATTCAAAATCTCTTTTCCTCACCCCTTTGGGTGTGAGGTGCTCCTCAGGCCAGGCTTTCCACCAGGGCACAAAATCCTGAATTTCCTGCTGTTCCTAGAGGGAATTCCCCAGGGGATGGAGCCCCAAAACCACTCCACAAAACCCCTCCGAGGAGCTCCTCCTTTGGCTCCCTCCAGAGCTCATTTCCCTGGATTTGGGTGGTTTGGAGGTTCTGTTTTCCCCTCTGTGGTTCCTCTCTGGGAGGGGAGGGCAGAGAGTCCCTGAGGGACCCCAAGGCTCCCTCATTTCTCCATCACATCCCGGATTTTTAGCCTGTGGAAGGGTTGGGGTTCCCGCAGCTCCAGCCCTTCCCGAGCCTTTGGCTTTTCCAGCCTTTTCAGCCTTAATTGGATGAGGCCAAGCCCAGCCCGGATCCAAAATCAACGTTAAATCAATGAATCCCGCCATTGTCTGAGCGGGATCTGCTGTAATTCCGAACAGAGGGTTGGAAAAGCCGGGAGGAGCCGGGAGCTGGCAGAGACCCCCATGGCAGGGGTCCCCAGGGCAGGGACCCCCATGGCAGGGACCCCCAGAGCAGGGACCCCCAGGACCCCCATGGCAGGGACCCCCAGGGCAGGGACCCCCAGGACCCCCATGGCAGGGACCCCCAGGGCAGGGACCCCCAGGACCCCCATGGAAGGGACCCCCAGAGCAGGGACCCCCATGGAGGGACCCCCAGGACCCCCATGGCAGGGACCCCCATGGCAGGGACCCCCATGACAGGGACCCCCAGGACCCCCATGGCAGGGACCCCCAGGTAGGGACCCCCAGGTAGGGACCCCCAGAACCCCCAGGGCAGGGACTCCCATGGAAGGACCCCCAGGGCAGGGACCCCCAGGGCAGGGACCCCCAGGACCCCCATGGCAGGGACCCCCAGGGCAGGGACCCCCAGAGCAGGGACCCCCATGGCAGAGACCCCCAGGGCAGGGACCCCCAGGGCAGGGACCCCTCCCCAGCTCGGGGCGTTGGGACCGACTCGGTCCCACCGGGGCAGCCCAGCCCCGACAAAGGAAAACCGAGCAGGAAAATGCGGTGGGGAGGAACGGAAAGGGCAACAAAGGGCCGGGCTGGGGTTCCCGAGCGCAGGATGTGGAGTCCTGCGGGCACGGGCTCCTTTCCTCAGCGCCGGGGTTTTCAAAGGGGGGGAAACAGAGCTGAGGTTTGAGCAGGACTCTTGGATTCGCGGGTTTTCCAGAGGAATGGGATTTTTTTCCAGAGGAATGGGATTTTTTTCCAGAGGAATGGGATTTTTTTCCAGAGGAATGGGATTTTTTTCTTGAGGAATGGGATTTTTTTCTTGAGGAATGGGATTTTTTTCCTGAGGAATGGGATTTTTTTCCTGAGGAATGGGATTTTTTTCCAGAGGAATGGGATTTGTTTCCAGAGGAATGGGATTTATTTCCAGAGGAATGGGGTTCCTTGCTGCCCCTGGTGCTGCCCGGGGCTGAGTGAGGGATGTGAGAGGCACAGATCCATCAGTACCACACCAAGTTTTGGCCTATTTATATTTTTATATCATTTTTTTCCCCCCAAAGCACAGCTTGGCCTTCCCAAAGCTCTTTTCCCCCCAGAGCTGGGTGAGCCGTGGTCCGGGGCAGGGCTGGGATGGACTTGCAGGGCAGGGCTGGATGATAAAATCTCATTTTGGCTGCAGGGACGAGGCAGGGAGGAGTTTTCTGCCCTCTCCTCCGCTGCCCCTGGAGCTCCCAGGGCAGCATCGGAGAGCCCTAAAAAGCCAAGCAGGAATTTGTGTTCCCCTCTTGAGTGGAATGGGATCAGAGAATGGAATTGTGGAATATCCTGGGCTGGGACAGGGACCTGCCAGTCCGAGCCCTGACCCAGCACGGCACTGACGGCCACACTTGGGCTCTCCTTGGACACCTCCAGGCACCAGAACACCAAATCCCTCTGGGCAGCCCTTCCCAATGCCCAACCCCTTTTTTGGGAAGGATTTCCTGGGAAGGATTTTTTAGGATGTCCAGCCTAAACTTCCCCTGTGGAGAGAAGCAGAGACCCCACAAATCCCCTCTGGGAGCGTTTTGGAGACCCTTTAGAGCTCCAGCACCCCCCGAACCCCCCCTGCCACCCGGGCTGGGCTGGGGAGGGGCGCGTTCGGCATCTCCCGGGGGGTTTTTGTCCCTTGCAGACGTGGACGAGTGCGGGGCCATCCCCGGCGTGTGCGACGGCGGCGACTGCACCAACACCGTGGGCAGCTACGTGTGCTCCTGCCCCCGCGGCTTCGCCACCAGCGCCGACGGCTCCCGCTGCCTCGGTGAGGGGACAAACCGGGATCGGGGCCGGGAGTGTCCCCAGAGGGACCCGCGGTTGTGGCTGGGACAGGGGGGAAATGCTCCTTTCTCCAGGTGCTACTCCGTCCTGCTCCCGGCTGGGCTCTCCTGCTCCTTCTCCCTCTCCAGAATTTGTCATTTCTCTTTCTCCCTCTTCAGAATTTGTCATTTCTCTTTCTCCCTCTCCAGAATTTGTCATTTCTCTTTCTCCCTCTCCAGAATTTGTCATTTCTCTTTCTCCCTCTCCAGAATTTGTGCATTTCAGAATTTCTCCCTCTCCAGAATTTGTCATTTCTCTTTCTCCCTCTCCAGAATTTGTCATTTCTCTTTCTCCCTCCCAGAATTTCTCCCTCTGCAGAATTTATCCATTCCAGAATTTCTCCCATTCTACAATTTGTCCTTTCTCTTTCTTCCTTTCCAGAATTTTCGCATTCCAGAATGTCTCCCATTCCAGAATTTTTCCATCCCAGAATTTCTCCCTCTCCAGAATTTTCGCATTCCAGAATTTTCGCATTCCAGAATTTGTCCATTCCAGAATTTTTGCATTCCAGAATTTCTCCCTCTGTAGAATTTGTCCATTCTCTTTCTCCCTCTCCAGAATTTGGGCTGTGGTGGGGTCTCAGTGCTGGAAAGGGTTAACCAGGACACGAGGAGGAGGAGGATGAGGATGAGGAAGGTTGGGAGGGTGTTGGAACCCCGCTCTGAAAGTCCCTTTGCCTTCAGGAGGATGAGGATGGGGACATTTGGGAGGAGGAATTCCTGCGGCGCAGGCAGAGCTTGGTGGTGCAGTGCAAAGTGTCAGGTGCAGCTTTCTGTGCAGATGAATACAGAAAAAAAAATATTAAAAATCAGCTCCAAATTCTTTTCTAGCCACGGATTCTGGAGCAGGAGGAAATGTTTTAGTTCCAGGAGTAAAAAAAAATATTGTGAAGTGTGAGTAAAAAGTAAAGCCCAAGTCCTCTTGTTTGGGAAACTGATAGATTTTAATGGGAATGGAATTTTTCCTGCTGTTTCCCAGCCCCTGCCATGAGCCCAGAGGGGTGTGACCGCTCTGGGATGAGTCATGTGGACATTCCCCGCTTCCCTTGAAACCAAGAGCTTCAAGAAACGAAAATAAATAAAATTAGAAAACCCAGATTTAAAAATAGTCCCGAGCTGATTTAGCTGCAGCGGGCTCTGGCTCCACCTGAACTGGCTCTGGGTGCTCCAGCCTTTGCCTGAGCTCCCTTTTGGGGACAGGCAGGGTTTGTTTGGGCAAATCCCACAGCTCCTGCTGGGATGGGGCTGCCCTGGCACCCAGATTTTGCTCGAGGGGGTCTCAGGGGGTCTTTGGAGAGTTTGGGGTCCCAGGTTTCCATCCCATGGAATAAAACAAGGGAGCAGCTGGACAAATGGGAGATGGATAAATAATGTGGGTGCTTTCAAAGCATGGCCAGCACCAGGAGAGGGGAGATTGTCACCCTGGGGGTGACCACAGTGCCCCGTGTGAGGGGATTTAGGAGCCCTTGATCCATTCCCGTCCCTTTTTTATGGAACTGCAAGGATCTCCTGGAACAGCAACACCCGGGCTGGAGCTGATCCCCAGTGCCAGGAGCTGCTCCCAGTGCCTGCCCCAGTGAAACCCCAGCAGGAGAAAAACCCCTCCTGGTCCACAGGAACATTTCTGGGGGGTTGGAGCCCCTGGGCCGGACACACCGAGCCCAGTCCCGGCCACTCCGGTCTAAGCAAGAGGAAGAAGGGGACGTGGGGGCTGTGGGATCATGGAATGGGTTGGGAGGGGTCTCAGAGCCCCCCAGGGATGTGCAGGGACACCTCCAGCAGCCCGGTTTGTGGGACTGGCCGTGCTGGAAAACCTCTCCTGCCTCTCCTGGGATCACCCTGGGATCACCCTGCCAGCCCCAGGTCCAGCCTGGCACCGCTCCTGCCCGGACCTTGTCACCCCCGAGCCCCCTGGGCTCAGTCCCCACTCTGAGCTCGCTCTAATCCCATCTGGAATTTCCCCTCCCCTCTCTCCTGTGGCATTTTCTGCTTTCCTGGGGTTTTGTGCAAGCTGGGACCCCGGGACCCCCACGGCTCCTCCTCCCCTTCCCCGGGACCAGGGGCTGATCCAGCCCTGGGTACAATCCCTGAGTACAATCCCTGCCTTCAATCCCTGCATTTGTTCAATCCCTGTTTTCAATCCCTGCTTTCAATCCCTGTTTTCAATCCCTGCTTCGTTCAATCCCTGCTTTCAATCCCTGCCTTCAATCCCTGCCTTCAATCCCTGCATTTGTTCAATCCCTGCTTCGTTCAATCCCTGCTTTCAATCCCTGTTTTCAATCCCTGCTTTCAATCCCTGTTTTCAATCCCTGCCTTCAATCCCTGCTTTCAATCCCTGTTTTCAATCCCTGCCTTCAATCCCTGCCTTCAATCCCTGCATTTGTTCAATCCCTGCCTTCAATCCCTGCCTTCAATCCCTGCTTTCAATCCCTGTTTCGTTCAATCCCTGTTTCGTTCAATCCCTGCCTTCAATCCCTGCGTTTGTTCAATCCCCGTGTTCAATCCCTGCTTTCAAACTCCCTTTCTCCAGGTCTTTCTCTCTCTGGTGTTTTCAGTGGCTGAAGTTTCCTGGAAGGAGCAATTCCCACCAAACCCAGCTCTGGGCAGGGGTGGGGGAAGCAGCTCTGAGGAAGGGGCTGCTGAGCTGGGCTGGGGTCACCGTCCCCTGCGGGTCCCCTGGCAGAGGGGCACCCACAGCCCACAGATCAAACAGCCCCGGGCAATTAATTCCAATTACATTCCCGGGAAGTGGCAGCCACATCCCGGGAGACTTTCCCCCTCATTAATTGACTTGAGAAGGAGCAAGGTGGGAGGGGAGGAGGGGAAGGTTCCAGGTTTTCCTGGTGGGATTGGGGCCAGGTGGAGCCTGCTGGATGTGACAGACCCTGAGTCCCCTGGGCCTTGGCCAGGAGCCACAAACGCCCCAGCAGGGCCGGGGTGAGGCCCAGGGGGCTCAGACTGGGAGAGGGCACGGCCGGGAGAGATTCCATGGGGAATGGGCCCTCAGGAGCTGCCCGAGAGGGTGGTGGTGGCACATTGTGACTGTGTGTCTTCTTCCTCTCCCTGTCCCTGTCAAATCCCTGTCCCTATTCCACCCCTCTTCCTGTCCCTCTCCCTGTCCCATCCCTCTCCCTGCCCTTGTCCCTGTTCCTCTATCCCATTCCTGTCCCTATCTCGTCCCTGCCCAATTCCTGTCCCTATTCCTGTCCCTGTACTTCTCCCTGTCCCCATCCCGTCCCTCTCCTATCCCTGTCCCCACGCGCCCCTGTCCCTATCCCCGTTCCGTCCCTGTCCCACCCCTCTCCCTGTCAATGTCCCATCCTTGTCCCCATCCCACCTACCCCTGTTCCATACCCATCCCATCTCTCTCCTATCCTTGTCCCTGTCTCCACCCCTATTCCTGTCCCATCCCACCCCTGTCCCTTTCCCTGTGCCTGTCCCTGTCCCACCCCTGTCCCTGTCCTATCCCTGTCCTGTCCCACCCCTCTCCCTGTCAATGTCCCATCCTCGTCCCCATCCCACCCCTGTCCCTGTCCCTCTCCCTGTCCCCATCCTGTCCCTGTCCCACCCCTGTCCCTGTCCCTGTCCCTGTCCCTGTCCCACCCCTCTCCCTGTCAATGTCCCATCCTCGTCCCCATCCCACCCCTGTCCCTGTCCCTGTCCCTCTCCCTGTCCCCATCCTGTCCCTGTCCCACCCCTGTTCCTGTCCCTGTCCCATCCCTGTCCCATCCCTGTCCCATCCCTGTCCCATCCCTGTCCCCACCCCGTCCCTGTCCCACCCCTCTCCCTGTCCCATCCCTGTCCCCATCCCGTCCCTGTCCCTGTCCCACCCCTGTCCCTCTCCCTGTCCCCATCCCGTCCCTGTCCCTGTCCCTGTCCCTGTCCCCGTCCCTGTCCCTGTCCCACCCCTGTCCCCGTCCCTCTCCCTGTCCCCATCCCTGTCCCTGTCCCTGTCCCTCTCCCTGTCCCCATCCCGTCCCTGTCCCTGTCCCTGTCCCCGTCCCTGTCCCTGTCCCACCCCTGTCCCCGTCCCTCTCCCTGTCCCCATCCCTGTCCCTGTCCCTGTCCCTCTCCCTGTCCCCATCCCTGTCCCTGTCCCTGTCCCTCTCCCTGTCCCCATCCCGTCCCTGTCCCTGTCCCTCTCCCTGTCCCCATCCCTGTCCCTGTCCCTCTCCCTGTCCCCATCCCGTCCCTGTCCCTGTCCCTGTCCCTGTCCCCAGACCAGCGTCTCGGCACGTGTTTCTCGGCGCTGCTGGGCGGGCGCTGCGCCGGGGACGTTCCGGGCCAGGCCAGCAGGATGCAGTGCTGCTGTGACTCGGGGCGCTGCTGGGCCATCGGCCAGACCCCCGAGATGTGCCCGGTGCGGGGCTCGGGTGAGTGACACCCCGGGAGCCCAAACCCAGCCCCCCAAAACCGCGGCTGTTGTGGGATAAGGTTGGGAAAGCTCCAAACCCTGTCCCCGAGTGCCACATCCCCGTGGCTTTCAAACCCCTTCAGGGATGGGGCCTCCTTTGCCAAAGCCGCCATTTCCATGAGGAATTTTTTTCCCTGATATCCAATCTAACCCTGTCCCCGAGTGCCACATCCCCGTGGCTTTCAAACCCCTTCGGGATTAAAACGATAAAAAATTCCAGGAGGAATTTTCCCCCTGATATCCAACCCAGCCCTCCCCTGGCACAGCTTGGGGCTGCTCCCTCCTGTCCCACCCTTTGTCACCTGCGGGAGTGACCAGGAGTCCCAAAAATCCTCTCCCGGCCCCCCTGGCAGGCAGAGCCCCTGTGGGGCTGTGGGGTGTTTGATGCTCTGCCCCATTCCCATCATTTCCCGTTCCCATCATTTCCCATTCCCATCATTTCCCACCATTTCCCATTCCCATCATTTCCCATTCCCATAATTTCCCATCATTTCCCATTCCCATCATTTCCCATCATTTCCCATCATTTCCCATTCCCATCATTTCCCATCATTTCCCATTCCCATCATTTCCCATCATTTCCCATCATTTCCCATCATTTCCCATTCCCATCATTTCCCATCATTTCCCATCATTTCCCATCATTTCCCATTCCCATCATTTCCCATCATTTCCCATCATTTCCCACCATTTCCCATCATTTCCCACCATTTCCCATCATTTCCCACCATTTCCCATCATTTCCCATCATTTCCCATCATTTCCCATTTCCATCATTTCCCGTTCCCGTTCCCGTCCGGACCCTGCGGGGGGATCCCGGTGCCGCTGGACCAGCTCTGGTTTTTCTTGCAGACGAGTACCGCAGGCTCTGCATCGAGGGACTCCCGGTCGTGCCAGGCTTCCCCGGGAACTTCCCAGGAATTCCTGGATTCGGGCCCAACGGGGTCGGGCCGGGGCTGAACGGGCCCGGAGGGATCGGCCCGAACGGGGCCAACGGGCAGGGCGGGATCCCGGGGCTGCCCGGGATGGGCCCCGGCAGCTCCAGCATCGGTAACTCCCGGCTGGCCCCGAGCTGAGCCCGGGCTGGCTCCGGCCTGGAATGTCCCCGATTCCCAAATGGGTTCCCACGGGTTCCAAATAGGAACGGCCTCATCCTCCCCAGCTGGGTTTGCTCCCCACCTCGGGCCCCTCTGACACCCTCCAGTGAGCTCCAGGGACACCCAAGGGTGCCCCCACCCTCCCTGTGTCCCCAGAACTGCCACCAAGCTGAGTCCTGGGGCACCCAAGGGTGTCCCAACCCTCCCTGTGCCCCCAGAGCTGCCATCATCCCGAGTCCTGGGGGCACCCAAGGGCTCCCCACCCCTCTCTGTGCCTCACCCCAGGGCTCCCCAACCCCCCTGTGCCCCCAGGCACGGCCACGCTGAACCAGACCATCGACATCTGCAAACACTTCACCAACCTGTGCCTGAACGGGCGCTGCATCCCCACCCCGTCCAGCTACCGCTGCGAGTGCAACATGGGCTACAAGCAGGACGTGCGAGGGGAGTGCATCGGTGAGCGGGGGCTGCTCCCGGAGCTCCTCCAGGCTGCTTTGGCTGTTCCTGGGCCCTGCTGTGCCTCAGTCTCCCTCACAGTTGGGTTTTTTTTCCCTCCTTGCAGATGTGGACGAGTGCTCGAGCAGCCCCTGCGTGCACGGCGACTGCGTCAACACGCCGGGCTCCTACCACTGCAAGTGCCACGAGGGCTTCCAGAGCACCCCCACCAAGCAGGCCTGCATTGGTAGGGGCTGTCCCCTCCTTTTTGGGGGGCAGAGGGGTCAGCAGAGCCCCTGGCACCACCGAGGGGTTGTAGGGGGGGAATGCAGCAAGGAGACCCCAGCACCGCCAGGGGTGGGGTGGGATCTGCCCAGGAGAAGTTTCCTCTGCCTTGGCGTTCCTTAAAATTTTCTGGGGGCAATCAAAGGACCTGCAGAGCCCTCCCCAAGAACAGGATTCTGTTGGGAGAGCTTTATTTGACAAAAAGGGGGATTCTGGGACCCCACTGGTGTGGATGCAGGATTTCCAGCATCGTATCCCTGCTTTGCTGCAGGTGAGGGACCGCCAAAAACGAGGGATGGGGAGGGAACGTTCCACCATGGCAACAACAAGCACAGGGAGATTTCCATGGCAGTGCCCAAGCTTTGAAATTTTTATTTTCTCCCCTCCTGATAAAGCGGCTTCCAAAGGCTCCCCCATTGCCTGGCAAAGCGAAACGGTTCCGATTCCCCAAGTGGGATTTTGGGATGAATTCCTGCGGCTCAGGGCACCTGCCTGGGTTCCTCACGGGGGAAATCGAGCTGGGGCTGCTCCTGCCTCTCCCTGCTCCCACTTTTCCTGGCGCTCTCCCCGCAGACATCGACGAGTGCATCATGAACGGGGTGATGTGCAGGAACGGGCGCTGCGTCAACACCGACGGCAGCTTCCAGTGCATCTGCAACGCCGGCTTCGAGATCACCCCCGACGGCAAGAACTGCGTGGGTGAGGCTCTGAGGCTCCTGGGGTATCCCCGGGGACAGGGCTGGGCAGGGGAGGTGTTCCCGGAGGAATCAGGGAATTTGGGATCCGCAGGAGCTGCTCCAGCAGCGCTGGGGATGCAGCAGGACAGGTAACCCTGGGCTTGGAGCTGATGCTCCACCCAAACCCCTCTGCTTTGAGGTGGGATGGGGCACGGGCGGGGTTTGGGGCACAGGGAGGGTCTTGCTGCAGCTCCGGGGTCCTGTGTGTGCCCCCAGACCACGACGAGTGTGCCACCACCAACATGTGCCTCAACGGGATGTGCATCAACGAGGACGGCAGCTTCAAGTGCATCTGCAAGCCCGGCTTCGTGCTGGCCCCCAACGGGCGCTACTGCGTGGGTGAGGGACCCCCGGCCCCTCCCCTGCCGGCCCCCGCCGCGTCCCCGGGCACCGGGAGCGCCCCGGGGCGGGGGCAGCCCAAACCCGAGGGTGCGGCCGGGCAGCTCCTGCTGCGCCGCCAGGAATTGTCCCTTCGTGGGAGAGTGGGGAAAGGGGAAAGGTTCCCGTGTCCTGAGCCGCTGTCTGTGTGTCCTGAGCCGCTGTCTGTGTGTCCTGAACGCCTGTCAGTGTGTCCTGAGCCCCTGTCTGTGTGTCCTGAGCCCCTGTCTGTGTGTCCTGAGCCGCTGTCTGTGTGTCCTGAGCTCCTGTCTGTGTGTCCTGAGCCCCTGTCAGTGTGTCCTGAGCCGCTGTCTGTGTGTCCTGAGCTCCTGTCTGTGTGTCCTGAGCGCCTGTCTGTGTGTCCTGAGCCTCTCAGTGTGTCCTGAGCGCCTGTCTGTGTGTTCTGACCCTTGTCCCATGTCCTGAGCGCCTGTCTGTGTGTCTTGAGTTCCTGTCTGTGTGTCCTGAGCCTCTGTCTGTGTGTGTCCTGAGCCTCTCTGTGTGTCCTGAGCCCCTGTCTGTGTGTCCTGAGCCGTTGTCTGTGTGTCCCAGCCCTCTCGCCATGTGTCCAACCCTCTCCCAGTGTGTCCCAGTCCCTCTCCCTGCGTGTCCCTCTCCCCCTCTTCCTCCGGGTCCCTCTCCCCCTGCCCCACCCCTCTCCCCGCGGGTCTCTCCCCCTGTCCCACCCCTCTCCCCGGGCTCACCCCTCTCCCCCTGTCCCACCCCTCTCCCCCTGTCCCACCCCTCTCCCCCTGTCCCACCCCTCTCCCGGGGCTCACCCCTCTCCCCCTGTCCCACCCCTTTCCCCTGTCCCACCTCTCTCCCCGGGCTCACCCCTCTCCCCTGTCTCACCCCTCTCCCTGGGCTCACCCCTCTCCCCCTCTCCCCTCTCCCCTCTCCCCCTCTCCCCGGGCTCACCCCTCTCCCCGCGGGTCTCTCCCCTGTCCCACCCCTCTCCCCTCTCCCCCTCTCCCCTGTCCCACCCCTCTCCCCTCTCCCCCTCTCCCCTGTCCCACCCCTCTCCCCTCTCCCCTGTCCCACGCCTCTCCCGGCCCTGCCCTCGCTCAGACATCGACGAGTGCGAGACTCCGGGGATCTGCATGAACGGCTGGTGCATCAACACGGAGGGCTCGTTCCGCTGCGAGTGCCTGGGCGGGCTGGCCATCGGCGTGGACGGCCGCGTCTGCGTGGACACCCACATGCGCAGCACCTGCTACGGCGGCATCAAGAAGGGCACCTGCGCCCGGCCCTTCCCCGGCGCCGTCACCAAATCCGAGTGCTGCTGTGCCAACCCCGACCACGGCTTCGGGGAGCCCTGCCAGCCCTGCCCGGCCAAGAACTCCGGTGAGGCCATCCCTGGGTGTGCCAGGGGCAGGGAAGGTGCCTGGCTGTGCCCAGGGTGCTCAGGGATGTCCTGGGATGGGTTGGGGAGCTTGGAGAGCTGTAGGAAAGGGGAAATGGGTGCCAGGCAGCCAAAAAATGCAGAGTGGATACCAAAATCTGGTGTTTCAGGTAGCCCTGCCTGGCCAAGAACTCCGGTGAGGCCATCCCTGGGTGTGCCCAGGGATGTCCTGGGATGGGTTGGGGAGCTTGGAGAACTGTAGGAATGGGGAAAGGGGTGCCAGGCAGCCAAAAAATGCAGAGTGGATACCCAAATCTGGTGTTTCGGGGAGCCCTGCCAGCCCTGCCCGGCCAAGAACTCCGGTGAGGCCATCCCTGGCTGTGCCAGAGGCAGGGAAGGTGCTCAGGGATATCCTGGGATGGGTTGGGGAGCTTGGAGAACTATAGGAATGGGGAAATTGGTGCCAGGCAGCCAAAAAATGCAGAGTGGGCACCCAAATCTGGTGTTTCAGGGAGCTCTGCCAGCCCTGCCTGGTCAAGAACTCCGGTGAGGCCATCCCTGGGTGTGCCAGGGGGAGGGAAGGTGCCCAGGGATGTCCTGGTGGATCCCTGGGATGGCTTGGAGAGCTGTAGGAATGGGGAAAGGGGTGCCAGGCAGCCAAAAAATGGAGAGTGGGTGCCCAAATCTGGTGCTGGGATGTTGGAGGTGGGAGTGTCAGCGTTAAAATGCACAAAGTCACAGCACCAAGAGCTCAAGGAGAGTTTGGACCACGCTCCCAGGCACAGGGTGGGGTTGTTGGGGTGTCTGGGGTTGGGCTGGATGATCCCTGGGGTTCCTCCCAGCTCAGCCCCGTTCCGTGATTGCGTCGTGTGAGCATAACCAGGCCTGGAACTGCTGCTCTGGCAAAGAGAGGATTAAACCCTCGGTGGGCTGAGACCCTCAGCTCAGTGACCCCCCCGAGGGGAGCGTCCTGCCGCGCTCTGATGGCTCTGCTGTGCTCTGTCCCCAGCGGAATTCCAGGCTCTCTGCAGCAGCGGCATCGGGATCACGGCTGACGGCAGAGGTGGGTGCAGGAGTCCTCAGGGACGTGCAGGATCCCTCAGGGATGTGCAGGAGTCCTCAGGGATGTGCAGGAGTCCTCAGGGATGTGCAGGAGTCCACAGAGATTTGCAGGATTCCTCAGGGACATGCAGGATTCCTCAGGGATGTGCAGGATTCCTCAGGGATGTGCAGGATTCCTCAGGGATGTGCAGGATTCCTCAGGGATGTGCAGGAGTCCACAGAGATTTGCAGGATTCCTCAGGGACATGCAGGATTCCTCAGGGATGTGCAGGAGTCCTCAGGGATGTGCAGGAGTCCTCAGGGATGTGCAGGAGTCCTCAGGGACGTGCAGGATTCCTCAGGGATGTGCAGGATTCCTCAGAGATGTGCAGGAGTCCTCAGAGATTTGCAGGAGTCCTCAGGGACGTGCAGGATTCCTCAGGGATGTGCAGGAGTCCTCAGGGACGTGCAGGATTCCTCAGGGATGTGCAGGAGTCCTCAGGGATGTGCAGGATTCCTCAGGGATGTGCAGGATTCCTCAGAGATGTGCAGGAGTCCTCAGAGATTTGCAGGAGTCCTCAGGGACGTGCAGGATTCCTCAGGGACGTGCAGGATTCCTCAGGGACGTGCAGGATTCCTCAGGGATGTGCAGGATTCCTCAGAGATTTGCAGGATTCCTCAGGGATGTGCAGGATTCCTCGGGCACGTCCTGCAGCACCCTCAGCGGCTTTTCCTGGGTGATCTGTGGGAGCTGTGCCGGGACAGGCTGGGCTGTTCTCCCTGCCGTGATGGGAATGAGCAGAGGGACCCTCCTGTTGTTTCCCTCCTCCTTGGGGTGTCCCAGGCAGGGGGAGGTGACAAACAGGGCTGGCTCTCAGTTCCACGAGTCCCAGTGCCAGCCCTGGGCAGTGCTGGGACCAGCAGGGAGAGCCTGGAGCAGCCAGGCAGGCACGGCCCTGCCAAGCCCTGCAGATGGGAAGGAGCCAGAGGGGGAGCCCCGGTGGCTCCTCGGGCTCCCATCCAGGGCTCCTGGCCGGGGACAATCCCGTGGGAATGGGGAGGCTCCTTCCAGCCGTGGCCACTGCCCGGAGCCAGGGCTGCACTCGGAGCTCTCCAGGCTGCGTTTCCCTGGATGGAGCTGAGCTCCAGGAGCGTGGGGACAAGGCCAGCAGTGCCTGGGCAGCCGTGGCCGCCTGGCACCGCGGTGGCCCTGCCGTGCCAGCACAGCCTGTGCCGGGCCAGGGTGAAATCCCTGCCCTGGCACCCGGGGCTGGCCCGAGGAGCAGAGGAAGGGACAGTGCCCAGCTGGCTGTCACCCTTCAGGGTCACCCAGTGCTGAATCCTGGGGTAGTTAAAGGGCCTGAGCTCAGCACTGGGATGAAGAAAACTCTGGGATGTCACACAAGGACCTGAGAGCCCTTGACATAAAACTGGGCTTATCCCAGCGCCTTTCCCAGCTCTCTCCTCCTGAGCTCAGAGCCCCGGGCTGGGGCAGGACAGGGGGAAGCTGTGGCTGCTCCATCCTTGGACGTGTCCAAGGCCAGGCTGGACAGGGCTTGGAGCAGCCTGGAAGGGTGGGAGTGGAACGAGGTTGGCTTTGAGGCTTCTCCCAACCCAAACCATGGTGGGGCTCCACGGTTCCTGCAGCGAAGAACCGGCAGGTGGGGGGTTTGTGTCTCTGCCTTCGCTGGGCTGCCCCTCACGTGCCTCTGCTCCCCGTCAGACATCAACGAGTGCGCCCTGAACCCCGACATCTGCCCCAACGGGATGTGCGAGAACCTGCGGGGCAGCTACCGCTGCATCTGCAACCTGGGCTACGAGTCCGACCCCACGGGCAAGAACTGCGTGGGTGAGTGGGGGGCTCGGGGGGCGCGGGGGGCTTGGGGGGTCCCTGGCACCTCCAGGAGCTGGTGCAGCTCCTGATCCCCTCCAGCACCGCCCAAATCCTCCCCAGCTGATGGACTGGGGGGAGAATGGGGAGGGTGGAGGGTGGGACTCACGGGTTGGGGGAAGGAGAACGAGGAATTCGTTCCCTGCTCGCCGTGGGCGGGTGTTCAGCGCCTCCAGGAGAGCAGGGGGGACTCTGCGAGTTCCCTGTGAGGGAAGAGCAGGGGCAGCTCTGATTTCTGCCCTGGGAGCAGGGGCAGGGCCCAGGGAAGGGCGGGAGCTGTGCCAGGGGTTGGGATGGGGATCAGGGTTCTTCCTCCCGAATTCCCAAAGGGAATGGGCACAGCCGGAGCTCCAGGAGCGCTGGGACAACGCCCTGGGACAGGCTGGGACTGTTGGGGGTGGATCAGCGACCCCCGGGTCCCCCCTGTGATGGTGTGGGGGGCATTAACCCCTGCCAGCCCAAGGCAGCTGACGGGTGCCACATCTGTCCCCAGACGTGGACGAGTGCAGCGTGAACCGGCTGCTGTGTGACAACGGCCTGTGCAGGAACACCCCCGGCAGCTACACCTGCACCTGCCCCAAGGGCTTCGTGTTCCGCACCGAGACCGACACCTGCGAAGGTACCGGGGCCACGCCCGAGCCGCTGCCCCCTGGAAATCCCTGATTCCCTCCCCCTGCCCCGCTCCTTCGGGGTTCTGGGGGGGTTACCTCGTTTTTAGGGTTTTTTTTTCCCCGTGGTTTTTGGTGATATTTCGCACTGGGTTCAAATTGGACACCTGACCCCAAAAGATCTGAGCCTGGAAACCAGAGCCAGTTCCTGCAGGGCCACGGAGTCTGAGCGTGAGGCCTGACCAGAATTGCAGGGTTTGGGGAATTTGATGGAAGGGCTGTGATTTGGAGGGGGAGAAATGGTTTCCTGTGCACAGAGGCCTCAAATATTTGAGAACACAAAGTGCCCCAACCACCCTCAATCCAAATAATCGTTTTAAATCTTGCATTTTTAAAACTGTTGTTAAAGGTGTCTATATTACATGTTTATACTTACATTTTTTATATTTATATGGGATTTATATGTAGTTTCAAATTTATCATTATACAATATATAGTATTTCTTACATTCTAATAGAATATTATTATATAATATGTATTATTGTATATGTGTAATAGAATATAGAATATAGAATAGAATATAGAATAAGTACTATATTATATCTATTATAAATAGTTATTATACAATATACATAATATATAACACATCATATATTACATATATTTATGATGTACTATATGTTATATATTACATTAGTATATATGATATAGTATTTTTATAGTCTATATCACATGATTATATCACTACATATTTTATATTACATACTTTAAATCTTTACATCTTTACATCTTTACATCTATCCTTACATCCTTATATCCTTATATCTTTATATTTTTATATCTTTAATATATTTTAACGTACTTTAAATTTCATTATTCCACTTAAAGCAATGCAAAAACCGATTTGACCCCACCATTCTCCAGGCCGTGTGCTCCCACCTCCTCCAGTCCGTGCCCCCTGCGGCCACCCCCAGTGACCCCTGCCCCCAGTGACCCCTGTCCCCAGTGACCCCTGTCCCCAGTGACCCCTGTCCCCGTGTCCCCCTGCCCCAGTGACCCCTGTCCCCAGTGACCCCTGTCCCCAGTGACCCCTGTCCCCGTGTCCCCCTGTCCCCTGTCCCCGCAGACATCAACGAGTGCACGTCCAACCCGTGTGTGAACGGGCTGTGCCGGAACAACGCCGGCTCCTTCGCCTGCGAGTGCTCCCCGGGCAGCAAGCTGGACCCCAGCGGCACCATCTGCGTGGGTGAGCAGGGCTGGGTGCCACCGGGGCTGGGGACACTGCCAGGACAGCCACCGGGCACGGGGACAGGGACAGCAGCTCCAGAGGGCAGGGGGGGATGGGATCCTGGGGAGGGATTCCCGGCTGGGAGGGTGGGGAGAGGCTGGGAGGGAATTCCCAGACTGTCCCTGGAGTGCCCAAGGCCAGGCTGGAGCACCCTGGGGTGCTGGTGTCCCCATGGCAGGGGTGGCACTGGATGGGCTTTAAGGTTTGGGGACCAGCCCCGTTTGTGGGGACAGCCTTGTCCCCACATCCTAAGGGGTCGGTGACTGGTGGGAGCAGGGGGAGGGACAGCCCCTGCCCGCTGCCCCTCGGGGGCACAGAGCAGCCCCTGCCCGCTGCCCCTCGGGCGGGGACAGCCCCTCACCCCGCCGTGTCCCCGCCGTGTCCCTGCAGACAGCATGAAGGGCACCTGCTGGCTCAACATCCAGGACGGGCGCTGCGAGGTGAACATCAACGGGGCCACGCTGAAATCCGAGTGCTGCGCCACCCTGGGGGCGGCCTGGGGCAGCCCCTGCGAGCGCTGCGAGATCGGTGAGGCTCTGCCGGGATCACATTCCCGAGGGAATTCCAGAGCTCTTCCCGGCTCACATTCCCGAGGGAATTCTGGAGCTCCGCCGGGATCACATTCCCGAGGGAACGCTGGAGCTCCGCCGGGATCACATTCCCGAGGGAATTCTGGAGCTCTGCCGGGGGCTGGGGTGGAGATCACGAGCAGGGAAAAGTCCCCAGAGGGTGGCCGGGCACTGACAACGCTCTCAGGGACAGGGTGGGATTGGTGGGGTGTTGTGAAGGGTCAGGGGTTGGGCTGGGTGGTCCCGGGGGGCCCTCCCAGCTCCGGATATTCCAGGATTCTGTGGGAAACCTGGAAGGGTTTCCTTGCTGATGTGGCTGTCCCTTGCAGACACGGCCTGTCCCCGGGGCTATGCCCGCATGAAGGGGGTCACCTGTGAAGGTAAGGGGCAGCAGGAATGGAAAACCCGCTTTTCCTGGGAATGTGGGCGTCCTTCCCTGGCTGCTCTCCTGCCTCTCCGAGTCCTGGTGGGATCTCCCTCTCTGGCCCCGTGTCTGTGTGTCTGTCTGTGTGTTTGTCTGTGTGTCTGTGCCCAGCTCCTGGTTCCATTTGTGCCTGGTTTCCGTGGATAACTTTTCCATGGATAACTTTCCATGGATAACTTTCTGTGGATAATTTTCCATGCATAAGTTGCCACTCGGATCCCGGTGGGCAGCTCCATGCCTCTCCCTCCTCCTCCTGGAGCCCCCTGGTGTCCCCCTGGTGCCCCCCCGGCCGTGTCCCCGTGCCCCCCCGGCCGTGTCCCCGTGTCCCCTCACCTGCCCCACCGCTGTCCCCAGATGTGAACGAGTGCGAGGTGTTCCCGGGCGTGTGCCCCAACGGGCGCTGCGTCAACTCCGCCGGCTCCTTCCGCTGCGAGTGCCCCGAGGGGCTGACCCTGGATGGCTCTGCCAGGACCTGTGTGGGTAAGGACACCTCCTCTGCCCGCTCCCCGCCCTCCCCACCGGGAATTCCTGGGAATTTCACACCTGAGAGAGCCCCAGAACCTCATAGCAGCAGAGTGTCGTGTCCCCAAGTCCAGCCAGTGGCACTGCTGTCCTTGGGTGGGCTCCAGGAGTGACCAGATGACCCCAGGGGTTGAAGCCACGGCCCCAGAACAGCTCCTGAGCACCCAGTGCCAATCTCAGCCCTTTGTAGGGGCCACCTTGTCCAAGGGCAGCCTGGCTGTGGCACTCGGTGCCACGCTCTGGGTGACAAGGTTGGGTCACAGGATGATCTCAAACCTCTTTTCCACCCCAAATTCTGCGACTCCCCGCGTGTCCCTCCTCTAGCACCCTGCTGCCAGCACTCCATACTGCAGCCCCCTCCCCAAAATCCTTTCCTCCTCCCTTTGGGCGCCGTTTGGAGCCCCCCGCGGGCCGAGCGGTGCCGGCGGCGGGCGCTGAGCGCGGCGCTGTGCCCGCAGACGTGCGGGTGGAGCAGTGCTACATGCGCTGGGACGAGGACGAGTGCACGGAGCCGCTGCCCGGCAAGTTCCGCATGGACATGTGCTGCTGCTCCGTGGGCTCGGCCTGGGGCTCCGACTGCGAGGAGTGTCCCCGCGCCGGCTCCGCCGAGTTCAAGGCGCTGTGTCCCCGCGGGCCCGGCTTCGCCAACCGCGGCGACGTGCTCTCGGGACGGCCCTTCTACAAAGGTCAGGGGGGTCGGGGATGGGCTGGGCTGCCCCCGGGGGTCCGTGGGGACCCCTCCTCTCCGGGGTGAATGTCTCTGACCCCCCTCGCCCGGCAGATGTGAACGAGTGCAAGGTGTTCTCGGGGCTGTGCACGCACGGCACCTGCAGGAACACCATCGGCAGCTTCAGGTGTATCTGCGGCAACGGCTTCGCTCTGGATGCTGAGGAGAGGAACTGCACAGGTGAGGGATCCCCCCTGGGCTGGTCCTGCTGCTTGTGGGGGGCTCAGCGGGCTGGGGGTGCCCCGAGGAGTCCTGGCACTTTTCTGGGGATGTGGGGATGAGCCAAGGGCAGGACCATGAGCAGGAGCAGCAAGGTCAGGCTGGACGGGGTTTGGAGCAGCCTGGGGCAGTGGGAGGTGTCCCTGCCCATGGCACTGGGTGGGATTTAAGGTCCCTCTCAACCCAAACCATCCTGGAATTCTGTGATTCCACAAGGCTCCTCCTGCCTGTGGGGTCAGCCCTGCCCCGGGGAGCAGCAGAACCAAAGCCCACCCAAGGATGGGAACTCCTCTGCCTGCCTGTCCCTGGTGTGCAGTGCAGGCAGCCCAGGGCTGGCTCTGGCCCTGCTGGCCCTGCTGGCCCCGCTGGCCCTGCCCCAGTGCCTGTCCTTGTCCCCAGACATCGATGAGTGCCGCATCTCCCCGGACCTGTGCGGCCACGGCTCCTGCGTGAACACCCCGGGCAGCTTCGAGTGCGAGTGCTTCGAGGGCTACGAGAGCGGCTTCATGATGATGAAGAACTGCATGGGTGAGTGGGGCCGAGCCCCCCGGGCTCCCCCTGCCCCTCCTGGCACAGGAGCTGCCCGGCTCCCCAGGCTCTGCATGGATCAAACCCTCCACGAGGAGTTCTGGGACTCCCTGTGCCCCCCTCACCTCTCAGTTCTAGGGGTCCCCCTCACCTGCCCATTTGTCCTCCCTTTATCCTCACACAATTCCTTGCAGCTCCCTCCGTCTGCCCAAGGCTTGTTTTTATTCTGTCAGAGTCTCATCTGTTTTCAATTGAATAATTCTTGTTTGGAGCTTAAAAAATCCCATCAGTGACCTCAGAACCTCAGTTTGTCTCCAGCAGCTCAGCCAGACTCTTGCTGTCCTCCAATTCCTGGCATTCCCTGTTCCTCTGCTCTGTCCAGCCAGACTCGTCTCACTGACCTGCTCTTAATAGTCTGCTTTGGCTTGGACTTTCAAACCACTTCAAGCCATGATTCAACACCATTTATTTATTTTTCATGTTTTATTCTCTGTGCTCTTTCAAATAAAAATCACTGCCCCTGGCAGGGGCTTTGCCTTTTCCCTACAATTTGTAGCGTGGGTTTCCACAGCTCCCACTGATCATCCTCCTCCTTCTGCCCCATTTCTGGGACACTGGGGATGTCACAGTCCTCACCCATGACCTGGCGCCTCCTTCCAGTAATCAGATTTCTAATCTTTATAGCAGGATATAAATTTCATTGTTCTTTTCATGGTTCTTTTTTTTTTTTTAATTTAATGCTGTTACTTGTCCAATTCCACTTTATCCTTTTTTTCTGGGTGACAGGGAGCTGAGTCATCTCACCCCGAAGGGGGCAGTGACATTTTGTCATTGCCTGTGGTCAGGGATTAACTTCTTCCCACCTGTGTTTGGCAAAAGAATTCGGCTTCAGCCTCCTGAGGGAGGAATTCTTTGCAGCCCGGGGCAGGGCACAACACCAGCAGTGAAAATGCAGCCGGGGGTTCACCAGGCCCCACTGATCTGGGGGTGTTTGGCAGGGACCTGTCACCCCCGTTCTCAGGCATATCCCAGCCCTCTTTACCTGAAAATCTCATCAGTTTTATCCAAGTCAGGGCAAACATCCTGTTCTTAACTTCACGGAAAATAAAACATTAGAGGAAAAACATCAGTCAGGAAAAGAAACACGAGAGGAAAATTATTTCCCTTAAATACATCCAACCTCTGTCCCTTTCTCTGCTCTCACTGAGGGGCTCTTGGGTTCTTCTGGGGTCCAGGCAGAGCTGGGATTTCCCAAGGTTCAGATTCCAACCAGGAGAGGGCTGGATCCAAGCCCTGCACTCCCTGCCCTGTTATCCCTGTGACATTCCCTGTCCTGGGATCCAAGCCCTGCACTCCCTGCCCTGTTATCCCTGTGACATTCCCTGTCCTGGGGTGCTCCTCCAGGCGAGCAGCCCCTGGAAGGGCCCAATCCCATTTTCCCGTGCAGACATCAACGAGTGCGAGCGGGACCCGCTGCTGTGCCGGGGCGGGATCTGCATGAACACGGACGGCAGCTTCGAGTGCATCTGTCCCCCCGGGCATGAGCTGACAGCAGAGGGCAACACCTGCATTGGTGAGGGGCACGGAAATCCTGCGGGGCTGCGGGGATCTCCTGCCCATCCCCTGCATCCCACCCCTGGAGTGGCCAAGGGCTTGGAGCAGCCTGGGCTGGGGGAAGGTGTCCCCTGCCCGTGTCCCTGCCCGTGTCCCCTGCCCGTGTCCCCTGCCCGTGTCCGTGTCCCCTGCCCGTGTCCCTGCCCGTGTCCCCTGCCTGTGTCCCTTGCCCATGTCCCTGCCCGTGTCCCTGCCCGTGTCCCCGCCCATGTCCCCTGTCCATGTCCCCTGTCCATGTCCCCTGTCCATGTCCCCTGTCCATGTCCCTGCCCGTGTCCCCTACCCGTGTCCCTGCTCATGTCCCCTGCCCATATCCTTGCCCGTGTCCCCGCCCGTGTCCCCTGCCCGTGTCCCCTGCCCGTGTCCCTGCCCGTGTCCCCTGCCCGTGTCCCTGCCCGTGGATCATCCCTAGGGTCCCTCCCACCCAAACCCTTCTTTCCTTCCATGGTGAGTGGATCTCATCCCAGAGGGGGGACCCAGCCCCTTCCCAGCGTTTTGTCGCACTGATGTTGTTCGTTCTGCTGCTCCCTTTGAGCGATGGGACAGAGGCAGTTTGGACAGCCAGACCATGGCCTGAGCATGGCCTGAGCATGGCCTGAGCATGGCCTGAGCAGGGCTGGCTGCTCCAAGTGTCCCCTGTCCCCCCAGACATCAACGAGTGCTCCCTCAGTGACAACCTCTGCCGCAACGGGCGCTGCGTCAACGTCATCGGCACCTACCAGTGCTCCTGCGACTCGGGCTTCCAGGCCACCCCCGACAGGCAGGGCTGTGTCGGTGAGTGCTGCTCCAGAGGGCCCTCCCAGAACCCCGGGCTGAGCCCAGAACCCTCCTGGGCTCGTGTGTGCTGCTTTCAGCGGGTGAAGCAAAGGGGGAAGGTCCTGGAGGAGCGGCAGCCAAAGCTGTGCTGCTGGCAGGGGGCTGGCACCGGCTGTGAGGGCACTGCCAGGGGCTGGGGAGAAGGGATGAGGTGTTTTCTCATGGCCGGGGGGGATTTGTGTCCTCCCCTCCCACCCAAACCACGGCCTGGGCTCCTGTCTGTGCGGGGCCAGGGGCTGGGCTGGGTCCCTGCGGGTCCCCCCAGCTCAGGGCTCTGCGTGGTTGTCCCCAGACATCGACGAGTGCACCATCACCAACGGGGGCTGTGACACGCACTGCTCCAACTCCGAGGGCAGCTACGAGTGCAGCTGCAGCGAGGGCTACGCCCTGATGCCGGACAAGAGGTCCTGTGCAGGTCAGTGGCCACCTTGACCCTCGCAGGTGCCACCCCAGGGAGCTCCGTGTCCCCCACGGGTGGCTCCAGCACAAGGGGCTCCTGTTTTTCCAGTCCCTTCTGGAGAAAGGATTCTCCTGGGTTTTTTGCTTTGCGCTGCCCCGTGCAGCCCCTCCCCGTTGGGGATTTCCTGCTGCCCCCTCGTGCTCCAGCCTGCTCTGTGCTCACCCTCCCTGCAGATATTGATGAGTGTGAGGACAACCCCGACATCTGTGACGGGGGGCAGTGCACCAACATCCCCGGGGAGTACCGCTGCCTCTGCTTCGACGGCTTCATGGCATCCCTGGACATGAAGACCTGCATTGGTGAGGCCCTGGCTGTGTCCCAGCCCTGGATCCTGTCCCCAGGGCCACACCACGGTCCCTGGGGTGTGCCACGGTCGGTTTTGCCCTGCAGATGTGAACGAGTGTGACCTCAACCCCAACATCTGCCTGCACGGCGAGTGTGAGAACACCAAGGGCTCCTTCATCTGCCACTGCCAGCTGGGCTACTTTGTCAAGAAGGGAACCACGGGCTGCACAGGTGGGAGCTCAGCACTCCCGGGGGGAAAAACGGGAAAACCCCTCCCGGAGCTGCCCCGCAGAGAGCCCCAGCCCGGGGTGCTGTGTGGGGCTGCTGCGGGGTGTGCAGCGTGCTGGGCAGGCATGCAGGGCCAGGAACCCGCCTGTCCCCGGGTGCTGGCCAAGCCAGGAGCTGCCAGGAGCTGCCAGGAGCTGCCAGGAGCCTGCCCTTCCTCCTGCACATTTGCCAGGGCTCAGCTCCTCAGCTGCAGGGTCCAAGCCTGGGCAGCCTCTCCTGCAGAGCCCTGGGAGCTCCGGGAGCCTTCGGTGCCCGGGCTCAGCTCAGGCTCAGCTCAGGCTCAGTTCAGGCTCAGCTCAGGCTCAGCTCAGGCTCAGTTCAGGCTCAGCCCAGGCTCAGGCCAGGCTCAGCCCAGGCTCAGCCCAGGCTCAGCCCAGGCTCAGCCCAGGTTCAGCCCAGGCTCAGCCCAGGCTCAGCCCAGGCTCAGCCCAGACTCAGCCCAGGAGGGCTGAGCTGTGCCAGCCCTGGTGTCCTTCCCCTGCAGACATCGACGAGTGTGAGCTGGGGGCCCACAATTGTGACATGCACGCGTCCTGCATCAACGTCCCCGGCAGCTTCAAGTGCAAGTGTCGCTCGGGCTGGCTCGGGGACGGGCTCAAGTGCAACGGTGAGTGCTCAGCCAGGGCAGGCACCACGAGGTGGAGGGGCTCAGCCTGGACAAAAGGAGGCTCAGGAGGGACCCCCTGGCTGTGCACAGCCCCTGACAGGAGGGGACAGCCGGGGAGGGTCGGGCTCTGCTCCCAGGACAAGAGGGAACGGCCTCAGGCTGGGCCAGGGGAGGCTCAGGTTGGATATTGGCAAAATTTCCTCTTGGAAGTGTCCAGCCCTGGCCCAGTCACCATCCCTGGAAGGATTTAAAGCCACGTAGATGTGGCCCCTGGGGACATGGTCAGTGGCTTAGCAGTGTCCTGCTCATGGCCACAGAGGCTCCCAGGGGTGTGTTGGAGCCTCCCAGTGCCCAGGCAGTCTCCTGGCCATTTGTGTGCCCCTGTAGCTGCTCAGACTCAGGGCAAAGGCAAGAAAAGGTGTCCAAGGCCAGGCTGGACAGGGCTTGGAGCAACCTGGGCTAGTGGAAGGTGTCCCTGGGGGTGGAACTGGATAATCCTGAAGGTCCTTCCCACCCCAACCACTCCATGGTTCCACGATAAGTGAGCCCAGCTCCTCCAGGAGCCCGAGGTCACTCCAGATTAGCCAGGCCAGGCTCTGACAGGCTCTTGTCCCTGCCCAGACCTGGACGAGTGCGCCACCGAGGAGCACAAGTGCAACCTGAACGCCAACTGCGTGAACACGCCGGGCTCGTACCGCTGCGCCTGCCGCGACGGCTTCAACGGCGACGGCTTCTCCTGCTCGGGTGAGCCCGGGGCTGCGGCTCCCCCGGGGCTGGGGCAGGGGCAGGGGGCAGCCCCTGGGGGCCACCAGCCCCTGGGGGCCACCAGCCTTGCCCGGTGCTGCCCGGGGTTCCCCGAGGTGCAGGCTCTCCCTGCCCTGGAGGGGATCCCCAGGGATCCAGCCCCTCCTCTGGGTGTTTGGGCAGCAATTGCAGCTGCCAGCCGGGTGGGCACGGGCTGCTGGGGTGCCCTGGGCGGGCTGGGGGCAGCCCCCAGCCCCGTGTGGACGCTGTCCCTCCCCGCAGACGTGGACGAGTGCGCGGACAACGTGAACCTGTGCGAGAACGGGCAGTGCCTGAACGCGCCCGGCGGGTACCGCTGCGAGTGCGAGATGGGCTTCAACCCCACCGAGGACAGCAAGGCCTGCCAGGGTGAGGGCCCCGCTCGGGCTCCCTGCTGGCCTCCTCTGTCCTCTGCTGTCCCCTCCTGAGCCAGACCCCGGCACCTGCGGTGCTCGGAGGTGCCATCTCAGCCTTCAGAGAGGCTGGGCTGAGCCTGGTTCCTGCAGAATGGAAAACCAGGAGAGCAGGGGTGAGGGGAGAGAGGGGGAGAGGCTGCAGTGGCTCCCCAGGAGAGTGTCCCAAACCACCCTTGGGTGGGTTGGTCACAGCTGGGCAGGAGGTGGGAGAGGAGCAGCCTGTGCTGGCCTGTCCCTGTCACAGCCTGTCCCTGCCACAGCCTGTCCCTGCCACAGCCTGTCCCCAGCTGTCCTTGTCACAGCCTGTCCCCAGCTGTCCCTGCCACAGCCTGTCCCTGCCACAGCCTGTCCCTGTCCCTGCCACAGCCTGTCCCTGCCACAGCCTGTCCCTGCCACAGCCTGTCCCTGTCACAGCCTGTCCTTGCCACAGCCTGTCCCTGCCACAGCCTGTCCCTGTCCTTGCCACAGCCTGTCCCTGCCACAGCCTGTCCCTGTCCCTGCCACAGCCTGTCCCTGCCACAGCCTGTCCCTGTCCCTGCCACAGCCTGTCCCTGTCACAGCCTGTCCCTGTCCCTGCCACAGCCTGTCCCTGCCACAGCCTGTCCCCAGCTGTCCCTGCCACAGCCTGTCCCTGTCACAGCCTGTCCCCAGCTGTCCCTGCCACAGCCTGTCCCCAGCTGTCCCTGTTTTGCAGACATTGACGAATGCACCTTCCAGAACATTTGTGTCTTCGGCACCTGCCAGAACCTGCCCGGGATGTTCCGCTGTGCCTGTGACGATGGATATGAGCTGGACAGGAGCGGGGGCAACTGCACAGGTCAGGGCTGCTGGACCCTGCTCTGGGCTCTGCTCTGGGCTCTGCTCGGGGCTCTGCTCTGGGCTCTGCTCGGGGCTCTGCTGGCCCCATCCAGGGCAGCCTAAAACCGGAGCAATGTCCCTGTGCTGTCTCTGCTGCTGGGGGTGGCCCGGGGTGTGGCTGTGCCCCTTTCTCCTGCCTCTGGGCAGGGCGGTGGCAGGGCACGGGTGTGTCCTGGGGGGCACCGTGGGGTGGGGATGCACCCGGGCACAGAGCTCAGCTGGGCTGGGCTCTCCTGGCAGCGCTCACCTTCATCTCCAGTGTCCGTCTGTCCGTCCTTTCAGACATCAACGAGTGTGCAGACCCCGTGAACTGCATCAACGGGCTCTGTGTCAACACCCCCGGCAGCTACCTGTGCAACTGCCCCCAGGACTTCGAGCTGAACCCCACCGGCGTGGGCTGTGTGGGTGAGTGGGACCCCCGCCCAAGCTCTGGGGTCCTTCTGGTGGTCCCTGTGGCTGGAACTGGGCACAGCGAGGGTGGCTGGCCCTGCCTGGCTGGCCCTGCCTGGCTGTCCCCCGTGGGTTTCACCCCACAGCAGCAGCAGAACCCCGTCCTGTTGGGTGTGCCCCGCCTCGTGTCACTGTCACCACTGTGGTGCCCCTCTGGTTGCTCCAGGGCAGCTCTGGGGCTGTTTTATTCCCTGGGAATGTCCAAGGCTGGGTTGGGGAGGGTCTGGAGCAGCCTGGGACAGTCCAGGGTGTCCCTGCCCACGGCCAGGATGATCCTCCAGGTCCCTTCAGCCCATTTTGCATTCCTTGATCCCACCCAGCTCCCAGCACAGAGCCCCTGTCCCACTGTCCCCTGCCCCACAGCTTTTCCTCATCCCTGGAAGATTTCCCGTTCCCTTGCAGCCCCTGGCAGGGCTGGAATGGGATCCCTTCCATCCCAAACCCCTCCACAGCCCCACGATTCCCCTCCTCCTGCACCCACGAGTTTTCCAGGCCGGGCTTTGCTCAGCAGCCCTGTCCCCGTGCAGACACTCGGGTCGGGAATTGCTTCCTGGACACGCAGGACCGGGGGGACGGCGGCATCTCCTGCAGCGCCGAGATCGGCGTGGGCGTCACGCGGGCGTCCTGCTGCTGCTCCCTGGGCCGGGCCTGGGGCAACCCCTGCGAGCTCTGCCCTCCCGCCAACACCAGTGAGTGGGGAAAGGTGGGATGGGCACGGCTGGGGAGGAGGGAGAGGGGCAGGGACCCCTCCCAATGGATCCTCGATCCTGGATGCCAAATTTGGGGTTTGCTGCTCCATCCAGGCAGTGGGGCGGGGGAGGCCAGGCTGTTGTGTCTGGGGGATGCGGGTTGGCACTGGAATGCCAGGCTGGCGCTCCCAGTGCCCTGGGTGGGGCAGGGAAGGGAGGGCAGGCTGTGGGGAGGCTCGGTGGGCAATGGGGATTGAGCTGCTCCACACTCTCGTGGGCTGCTCCTGCTGGGGCTCCCCAGGCTCCCCCCTGGTTCACGGGAGCCCCCTCAGCCCCCTGCCCGCCTTTCTCCACAGCCGAGTACAAGACCTTGTGCCCCGGGGGAGAAGGGTTCCGGCCCAACCCCATCACGGTCATCCTGGAGGGTGAGTGACCCCCGTTCCCTCCTGAGGGGTGGGGTGCTGGGGGACCCCAGCCCTGTGGGGACACTGTGCCATGGCTGGTGGCACCCTGTGGTGACACTGTGTGCCATGGCTGGTGGCGCCCTGTGGTGACACTGTGTGCCATGGCTGGTGGCGCCCTGTGGGGACACTGTGCCATGGCTGGTGACGCCCTGTGGGGACACTGTGCCAGGGCTGGTGGCACTCTGTGGGGACACTGTGCCATGGCTGGTGGTGCCCTGTGGGGACACTGTGCCATGGCTGGTGATGCCCTGTGGGGACACTGTGCCATGGCTGGTGATGCCCTGTGGGGACACTGTGCCAGGGCTGGTGGCACCCTGTGGTGACACTGTGTGCCATGGCTGGTGGCTCCCTGTGGGGACACTGCCATGGCTGGTGATGCCCTGTGGGAACACTGTGCCATGGCTGGTGGCACTCTGTGGGGACACTGTACCATGGCTGGTGGCACTCTGTGGGGACACTGTGCCATGGCTGGTGGCACTCTGTGGGAACACTGTGCCATGGCACTTGGTTGGTGGCACTCTGTGGGAACACTGTGCCATGGCACTTGGTTGGTGGCACTCTGTGGGAACACTGTGCCATGGCACTTGGTTGGTGGCACTCTGTGGGGACACTGTGCCATGGCTGGTGGCACCCTGTAGGGACACTGTGCCATGGCACTGGGTTGGTGGCACCCTGTGGGGACACTCTGTGCCATGGCTGGTGGCGCCCGCTGAGCACCCTGTGCTGGACACACAAAGTGTGCCTGTCCTTGGCCGTGCTCCAGAGCAGGGCTGGGCGTGGCGGGCTGAACCCCCTGGAGCTGCAGGGATGGAAATGTCCCTCTGCTGTCCCTCCTCAGACATCGACGAGTGCCAGGAGCTGCCGGGGCTGTGCCAGGGCGGGAACTGCGTCAACACCTTCGGCAGCTTCCAGTGCGAGTGTCCCCTGGGCTACTACCTCAACGAGGACACCCGGATCTGCGAAGGTGCCAGGGGCTGGGGACAGGGGTGGCACCTGCTCCAGGGGCTGGGGACAGGGGTGGCACCTGCTCCAGGGGCTGGGGACAGGGGCTGGCACCTGCTCCAGGGGCTGGGGACAGGGGCTGGCACCTGCTCCAGGGTCTGGGGACAAGGGTGGCACCTGCTCCAGGGGCTGGGGACAGGGCTGGCACCTGCTCCAGGGGCTGGGGACATGGCTGGCACCTGCTCCAGGGGCTGGGGACAGGGGTGGCACCCTGTATGGTGACAAGGTGGATGAGCTTGTGTGCCAGAGCTGCGTGTGCATCCCAGCTCACCCAGGAATGTTTGGGAACTTCCTCTTCCCTTTCCCCTTTCCCCTTTCCCCTTTCCCCTTTCCCCTTTCCCCTTTCCCCTTTCCCCTTTCCCCTTTCCCCTTTCCCCTTTCCCCTTTCCCCTTTCCCCTTTCCCCTTTCCCCTTTCCCCTTTCCCCTTTCCCCTTTCCTCCTCCCAAACCTGTCCCCATGCCAGCCCAGCCCAGTCCCTGTGCCAAAGCCCCCCACCCCTTGTGCCAGGCCTGCCCCCGTCCCACCCGTGCCCTGAGCCCCTTCTCCTGCAGATATTGATGAGCCTGAGCCCCTTCTCCTGCAGATATTGATGGGCCTGAGCCCTTTCTCCTGCAGATATCGATGAGTGCTCTGCCCACATCGGGATCTGCGGCCCTGGCACCTGCTACAACACCCTGGGCAACTACACCTGCGTGTGCCCCCCCGAGTACATGCAGGTCAACGGGGGAAACAACTGCATGGGTACGGCCCCAGCCCTGCCTGGACTCGTGGGGAGGGCTCCAAACCCCTGGGGAACGGCCCAGACCTGTGGGGAGGGGCTGGCACTGCCCTCCCAGAGGGGGCTGTGCCAAGGGGGTGCAGCAGAAGTGCTGGAAACGGGGGCTGGGATTCAAAGGTGGGTGTGGCACTCCGGGCTCTGGGTGGGCAGATCAGGCATGGGATGGGCTCGATCGTGGAGGTCTTTCCTCCTATCCCGGGGCTGGCAGTGCCATTCCAGGGCTGGCAGCGCCATTCCAGGGCTGGCAGTGCCATTCCCGGGACTGTCACTTCCCAGGGCTGGCAGCGCCATTCCAGGGCTGGCAGTGCCATTCCCGGGACTGTCACTTCCCAGGGCTGGCAGTTCCATTCCCAGGACTGTCGTTTCCTGGGGCTGGCAATGCCATTCCGGGGCTGGCAGTGCCATTCCCAGGACTGTCACTTCCCGGGGCTGGCAGTGCCATTCTGGGGCTGGCAGTGCCATTCCCGGGACTGTCACTTCCCGGGGCTGGCAGTGCCATTCCCGGGGCTGTCCCGAGCCTGGCACTGCCGTTGCAGACATGAGGAAAAGCGTTTGCTACCGCAACTACAACGACACCTGCGAGAATGAGCTGTCCTTCAACATGACCAAGAAGATGTGCTGCTGCTCCTACAACATCGGCAAGGCCTGGAACAAACCCTGCGAGCCCTGCCCCACCCCTGCCAGCCGTAAGTGCCCTCGGGGGGTCCCTGTCCCACCCCTGCCAGCTGTAAGTGCCCTCAGGGGGTCTCTGTGCCATCCCTGCCATCCCTAAATGCCCTCGGGGGGTCTCTGTCCCACCCCTGCCAGCCGTAAGTGCCCTCAGGGGGTCCCTGTCCCACCCCTGCCATCCCTAAGTGCCCTCAGGGGGTCCCTGTCCCACCCCTGCCAGCTGTAAGTGCCCTCAGGGGGTCTCTGTGCCATCCCTGCCATCCCTAAATGCCCTCAGGGGTCTCTGTCCCCACCCCTGCCAGCCCTAAATCCTTCCCATGTGATCCTTTTCCTGTCATTTTTCCCATTTTCCCATGAAATTCGGGGTGTGGACACCCCCCAAATGGATGAGGAGAGAGCAGAGCGCCCTGGAGGTGGCTCCAGGCACGGTGGGGAGCCCCTGCTCCTGTCCCAGCTCAGCACTCCTGTCCCTCCCTGGGCACAGCCCCAGCTCGGTGTTCCCTTTCCAGCCGAGTACCAGATCCTGTGTGGGAACCAAGCCCCCGGATTCATCATCGACATCCACACGGGGAAGCCCATCGGTGAGTGAACCCTGCACCCTTGGGTGAGTGAACCCTGCACCCTCGGGTGAGTGAACCCTGCACCCTTGGGTGAGTGAACCCTGCACCCTCGGGTGAGTGAACCCTGCACCCTCGGGTGAGTGAACCCTGCACCCTCGGGTGAGTGAACCCTGCGCCCTCGGGTGAGTGAACCCTGCACCCCTCGGGTGAGTGAACCCTGCACCCTCGGGTGAGTGAACCCTGCACCCTCGGGTGAGTGAACCCTGCACCCCTTGGGGCCGGGGCTGCCCCGAGCTCTGCTCCCATCCCTGGGGAGCCTCACGGAGGGATGGAGAGGTGAGGCAAGGAAAGGAGGCCTGGCAGTGCCAGGTGGGAGATGAGTTGATCTTCTCTTCCTGCAAAGAAAGTGCAGCAGAGGGGGATTGGTGCTGGGTTGTACTGGGACCCCAGAGCCATCCCAGTATTCCACTGGGAATATTTCCAGCTCCCCATTTCCAGGCTGCTCCCAGAGCTGAGCAGGTGCTGCAGGGACAAACTCAGAGCAAGCAGGGATGGGATGTCCCGGCTGGAGCCTTCCCAAAATTCTGTGGCAGCAATCTCGTGGCTCCTAAAACTTGCGTGGCTCTGCTGCATCCCCAAAATTCTGTGGAGCAACCGTAGGCTGGCGTGACCTGCAGGGTTCGCTCTCCACCATCCGAGGGTCGCTTTCCCGGTGGAAATGCGGGATGCAGAGGGGGGAATGCTGATGTTGTGGAGCATTCCCGGGATCCCGGGGTTGGATCCGATGTTGTGCAGCATTCCCGGGATCCCGGGGTTGGATCTGATGTTGTGGAGCATTCCCGGGATGCCGGGGTTGGATCCGATGTTGTGCAGCATTCCCGGGATGCCGGGGTTGGATCCGATGTTGTGGAGCATTCCCGGGATGCCGGGGTTGGATCTGATGTTGTGCAGCATTCCCGGGATCCCGGGGTTGGATCTGACGTTGGATCTCTGCAGATATCGACGAGTGCAGCGAGATCCCGGCCATCTGCACCAACGGCGTCTGCATCAACCAGATCGGGAGCTTCCGCTGCGAGTGCCCCATCGGCTTCAGCTACAACAACATCCTGCTCATCTGCGAAGGTACGGCCGGGAGCTCCGGGACACCGCCCCGGGACCGCCCCGGGGCCCGCGGGGCGTTTTGGGGATGTCCCGCCCAGCAGCGGCAGTCGGGACCCCCCGGTCCCGGGGCTCCTTCCCGAGCCGGGCCGCTCCCGGGGCCGCCTCGGCCGCTGCCGGGGTGTCCCCCGGGCTGGATCCCGGCGCTGCCGGGGTGTCTCCCGGGCTGGATCCCGGCGCTCCCGGGGTGCCCCCGGGCTGGATCCCGGCGCTCCCGGTGCCACCCCGGGGTGCCCGTGCCCTGTGTCCCGCAGACATCGACGAGTGCAGCAGCGGGGAGACGCTGTGCCAGCGCCACGCCGAGTGCGTCAACATCCCGGGCAGCTTCCGCTGCGAGTGCGCCAGCGGGTACCGCCTGTCCCCGGGGGGCGCCTGCGTGGGTAAGGGACACCGGGGACACCTGGGGGACACACCTGGGGGACACCTGGGGCACACCTGGGGGACACCGGGGACACGTGGGACACCTGGGGGACACACCTGGGGGACACACCTGGGGGACACCTGGGGACACACCTAGGGGACACCTGGAGGACACGTGGGACACCTGGGGGACACACCTGGGGGACACCTGGGGACACACCTAGGGGACACCTGGAGGACACGTGGGACACCTGGGGAACACACCTGAGGACACACCTGGGGGGGACACCTGGGGCACACCTGGGGGACACTTGGGACATATCTGGGGGACACCTGGGGAACACACCTGGGGACACACCTGGGGGGCACACCTGGGACATATCTGGGGGACACCTGGGACACAGCTGGGGAACACACCTGGGACATGCATGGGGGACACCTGGGGGACACCCTGGGGGACACCTGGGACACACCTGCACATACTGGTCATACCTGGGACACACCTGAGCACACACCTGTAACACACCTGAGCACACACCTATAACATACCTGAGCACACACCTATAACATACCTGAGCACACACCTGATCATCCCCCGTTTTTCCCGGATGGCAGCACATCAGTTTCGTTGTCTGTGAAGTCACCTCTCCAAACCCGTGGGCGGGGCTCTGCCCTCCTCACCTGTCCCCTCCCTGTCCCTCACCTGCCCCTCCTGGGCTCCGTTTCAGGTCGCAACGAGTGCCAGGAGATCCCCAACGTGTGCAGCCACGGGGACTGCGTGGACACCGAGGGCAGCTACGTCTGCATCTGCCACAACGGCTTCAAGGCCACCGGGGAGCAGACCATGTGCATGGGTCAGTGTCACCTCCCCTGGGTCAGTGTCACCTCCCTGGGTCAGTGTCACCCCCCTGGGTCAGTGTCACCCCCTGGGTCAGTGTCACCCACCCCGGGTCAGTGTCACCCCCCTGGGTCAGTGTCACCCTCCCTGGGTCAGTGTCACCCCCTGGGTCAGTGTCACCCTCCCTGGGTCAGTGTCACCCCCTGGGTCAGTGTCACCCCCTGGGTCAGTGTCACCCCCTAGGTCAATGTCACCCTTCCCGGGTCAGTGTCACCCTTGGGTCAGTGTCAACCCTGGGTCAGTGTCACCCTCCCCGGGTCAGTGTCACCCCAGGGGGACACAAGTCCCTGCCACTCCCGGGTGGTGCCAATGACAGCCGGGTGTCCCCCAGGCTGTCCCTGCTGCCACCCTCCCTCTCAGTGTCCCTGTCCCCGCAGACATCGACGAGTGTGACCGGCAGCCCTGCGGCAACGGCACCTGCAAGAACACCGTGGGCTCCTACAACTGCCTCTGCTTCCCGGGCTTCGAGCTCACCCACAACAACGACTGCATGGGTGAGCCCCGGCCCTGGGGACACCGGGGTGGCTCTGGGTGCCACGGGTGACACCTGACACGCTCTGGCTGCAGACGTGGACGAGTGCTCGTCGCTGGTGGGGCAGGTGTGCAGGAACGGGCAGTGCATCAACAGCGTGGGCTCCTTCCAGTGCCTGTGCCAGGAGGGCTACGACCGCACCCCCGACGGCAAGAACTGCGTGGGTCAGTGTCCACTCGGGGTCCGGTCAGGGGCCACTCAGGGTCCGGTCAGGGTCCAGTCAGTGGCTACTCCAGTGCCCATTCAATGTCCACTCCAGTGTCCACTCAGGGGCCACTCCAGGGCCCACTCAATGTCCACTCCAACATCCACTCCAGTGTCCACTCCAGTGTCCACTCAGAGTCCACTCAGGGTCCACTCAGAGTCCACTCCAGCGTCCACCTCCAGCGTCCACCTCCAGTGTCCCCTCCAGTGTCCACTCAGTGTCCCCTCCAGTGTCCCCTCCAGTGTCCCCTCCAGTGTCCACCTTCAGTGTCCCCTCTAGTGTCCACTCCAGTGTCCACCTCAGTGTCCACCTCCAGTGTCCACTCAGTGTCCAGGGTCCCCTGGCCTGGCTGGTGGTCCCCAGGGGGGTCTGCATGAGCACCCCTGAGCCCCCTGCTCGCTGCGGTGCCTGTGCAGGGCCGGGCTGGCCCCTCCCTGCCCCTCTGTCCCCGGCCTGTCCTCTCCACGTGCTGGGACCCGCGGGCAGTGGCACAAATGTCCTGTCCATGCCCTAACGCCAGGGATGCCCTGGGAGCCCTCCTGGAAATGTCCCCGCTGTTCCCTGTCCCCTTTGGGGCGAGGCGGGCCCTGGTGGTCCCGCAGGTGCTGGGAGCAGCCCCCAGCCCCAGCCCGGGCTGTTTTTCCCCCTGCAGACATCAACGAGTGCGTGAGCCTGCCCGGGACCTGCTCCCCGGGCACCTGCCAGAACCTGGAGGGCTCCTTCCGCTGCATCTGCCCCCCGGGCTACGAGGTGCAGAACGACAACTGCATCGGTGAGCTCGGCCCCGTGCCCCGGGACAGCCCCTCCCGGGGGTCCGGGGCACCCCAGGGGCATCGCCCCCTCCCCAGACCCCTGCGGGCTGCGGGGGCACCGGAGGCTCAGCGGCGCCGCTGTGCCCGCTCTCCCCGCGGGAGGGTGGAGGGCTGGGGCAGGGGCGGTGTCCGGGCCCCCCAAACACCCCCCAGAGCTGTCCCGATGACCTCTGGCCGTGTCCCCGCTGCTCGCAGACATCAACGAGTGCGAGGAGGAGCCCAACATCTGCTTGTTCGGGACGTGCACCAACACCCCCGGCAGCTTCCAGTGCGTGTGCCCGCCGGGCTTCGTGCTGTCCGACAACGGCCGCCGCTGCTTCGGTCAGTGCGGCCGCTCCGGGGCGGGGTTCCCGGGGGTTCCCGGGGGTTCCCGGGGGTCCCGCTGACCCCCGCGTGTCCCCGGCCTTCCCAGACACCCGCCAGAGCTTCTGCTTCACCCGCTTCGACAACGGCAAGTGCTCGGTGCCCAAAGCCTTCAACACCACCAAGGCTCGGTGCTGCTGCAGCAAAATGCCCGGGGAGGGCTGGGGAGACCCGTGCGAGCTGTGCCCGCAGGAGGGGAACGGTAGGAACGGGAGAGGGGCGGGGGCGGCCCCGGGGAGGTGAGGGTGACCCGGGGAGGTGGGGGTGTCCTCATGGAGAGGTGAGTGTGTCCCCACGGGAGCGCTGGATGTGTCCCCATGGAGAGGTGGCTGTGTCCCCATGGAGAGATGGGTGTGTCCCCATGGAGAGATGGGTGTGTCCCCATGGGAGCGGTCGGGGTGTCCCCATGGGAGCGGTCGGGGTGTCCCCATGGAGCTGTGGCTGTGTCCCCATGGGAGAGTTGGGGGTGTCCCCGCGGGAGCAGTGGATGTGTCCCCACGGGAGCGGTGGCTGTGTCCCCACGGGAGCGGTGGGGGTGTCCCCACGGGAGCGGTGGCTGTGTCCCCGGAGCGGTGGCTGTGTCCCCATGGAATTTCCAGAAGCCTCCACAGCCCATTCCAGCTGCTGGGAGCGGACTCCCTTCAGCACATCGCACTTCTCTGCTCTCTTGCAGTCGCCTTCCAGGAGCTGTGTCCGTATGGCCACGGGGCCATCCCGGGCCCGGGGGACACCCGGGAAGGTGAGGCTGCCTGGAGGGGCCAGCAGAGCTCTGGGCTGCAGGGGGGGACCCCCAAACCCCCACTGCTCACCAGGGGTTCACCTGGAGCTCCCGGGGTCACCTGAGCGCCCGTCCCCTGCCAGTCCCGAGGGGACAGGGCTCTTTGTGGCCCTGTGAAGTTCCATTTTCCGTTCCCAGACGTGAACGAGTGCTCGGAGAACCTGGGCGTGTGCATCAACGGCGCCTGCATCAACACCGACGGCTCCTTCCGCTGCGAGTGCCCCTTCGGCTACAACCTGGACTACACCGGGGTCAACTGCGTGGGTGAGGCTCTGGGGGGCTCTGGGGGGCTCTGGGGGGCTCTGGGGGGTGCCCTGCTCTGTCCCCCTCCCCGCAGAGGTGATGGAGCCGTGTGTGCACAAGCAGGGAGGGAATCGCTGCCCCCCGGCCCCTTCCCCTCCGTCCCGGTTCTGCCGGGACAGTTTGGGAGCTCTGCAAGAGCCCAGCCCTTCCCCATCCTCCTCCTCCTCCTCCTCACGCTGCTGTGCTCCCCAGACACGGACGAGTGCTCCATCGGCAATCCCTGCGGGAACGGCACCTGCACCAACGTGGTGGGGGGCTTCGAGTGCGCCTGCGACGAGGGCTTTGAGCCGGGGCCCATGATGACCTGTGAAGGTACCGAGCCGGGGCAGCCCCTTCATCCCTGGCACACGGGGGTGTGGGACCCCCAGTCCCTGCCAGCCCCAGCACAGAGAGCCCTGTGGGACCCCCCAGTCCCTGCCAGCCCCTTCATCCCCAGCACAGGGAGCTCTGTGGGACCCCCAGTCCCTGCCAGCCCCAGCACAGAGAGCCCTGTGGGACCCCCCTGTCCCTGCCAGCCCCTTCATCCCGGGCACACAGAGCCCTGTGGGACCCCCAGTCCCTGCCAGCCCCTTCATCCCCAGCACAGGGAGCTCTGTGGGACCCCCAGTCCCTGCCAGCCCCAGCACATGGGGGTGTGGGACCCCCAGTCCCTGCCAGCCCCAGCACAGGGAGCTCCATGGGACCCCCAGTCCCTGCCAGACCCTTCATCCCTGGCACACAGAGCCCTGTGGGACCCCCTGGTCCCTGCCTGGGCCAGCCCCCCCCGGATGCTGTGGAAAAGCTGGATGAGCTCCTCTGCACTCCGGGGCTCCTTCAGCTCCCTCTGGAGCCCAGGGGGAGCCTGGAGCCCTGGCTGGACACAGGAGCTGCCTCCCCCAGGGACCAGCAGCCCGTTCCCATCCGAGCTGCAGGGACACCGGGGTCTGTCCCTCTGCAAGGGGACACCACGGCAGGAGGACGCATGGGATGGATGCCCAGGGAGGGTGGGTGTGCCCTGTGGACGGCCTGGCCCTGCTGAGGGCACCCAGGTGAGTCCTGTCCCATCCTGTCCCCCCTGCAGACATCAACGAGTGCTCCCTGAACCCCCTGCTCTGCGCCTTCCGCTGCATCAACACCTTTGGCTCCTACGAGTGCACCTGCCCCTCTGGGTACGCCCTGCGGGAGGACAGGAGGATGTGCAGAGGTAAAACCCCTTCTGCAGCCAGCGGGGCACGGCCCGGGCTGCCCCCAGCCCCTGCCCCTGGCCAGCTGTGCGGGGAAGGTGGGAGCTCTGCGCTGGCTTTTCTCACCATCACCCACCTCGGTGTCCTGCTGGAGGGAGGAATCCTTCCCTGGGAGGGTGGGGAGGTTTCCCAGAGCAGCTGAGGCTGCCCCTGGCACTGCCAAGGCCAGGCTGGACCAGGCTTGGGGCAGTGGAGGTGTCCCTGCCCATGGCAGGGCTGGTACTGGATGAGTTTCAAATTCCCTTCCAGCACAGCTCATTCCGTGGTATTTTTTCCTGTGTGCCAGCCAGCCTGGCCCGAGGCTGGGGCTGGCAGGGCTGGCAGGGCTGGCAGGGCTGGCAGGGCTGGCAGGGCTGGCAGGGCTCCGGTGCCTCTCGTTGCAGATCTGGACGAGTGTGCAGAGGGGCTGCACGACTGCGAGTCCCGGGGGATGCTCTGCAAGAACCTCATCGGCACCTTCATGTGCATCTGCCCGCCTGGCATGCAGCGCAGGCCCGACGGCGAGGGCTGCACAGGTACCGGGGCAGGGACAGGGCTGCCCTGAGGGGTCACCCACGGAGCTCTGCTTTGCATCCTTCTCTATTTCACACCCTTCTGTATTTTACATCCATCTGTATTTTACATCCTTCTGTATTTTTGCCTCCTTCTGTATTTTTACCTCCTTCTGTATTTTACATCCTTTTTTGTTTTACATCCTTCTGTATTTTACATCCTTCTGTATTTTACATCCTTCTGTATTTTACATCCTTCTTTATTTTACATCCTTCTTTATTTTATCTCCTTCTTTGTTTTACATCCTTTTTTGTTTTACATCCTTCTGTATTTTACATCCTTCTGTATTTTACATCCTTTTTTGTTTTACATCCTTCTGTATTTTACATCCTCCTTTATTTCACACCCTCGGGCTCCTCCCTGGGCTTTCCCACGTCTCACACCTTCCTGAGTGTCCCAGTAGGACACACAAAACCTCTGCCCATCCCTGGATTTCTCTGTGTCACCCTCAGGGTGACACAGCCCTGGGCCATCCTTCCCTTGGAGTTTTTCCAAGTCTGTGCCGAGCTGCTTTTGGAATGGGTGGGAATGAACAACCCCAGAGCTGCACAGGACAGAGACAGCTCCAGTCCAGTCCAATCCAATCCAATCCAGTCCAGTCCAATCCAATCTGATCCAATCCAGTCCAATCCCAGCAGCAGCTGGAGCACGGCCAAGCCAGGGAAGCTGAATTCTGCCCACCCTGTCTGGGATGGGTGGATGTTTCCCCCAGGGCAGCAGGTGAAGGTTCCTCCCAGCTGCCCTGAGACACGGAGGGGATCCTCAGGGGCTCTGTGAGGGCGCTCCAAAGGCGCTGGGAAGCCGGGGAGCTGTGCCCCAGCTCAGGGGGAAGGTGTGCCCTGGCTCAGAGAGAAGGTGTACCCCAGCTCACGGGGCAGTGTGTGCCCGGCTCAGGGGGCATGGAAGGTGTACCCCGGCTCGGGGGGCTCTGTGTGCCCTGGCTCACGGGGCTCTGTGTACCCCAGCTCGGGGGGCTCTGTGTGCCCGGCTCGGGGGGCTCTGTGTGCCCGGCTCAGGGGGCTCCATGTGCCGGGCTCACGGGGCTCTGTGTGCCCTGGCTCGGGGGTCTCTGTGTGCCGGGCTCAGGGGGCTCTGTGTGCCCGGCTCAGGGGGCTCTGTGTGCCCGGCTCGGGGGGCTCTGTGTCCCCGGCTCGGGGGGCTCTGTGTGCCTGGCTCGGGGGTCTCTGTGTGCCCGGCTCGGGGGGCTCTGTGTGCCTGGCTCGGGGGGCTCTGTGTGCCCGGCTCGGGGGGCTCTGTGTCCCCCCGCTCACGGGGCTGTCGCCGCCTCCCCGCAGATGAGAACGAGTGCCGCACCAAGCCCGGGATCTGCCCCAACGGGCGCTGCGTGAACACGGCCGGCAGTTACCGCTGCGACTGCAACGAGGGCTTCCAAGTCAGCCCCTCGGGCACCGAGTGCATCGGTAACACCGCCCCGCCGCCACCGGGGGCTGCTGGGGGGCTCCGAGAGCGGGAGAGGGGCTCGGGAGAGGGATGGAGGGGCAGCACGCAGGGAATGGGTTCCCGCTGCTGGATGGGGCATTGGGAGAGATTCCTGGCTGGGAGGGCGGGCAGGGCCTGGCACAGCGTGCCCAGAGCAGCTGTGGCTGTCCCTGGAGCCCTGGCAGTGCCCAAGGCCGGGCTGGACGGGGCTTGGAGCACCCTGAGGTGTCCCTGCCATGGCAGGGGTGGCACTGGGTGGGATTTAAGGTCCCTCCCACCCAAACCATCCTGGCATTCTTTGCTCCTGAGCAGGAAATCTGTTGGAGCATCACTTTTATCCAACCCCCCCATCCCCCTGCCAGCCCTGGCACCCCCTGCTCCCTTCCCCCGGGGCTGGCACTGCCTCTGATCCTGGGTTTGTGCCACTTTCCATGCCCAGACACCCGCCAGGGCTTCTGCTTCACGGAGGTGCTGCAGACCATGTGCCAGATGTCCTCCACCAACCGCAACCTGGTCACCAAGTCCGAGTGCTGCTGCAACAGCGGGCGCAGCTGGGGCCCACAGTGCGAGCTCTGCCCCCTGCCCGGCACTGCCCACTACAAGAAGATGTGTCCCCACGGCCCCGGGTACTCCACGGATGGCAGGGGTGAGTGGGACACGGGGACAATGTCCCCAGGACCCTCTGCCACGTCCCCCTGGCTCTCTGGGAGAGTCCAGCCTGCCCTGGTGGCATGGGGTGGCTTCAGACCAGCCCCGCCTTAGCCTTGGGTTTTTTGGCTTAATTTTAAGTAATCCCTCTTCCTTCAAGATTGGGTCTATTGTATAAAATGAGTTATTTATTAACAAAGGAGATGGCAGGTGAAAGATCTTAATCAGAATTACTTATTGCACACTGTAAAATGGAAAAGGTATCGAGGTGTTAAAGCTGGCAAAAGAAATAGGATGGACCAGGAGCAAATGTAACTTAGCATGGAAATGATGATAATTTCAGAACTCTTCTCTCAGCCTCCATCCCTGCTCTGGGGAGAAGCCCCACACATTTCCAGGGGGTTCCTGCTTTGTGAAAGTTCAGCCAGAAATCCAGTTTATCCTTCCAGCTCCTGCCTTACCAGGGGGATGTTTCTTGGCAGTTGGGAGCTGCCAGACCTCGGTGCCAAAATCACCCCGAGACACTTTTGAGTGCTGTTTGAGTATCTGATAACAAACCCCTGATAAGCTTTTCGGGCGGGGTGAGCTGAATAAAGGCCCCGTTTCCCATCCCTGGAATTGTCCAAGGCCAGGCTGGACAGGGCTTGGAGGAGCCTGGGATGGTGGGAGCGTCCCGAGGGGCTGGGACAGGGCTGTTCTGAGGGTCCCTTTCAACCCAAAGCGTTCCGTGGTGCTGTCCCTCTCCCTCTGCCCAAAACTCTCCCGGGAATTTCGCAGCCTTGGACAAGAGAGGCTTTTTTAGGGGGACAGAGCAGCTCTGGCGCTGACAGCTCCTCCCTCCCTCCCCAGACATCGACGAGTGCAAGGTGCTGCCCAACCTGTGCCGGAACGGGCAGTGCATCAACAGCATCGGCTCCTTCCGCTGCCACTGCCGCCTGGGCTACACCCCGGACATCACGGGCACCGCCTGCCAGGGTGAGCTGGGCACCCCGCCCGTCCCCGGCACCCCCTCCCCGCCTCTGAACCCCCCCGGGACCCGCCCTTCCCTCGGGGTCCTCCCTGCTCCCCGGGGCTGTGGCGGCTCGGGGTGCTCCGCCCTGTTCCGTGGTTCTGTGCGCTCCAAATCCGGGTTTAGCTCCTTGAGGATGAGTTCCTCGTCTTCCCCGAGCCCCGGAGCCACGGGGACTGGCCGGGACTGGGATCCTGATCTGAAATCTGGGAGCTGCCAATGCCCCTGCCCGGGCAGCACAGCTGGTTCCCCCCAGCCTGAGCGCCCTGCTGGCATCCAGATGTTGGCACCAAGGGCACCTCTGGAATCACAGCGCTCTCTCTGCGGGATGTGCCCTGGATTGGTTGTGCTGCTCCCCCAAAGCCCTCGGCTCTGCTCTCCTGCGTTCCTGGAGGGTGGAGAGGGGGTGTTTGTCCAGGAATGCCAGAGCCCGCGGGGATGTCTCACCCCTGCGCCACAAAACCCGGGGTCACCCGGGGCTCAGGAGCCCCTGGGTGGGCTGGCAGGTCCCGGGGGTGCAGGGGAGCACAACCTGATGCGTTTTGTCCCTGGAGTGCAGATCTGGACGAGTGCAACCAGTCCCCGAAGCCCTGCAACTTCATCTGCAAGAACACCGAGGGCAGCTACCAGTGCTCCTGCCCCCGGGGCTACGTCCTGCAGGAGGACGGCAAGATCTGCAAAGGTGCGGGGCCGGGAGGAGGAGGAGGATGAGGAGGAGGAAGAAGAGGGGACAGGGCAGCCAGACCTGGGAAATGTCAGCAGGGAGATGTGGGAGAAGGCTCCACGCCGGGCTGCTCTGCAGGGTCTCGGCCTCGCAGGCTCTGGGTGTGTCCCACCCGGGATAAAAATGCTCCTGGCCCTTTGCTGAGCTCCAGGGAGCTGAGCTGGTGTCCCCTGCACGTGGGGCTGTGGCTGGCACTGTCACCAGCCCGGCTGGGGCAGCTCTGTGTGATGATCTGGGAGAGCCTGGGGTCTGGGAGTTGCAGGAGAGGCAGGGAAACGTCCCTGCACCTTCCAGGTGTGTCTGTGTTACCCTGAGGTGGGACAGGCTTGCTCCTCTCCTCTCGAGGGGTGCTGTCCCTGGGGCTGGCCCTGGGCACCCACAGGGGCACGGAGGTGCCACAGCCTCCGTGGCAGGGGCTGAGCCCTTGTCCTTGTCCCCTCAGACCTGGACGAGTGCTCCACCAAGCAGCACAACTGCCAATTCCTGTGTGTCAACGTCATCGGGGGCTTCAACTGCAAGTGCCCCCCGGGCTTCACGCAGCACCACTCGTCCTGCATTGGTGAGTGCAGAATTCCTGCATCGGTGAGGGCAGAATTCCTGCATCAGTGAGTGCAGAATTCCTGCATTGGTGAGTGCAGAATTCCTGCATGGGTGAGGGCAGAATTCCTGCATGGGTGAGTGCAGAATTCCTGCATGGGTGAGGGCAGAATTCCTGCATGGGTGAGTGCAGAATTCCTGCATTGGTGAGTGCAGAATTCCTGCATTGGTGAGGGCAGAATTCCTGCATTGGTGAGTGCAGAATTCCTGCATCGGTGAGGGCAGAATTCCTGCATTGGTGAGTGCAGAATTTCTGCATTGGTGAGTGCAGAATTCCTGCACTGGTGAGTGCAGAATTTCTGCATTGGTGAGGGCAGAATTCCTGCACTGGTGAGTGCAGAATTCCTGCCCTGTGCATTCCCACGGAGCAGATCCTGCTCAGGAGAGGATTCCCAGCCCCCAGACTCTGCCTCTGGATTCCTGCCCCTCTCCAGCCACCCTGGCAGTGTCTGCACTGTCCCCACCCTCCGAGGTGGCCACGGGGCCGGGGATGGGCTTGCAGGGCTCAGGGCTGGGTTTCCAGGTGGCCACAAAGCCCTGCCCTGGTGTTTTGCAGACAACAACGAGTGCACGGCGCAGCCGTCGCTGTGCGGGGCCAAGGGGCAGTGCCTCAACACCCCGGGCAGCTACAACTGCGAGTGCCAGAAGGGATTTTCCCTGGACAGCTCCGGGGTCAACTGTGAAGGTGGGTCTGGGGCTCCCGTGGGGCATTCCCGGGGCAATCCCAGGCTCTGAGGAATCCTCAATCCTCCCGTGGGGGAATTTCTGGGGTATTTCCAGGCTCTGAGGAGCCTCAGGGCTCCCATGGGGGGAATTCCTGGGGTGCTCCCAGGCTCTGAGGAGCCTCAGGGCTCCCATGGGGGGAATTCCTGGAGCACTCTCAGGCTCTGAGGAGCCTCAGGGCTCCCATGGGGGAATTTCTGGGGTATTCCCAGGCTCTGAGGAGCCTCAGTCCAGGTGGGAAGTTCGAGGAGAGTTTGGCCAATGCCCTCGGGGACAGGGTTGAGGTGTCTGGGCAGGGCCAGGGGTTGGACTGGGTGGTCCCTGGGGAAGGGAAGGGTCCCGAATTCCACCAGGAGAGATCCCAGCCTAAGATCCAGGCACAGCCCAGGCCTGGCCTGGGAGCAGGGACTGTCCCAGCAGGGGTGTCTGCGGGCCAGGGGTGTCACTGCAGAGCCAGGGTGAGGTACGGGAGCCCCCCACCCATGGGAGCTGCCTGGAGGGTCCCTGAGCCCTCAGCAGGGGCAGGGGACAGTGTCCCACCTGCCTGTGTGTCCCTTGGGTGCAGACGTGGACGAGTGTGACGGGAACCACCGGTGCCAGCACGGCTGCCAGAACGTGCTGGGGGGCTACCGCTGCGGCTGCCCCCAGGGCTACGTGCAGCACTACCAGTGGAACCAGTGCGTGGGTGAGTGGGGACACACCTGGGGAGCTGTCCTGTGCCTGGGGGAGCTGTTCCCTGCCTGGGGGAGGTGTCCTGTACCTGTGGGAGGTGTCCTGTACCTGTGGGAGGTGTCCTGTACCTGGGGAGGTGTCCTGTACCTGGGGAGGTGTCCCCTGCCTGCGGGAGGTGTCCTGTACCTGTGGGAGGTGTCCTGTACCTGTGGGAGGTGTCCTGTACCTGGGGGAGGTGTCCTGTACCTGGGGAGGTGTCCCCTGCCTGGGGGAGGTGTCCTGTACCTGGGGAGGTGTCCTGTACCTGGGGGAGGTGTCCTGTACCTGGGGGAGGTGTCCCCTGCCTGGGGGAGGTGTCCTGTACCTGGGGGAGGTGTCCTGTACCTGGGGGAGGTGTCCTGTACCTGTGGGAGGTGTCCCCTGCCTGGGGGAGCTGTCCCACACCTGGGGGAGCTGTCCTGTACCTGGGGACCTGTCCTGTACCTGGGGAGGTGTCCTGTACCTGGGGAGGTGTCCCCTGCCTGGGGGAGGTGTCCTGTACCTGGGGGAGGTGTCCTGTACCTGGGGGAGGTGTCCTGTACCTGGGGAGGTGTCCCCTGCCTGTGGGGGGTGCATTCTGTACCTGTGGGATGATCCCTGTATCCATAGGGTGTACCCTGTCCCTGTTGGGGTTACCCTGTCCCTGTTGGGGTTACCCTGGCCCTGTTGGGGTTACCCTGTACCTGTGGGGTGCATCCTGTACCCATGGGATGATTCCTGTACCCATGGGGTTACCCTATCCCTGTTGGGGTTACCCTGTCCCCATTGGGATTACCCCGTCCCTGTGGGGTGTACCCTGTACCCATGGGGTCACCCTGTCCCTGTTGGGGTCACCCTGTCCCTGTTGGGGTCACCCTGTCCCTGTGGGATTTACCCTGTCCCCGCTGGGGTCATCCTGTCCCCATTGGGGTTACCCTGTCCCCATTGGGATTACTCCATCCCTGTGGGGTTTATCCTGTCCCGTTGGGGTCACCCCGTCCCCGTTGGGGTCACCCCATCCCTGTGGGCTCACCCCACGCCCCGTGTCCCCACTCCCCCGTGTCCCCACGTCCCCGTGTCCCCATTCCCCGTGTCTCCACGGCTCCCCGTTCCCTGCAGACGAGAACGAGTGCTCCAGCCCCTCTGCCTGCGGCTCTGCCTCCTGCTACAACACCCTGGGCAGCTTCAAGTGCGTCTGTCCCTCGGGCTTCGACTTCGACCAGGCCTTCGGGGGCTGCCAGGACGTGGACGAGTGCTCGGCCGGGGGCAGCCCCTGCAGCTACGGCTGCTCCAACACGGACGGGGGGTACCTGTGCGGCTGCCCCGGGGGCTACTTCCGAGCAGGACAGGGGTAAGGGGCGTCCCCGGGGGGGCATTCCCAGCTGGGCATTCCGGGGGATGTGTGGGGCCAGTGGTCCTCAGCCTCTCCTTGCCCGTCCTGAGATCCTCGTGCCACCTCCTGCCCTGATGCCAGGGCTGCCAGTGGGTGCTCTGTGGGTACACCCGGCTGAGGGGGGTGGATAGGAAGGGATTTTTCAGGAAGTTGTGGAAAAAAAAAACAATTAGTGACTGGCTAATCAAGCTGTCTATTTCCACCCAGTCACTAATTGGGTTTTTTCCGTAATTTCCTGAAAAATCACGTCCTAGCGTGCTTCTCTTTCTGCCCCTTCGCTCTCGGACCCAGTCCCAAAGGTACAGAACAAAATATCCAACATGAACAGACAGCTGGGGATACAAGCATCATAAAGACACCACTGGGGGAGGGGGATTAATTAATCTGTTAATTAATGAAGCCACCTCGTTGTGCCACACGCCCAGTGCCGTGTCCCATGCCGGGATCCCGGGGGTGCCGACGTTTCCTGTGGGTTCCTGGGTCTGAGCTTCTCTCTGCCCTTCTGCCACAGCCACTGCATTTCTGGCCTGGGCTTTGGGAAGGGGCCCTACCTGCCTGCGCCCCAGGAGGAGGATGAGGACAACCTGCTGTCCCCCGAGACCTGCTACGAGTGCAAGATCAACGGGTACCCCAAGAGGGGCCGGCAGCGGCGCAGCGTCAACGGCACCGAGGGGCACCAGGTGAGGGATCCGGGGCGTCCTGGAGGGGCTGGAGCAGGGCAGGAGCTGCCTCCCTCCAGGAACAGAGGCCTGGAGTGGGTCCCGTTCCTGCAGTCCAGGCAGAGCCAGCAGCTCATCTGTATCTGCCCAGGCTGGGCATCCCCAAACCCTTCTTGTGAAACCAAGGAGCAAAGGCTCCGTTTCCCATCCCTGGAATTGTCCAAGGCCAGCTGGACAGGGCTTGGAACAGTGGGAGGTGTCCCAAGGGGCTGGGGCAGGGCTGTTCTGGAGGTCCCTTTCAACCCAAAGCATTCTGTGGTGCTGTTGGAGTTTGGAGTTCTGGCCTCTGCCCAAAATTCCCGGGAATTCCCAGCCCTGGGCAGGCGAAGAGTCCTGAGGTGAAGCATCCTTCAGGTCCTTCAGGTCCTTCAGATCTTTTATGTCCTGAAGTTCCTGACACTCCCCAGGGCTCTGTGCTGGGTGCTCAGCGCCGGAGCCACAACCGGGACCCTCAAGCTGCCCCTTCTCAGAGCGGGTTTGGGGCTGAATTTCCCTAAATCCACCCCCCATCCCCGCACCCCCGAGCGTCCCCTGAGCTCCGCGGCGCTTCCCGGGCAGGAGCAGGAGGTGAACTTGGCCAGCGTGGACGTGGAGGCGCCGCTGTCCATGGCGCTGAACCTGTCGGAGCTGGCGCACAGGGAGCACATCCTGGAGCTGCTGCCGGCGCTGGAGCCGCTGGAGAACCGCGTGCGCTACAGCATCGCCCAGGGCAACGAGGACGGGCTGTTCCGCATCCACCACAGGGAGGGGCTCAGCTTCCTGCACCTGGGCCGCAAGAAAATCCCGCCGGGCACGTACCTGCTGGAGATCGTGAGCGTGGCGCTGCCCCGCCGGCGGGAACTGCACAAACTCGAGGCCAACAACCACCTCGATTACTTGGCGGGGGAGCTGGGCCAGGCGCTGAGGATGAGGCTGCAGCTCCAGCTCTACTAAAGCCACCAGAGACCCCCCCAGTCCCACCCGACAGCGCAGCCCTGCCCCTCGCCAGCCAGCCCGGGAACAACGGGCTCCTCTCCTGCCACCGCCGGGACAGCACGGGAGGTGTCCCAGCCACGGGAAATGTCCCTCTGGGAGAAGCCACCTCTGGGACATCCACAGGAAATGTCCCAGCCGTGGGAGATGTCCCAGCCACGGGAGGTGTCCCAGCCATGGGAAATGTCCCAGCCGTGGGAAATGTCCCAGCCACGGGAGGTGTCCCAGCCATGGGAAATGTCCCTCTGGGAGAAGCCACCTCTGGGACATCCATGGGAAATGTCCCTCTGGGAGAAGCCACCTCTGGGACATCCATGGGAAATGTCCCTCTGGGAGCAGCCACTGCCAGCACAACCGATAGGAAATGTCCCCGCTGGAATCATCCACCACAGGGACAGCCACGGGAAATGTCCCAGCCACGGGAAATGTCCCAACCACGGGAAATGTCCCAACCACGGGAAATGTCCCAGCCACGGGAAATGTCCCAGCCATGGGAGATGTCCCTTTGGGAGCAGCCACCTCTGCTCATTCCCGGGATAAAATGTGCTCATTCCTGGGATAAAAGGTGCTGAGTAATTCTCGGGATAAACAGTGCTCATTCCCGGGTTAAAGGTGCTGATTAATTCCCGGGATAAAAGGTGCTCATTCCCGGGATAAAAGGTGCTCATTCCCGGGATAAAAGGTGCTGATTCATTCCCAGGCCAAAAGGTGCTGGTTCCCGGGATAAAGATGCTCATTCTTGGGATAAACGGTGCTCATTCCCGGGTTAAAGGTGCTGATTAATTCCCGGGATAAGATGTGCTGATTCTCGGGATAAAAGGTGCTCATTCCTGGGATAAACGGTGCTCATTCCCGGGATAAAAGGTGCTGATTAATTCCCAGGTAAAAGGTGCTCATTCCCGGGTTAAAGGTGCTGATTCCCGGGATAAATGTGCTGATTAATTCCCGGGATAAAGGTGTTGATTAATTCCCGGGATAAAGGTGTTGATTAATTCCCGGGATAAAGGTGCTCCTTCCCACGGAACGCAGCTCCCGGGGCCGGTTCTGCGCTGTCCCATCCGCCCTCCCGTGTCTGTGAGAACCACCCGGGGGTGCTCGCTCGGCGCTGTCAGGAGGGCATTTCCCGGTTTTTGGAGGGGTTTTCGGGAGTTTCTCCCGGTTCGCTGCCGCCGCAGGGTGGGGGATGTGTGTGTTTACTGTATCGGGGCTCCAGGCAAACTTGAAAACTCTTCAAAGCAGCTCCAGACTCTGGATTTTACAGGAGTCCCAGAGCTTGTGACAGGATGGGTGGCCTGATGTTTGGGATTGTTTTCTTGGTTTTGTTTTTTTTTTTTTTTAATTATTATTATTTTTGGTTTGTTTTTTCCAACAGGTGCTTTTTTTAAAAAAAAAGAAAAAAAAGAAAACCAAAATCCAAAAAGTATTATTAATAATAATAATTATAATAAATTAGCAGAGCTGGGTTTGTGTGTGTGTGTTGAGCCAAAGTCTCAAAGCTCAAGGTTTCCTCTCCTCCTCTCTGGTGTGGTGTTTCAGTTTTTTGTTTTTTGGGTTTTTTTGTTTTGGTTTTTTTTATATTGCCATTTCTTGCTGGTTGGATTTTTTGGGGGGAAGTGTCGAAACCCCAAACCTGTTCCCCTTGTCCCGCACAGAGAGGTGGCTCTTTGTGGAATTCCTTTTTTTTTTTGTATCAGGAACAACGGCAACAATAAAATTATTTTGGGTTACGTGGGGCTGTGTCTTTGTGTGGGCACAGAGTGGGGAGGGCAGGGCCTGTCCAGCTCCCTGGAGCTTCCCTGGGATCAGAACCGGGATTGTCCAGCCTGGAGAAGGCTCCGGGGAGAGCTCAGAGCCCCCGGCAGGGCCTGAGGGGGCTCCGGGGGAGCTGGGGAGGGGCTGGGGACAGGGATGGAGGGACAGGACACCGGGAATGGATCTGAACTGGACCAGGGGGATTTGGGTGGGATATTGGGAAGGAATTCCCGCCTGGAATGGAATTCCCGGAGCAGCTGTGGCTGCCCCTGGATTCCTGGCAGTGCCCAGGGCCGGGCTGGAGCAGCCTGGGGCAGGGGAGGGGTCCCTGCCATGGCAGGGGGGGCACTGGGCGGGCTTGGCCGGGGTCGGGCCGGGTCGGGCCGGGGATTCCGGGCCGGGCGCTCCTTCCAGGCGGAGATTCCCGGGTTTGGGAAGCTCCTCCCGGCTCCCAGAGCAGACGGAGCCAGCAGAGGGCGGGCGGGACTGCGGCACCCGGAGGGAGCGGGGACAGAACCGGGAGGGAACGGGACAGAACCGAGAGTGGGACAGAACCGGGCAGGGGGAACAGGAGCCCCGCGGGGTCTGGGGAGGGTCCGGTTCCCCTCCCGGGACAAAGAGCGGAGCAGGAGCCGGCTGGGGTCGGCACGGTGAGGCTTTATTTCCATGGAGGGGCCGAGGTTCTGCCCCCGGGCTCAAATCCCTCCCTGCAAACCCTCCCGCGACCTTCGGGAGCCCTGCGGCCACCGGCGGCTCCTCTGCTCGCCCCTCGGCCACTTCCAGAGCCCCGGGAGAGCCGGGGAAGGGCCGGACACCCCCGGGGATCCCACCCAGCGGGGACTGGTGGCACTGGGATCGCACCCAGCAGGGACTGGGCTCACTGGGATCGCACCCAGCAGGGACTGGGCTCACTGGGATCGCACCCAGCAGGGACTGGGCTCACTGGGAGCTGCCCGAGGAGCCTCTCCCGAGGTTTTTTGGGACCCCGGGCCCAGCCTGGTGTCCCCGTCTGGGCAGGGCCGGGGGAAGGGGCAGGGCTGCAGGCCAGGGGGGGCCGCACACGGGGGTCTCCCCCCGCCGCTCCCTTTTTTGGGGGGCTGGGGAGCGGCACAGGCGAGGAACGAAGCCAGCACTGGGGTCTGGAGCCGACCCCGCACGGACAGAGCTCAGCCACAGGACACACACACACACACGCACTGCAGCACGGCAGCGCTCCCGGGGGGCGCGGGGGGCGCGGGGGGCGCGGAGCCCGGGGCTGGCACCGGGCAGAGCCCGGCCCAGGGCCCCGCGGGCCGAGGGCAGGTCCCGCCATGCCCCGTCCCGGCCCCTCCGGGCTGCCAGGAGAACCGAGAAGTGCTTAGAAAAGAGAGAAACGCCTAGAAAACCTCGCCGGGGCCAGAGCATCGCCCCGGGGCCAGAGCATCGCCCCGGGGCCAGAGCATCGCCCCGGGGCCAGAGCATCGCCCCGGGGCCAGAGCATCGCCCCGGGGCCAGAGCATCGCTCCGGGGCCAGAGCATCGCCCCCACTCCCCCTGCCCGGGGCAGCACCCGGGAAGGGGGGCCGGGGGTGGCACCCGGAGCTGGGGCTTGCCCCGTGCCAGGCTCACCAGGGCGTGCCAGGCTCACACCTGGAGTGTGCCAGGCTCACACCTGGAGTGTGCCAGGCTCACACCGGAGTGTGCCAGGCTCCCACCTGGAGTGTGCCAGGATCACACCGGAGTGTGCCAGGCTCACACCGGAGTGTGCCAGGCTCCCACCTGGAGTGTGCCAGGATCACACCGGAGTGTGCCAGGCTCACACCAGGGCGTAGTCGAACTGGCCCCTCTCCAAGCCCTCCTTGTGGTCCGTCCAGGAGGAGGCGGGCATGCGGCTGTAGGGGTCCAGCAGGATGCGGAAGCAGCGCACCATCAGCATCACCAGGAACACGAGGAGGAAGATGACGAAGGCAAAGACAGTTTTCTGCTCGGCGTCCATGCCCGCGGCGCCGGCGGGGTGCTCCACCAGGGACGGGGAGAGCAGTTCATAATCCATGGTGGATGCATCGTTCATGGCAGAGGCGAGGGGCTCCGGGGCAGGGAGCAGCCGAGTTCAGCCTGGAGAAGCGCCTATGCCATGGCCGAGCCCTCGGGATCGGCTCCTGGCCAAGCCCTGAGCCCCTGGGGGGAAAAACAGAGACCCTGAGGGAGGGAGAATTCCCTGGGGGGGAAAGCAGAGACCCTGAGGGAGGGAGAATTCCCTGGGGGGGAAAGCAGAGACCCTGAGGGAGGGAGAATTCCCTGGAGGGCAAAGCAGAGACCCTGAGGGAGGGAGAATTCCCTGGAGGGGAAAAGCAGAGACCCTGAGGGAGGGAGAATTCCCTGGAGGGGAAAAGCAGAGACCCTGAGGGAGCAGGAGCGGGATACGGGCACGGCAGAGATGGTGAGGGAGGGGGAATTGTCCACGGGGAAAGCAGAGATGGTGAGGGAGGAGAAAATCGGCTGTGGGGGAAGCAGAGATGGTGAGGGAGGAGGAATTGGACGTGGAAAAACAGATGGTGAAGGGATTGGATGTGGGGAAAGCAGAGACGCCTGGGGAGGAGGAACAGGCCACGGGATGCAGCACCAGGCACGGGGAGGGCGGGGAGGTTCACGGGGAATTCGGGATTTTCTGGCAGGCTCAGGAAGCCCCTGGTGAGGGCACGGGGTGGGCGGGCAGCTCCAGGCACTGGTGCAGAGGCTGCTCCTCTGACCATAAATCCCCGGGTGGGTGCTGAGGGACCCTTGGGAAGCCCAAACCCCAGGAAATCCCCACCAAAACGGAGCTGTGGGGGCAGAGGGGCTGCTCAGCCTGGCCTGGAGCTGCCCTGAGGTGGACAGGGGGGGCTCATTCCTGCACTCGTGCCCAGCTGCTGCTTCCTGCCCAGCTTGGAGCTGATTCCCACCAGAATTCCCACCAGAATTCCCACCAGAGCAGAGAGGGGCACCCACCTGGAGCAGGGCCAGGCCGTGCCCACACAGCCCCGTCACCGAGGGAGCCTCGCCGGGGTCCGGCTGTCCAGGGCTGCGGAGGCAGGAGGGGACAGAGAGAGCAGGGACAGGTTAGAAGGGCTGTGGGCACCGCAGGGAGCATGGAGCACATCCAGGGACACCTCCGGAACCTCTGGGGAGCTCAGACAGGAGAAACCCGCAGCAGTGTGCCTGGAATGTCCACAGGGATATCCCTGGAATATCCACGCCAACATCCCTGGAATATCCACAGGGATATCCCTGGAATATCCACGCCAACATCCTTGGAATATTTGCACCAATGCCCATGGAATATCCACACCAAACTCTCTGGAATATCCACAGGGATATCCTTGGGATATCCACACCAATATCCTTGGAATATCGACAGGGATACTCCTGGAATAACAACACCAACCTCCCTGGAATATCCACATCAACATCCCTGGAATATTCACACCAAACTCCCTGGAATATCCACAGGGATATCCCTGGAATAACCACATCAGCCTCCCTGGAATATCCACACCAATGCCCATGGAATATCCACACCAACCCCCTGGAATATCTGCACCAAACTCTCTGGAATATCCACACCAATATCCTTGGAATATCCACATCAACATCCCTGGAATATCCACACCAAACTCCTGGAATATCCACACCAAACTCCCTGGAATATCTGCACCACATTCCTGGGAGAACATCCATGACAACCTCCCTGGGAAAACATCCACGTCATCCTCGCTGGGAGAACATTGACACCACCCCCTCAGGAGAGCATCCACAGCATCCTCCCTGGAATATCCACAGCATCCTAAAACATCCACACCGTGATCCCTGAAACATCCACACCATCCTCCCTGGAACATCCACACCATCCTCCCTGGAATATCCACACAATCCTCCTGAAACATCCACAGCATCCTCCCTGGAACATCCATACCGTGATCCCTGGAACATCCACACCATCCTCCCTGGAATATCCACACAATCCTCCTGAAACATCCACAGCATCCTCCCTGGAACATCCACACCGTGATCCCTGAAACATCCACAGCATCCTCCCTGGAACATCCACACAATCCTCCTGAAACATCCACCCAAATATCCCCTTGCAGCATCCTGGAGCTCTGAATTCAGGCTCCAGAAAATCCAGGCTCCAGGAAAAATGCCCAAAATCTCCCTGGGAGAGCTCAGGAGCATCCCCTGGCAGTGATATCCAATATTCAATATCCAATATCCAATACCCAACATCCAATACCCAATGCCCAATATCCAATACCCAATATCCAATATTCAATATCCAATGCCCAATATCCAATACCCAATATCCAATATTCAATATTCAATATTCAATACCCAGTATACAATACCCAATATCCAATATCCAATATCCAATATCCAATACCCAATATCCAATATCCAATACCCAATACCCAATATCCAATACCCAATATCCAATATCCAATACCCAATATCCAATACCCAATATTCAATATCCAATATCCAATACCCAATATCCAATACCCAATATCCAATATCCAATACCCAATATCCAATATCCAATATCCAATACCCAATATCCAGTACCCAATATCCAATATCCAATACCCAATATCCAATATCCAATACCCAATATCCAATCCCCAATATTCAATATCCAATCCCCAATATTCAATATCCCTGGGGAAGGGGAAGGCAGAGCAATCCAAGGCCACCACTGACCCCAAATGCCACATCCACAGGATTTTAAATCCCTCCAGGAATGGAGATTCCACCCCTGCCCTGGCACCTGGACAGGAATTCCCGTGCAGGAATTCCTCCAACATCCAGCCTGAACCTCTCCTCGTGCTCCCCACGGACGTTTTGGGTTAAAAAATTCCCCTTTGTGGTGCTCAGGACAGCGATGAATCCTGGATCTGGAAATGCCCAACTGGCCCTGGGAGGAACAGGCACAGCCAGGGCAAAAGAGGAAAATTCCTGCTAATTGGTAACCCTGGTATTATTTATTTCTATATTATTAATTAAACTATATATATATTTATATAGTTTATACCTTATTTATATTAAATATTATTTATCCTGCAATATCCACGACAAAGGATTTATTCCCTTTTGGGATGTGTTGCCCTTTCATCACAGTGGGAAGAACCAGAACAGGTTCCTGTCCCTGGAAGTGTCCAAAGCCAAGCTGGAGCACCCCAGGGTGCTGGATTTGGGTGGATTTGGGTGGATTTGGATGGATTTGGGTGGATTTGGGTGGAATTGGGTGGGATTGGATGGGATTGGAGGAGCTTTGAGGCCCCTCCAGCCCAACCCAGTCCATGGCTCTGGATTTCCTGGGAATCTGCAGCAGAGCCCCCTCCCTGCGCTCAGGCCCCTCGAAGGAGGCTGCTGTTATTTCAGGAACAGCTGATGGAGTTTTATTAAGATTTTATTCCTGTTCCCTTAGTAACTCAAAAGACACGAGCGAGGAAATTGCTTAATAGGGACAGAGCTCACGGAGGAACAGGATCACTGTCAACAATTCCGGGAGGCTGCGCCCAGGTTTTTCTGGGAATGAGGCACGAATTAAATGTTAATTTGGGAACGGCAAATACCTAATGAGATGCTTATTTAGAACAAAGGAGGGAGTGAGCACAGAGCCAGGCAGGATCCGGGATGGAGGGCAGGATCCAGGTTTGGAAAGAGCCTAAAGCCCATCCAGAGCCAGCCCCGACATCTCCCACTGCCCCAGGCTGCTCCAGCCCCGTCCAGCCCAGCCCTGGGCACCTCCAGCTCCTCTGGGAATTCCATCCCAGCCCCTCCCCACCCTCATCCTAAAAAATTTCTCCTTCATTCCCACCCTGAGTCTCCCCTTTTTTCCCTTCATTACCCCACCCTCGTCTTGCTCATAAGTAAAGGTTTGGAAAATCTCCCTGGAGTGGTTTTTTTCCATGATTTTTGGTGCCTCAACTCCTCAGAGGTGGGGAAAAGCTTCACTGGCAGGGCCATGGGGGTCCCTCCCTCCCTTCCTCCCTCCCGTCACCTCCACAGCAGCGGTCCTGGTGTCCCAGCTGTGTCCAGTTGTGTCCCAGCCGTGTCCAGCTGTGTCCAGCTGTGTCCCAGCCGTGTCCAGCTGTGTCCAGCTGTGTCCCAGCCTTGTCCCAGCCCTGTCCCAGCAGGACAGAGGCGGCTCTGTGCCCCTCTGGCCACCCTGGTGCTGCCCCCGGAGCTCCTGGAATCCTGCATTGCCTTTTTCAGTCAATGCTGCTGCTGGGACGGGGCCTGGCTGCCTCTGGAGTGCATCCAGGGCCTCTGCCAGGGAATCCTGAATTTCCAACGGGATCAAAGCCCGGAGCTGCCCCGAGTGCCCGGGGGTTGTGCCCCAACTGGAGCTCCAGGGGAGCCCAGGGCTGTCCCCGCTGGTTTTTGGGGGGCAGAAAAGGCCGGGACAGTCCCAGTTCTCCTCTCTGCCTTTGCTGTGCATCCCAAAGTTGTTATCCCTGGAAATAACACAGGGATAATAATAATAATAATAATAATAATAATAATAATAATAATAATAATAATAATAATAATAATAATAATAATAATAATGATCTGCTCCTGCCTGTGCCCCCAGCTCGGGGCTGCCCCGGGGGCTTCTCCTCTGTCCTGCCCCAGCAGGAACAAAAGTGGTCCCCATGTCAAGAATCTGATTCACTGTGATCTACTGTGATCTACTGTGATCCACTGTGATCCACTGGGATCCACCTCCCCTTCCCAGCTTCCCTCCCATTCCCTGCCAGGGACAGACCCCTCTCCCCTCTGCCATTCCCACAGTCCGTGCCCAGGGGGTGCTGAGCCCCCTCCACCTCCAGCCCGAACCTCCAACGGATCCATCCCGTCCTGGAGAGCCGGGAAAAGCCGGGAGCAGGCGGTGCCAGCCCTTCCCGAGGATCCAGCGGGATCCAGGGGCTCCCCCCAGCCCCTCTGCGCCCCCCGGCCCTGTGGGGTGGACTGAGGGGTCCAGGAGAGACCCTGCCCTGGCTCTGGACCGTGCCCGGGGGGGCTCCTGGGGCTCCTCAGGACTCCCTGGGTGTCCGGGGTCCCCTCCCATTCCAGACCCGCTCCCAGGCTCTGTTCCCCGCTGGCCCAGCCCGTGTCCACACGGGAGGGGCTCCAGCGCCTCTCCCGAGCTGGAACCGCGCCGGGATCCCGCAGCCCCCGGAGATGGACCCCGGCTCCGGGGGGATCCGGGGGGGATCCGCCCCGGGAGCGCCCGGGATGCCCCATCCCACTCCCAGGGGAGGGCTCAGCCCAGCCCCAGCCCGGATTCCCCCAAATCCCGGGCTCTGAGACCCCCGATCCTCGCAGGGACCCTTCCCCAAAGCGATCCAACCCCAAACCCCACCCCAAATCCCCCTCCTGCCCTCTCCGCCCGCCTGGACAGCACCGCTGCGATATCCCCGGACCCCCCGAGCCCCCCCAGCGGTTCGGGCCGGGATCCCCGCGGACCCCCCCGGTCCGGGCCGGCTCCGCCACCCCGGGTGCGGTACCTGCCCGCCCGGGGCTCCCGGCTCCATCCCCGGCCATCCCCGGCTCGCTGCCGCCCGGGCGGTTCCTATGGCGATGCGGAATCGATTAGAATAAAAGGTGGAGCAGCAACCGGAGAAGTTCCTGAGGCGCCTGCCTGGGAAAGCCAGACCGTGGGAGGGCTGCGGGCTGGGGGCTGAGCTGAGCCCCCGCCCCTGCTCCCCATCCCTGTGCTCCCAAAAAATCCCCTCTGATCTCCCGGGGGGCTGCTGCACCCCAAAAACCTCCCTGCTGATCCTCGGGGAGCTGCTGCACCCCAAAAACCTCCCTGCTCATCCCTGGGGGGCTGCTGTATCCCAAAAACCTCCCTGCTGATCTCCTGTACCTCAAAAACCTCCCTGCTGATCCCTGGGGAGCTGCTGCACCCCAAAAACCTCCCTGCTGATCTCCTGCACCCCAAAAACCTCCCTGCCGATTCCTGGGGAGCTCCTGCACCCCAAAAACCTCCCTGCTGATCCCTGGGGGGCTCCTGTACCCCAAAAACCCTCCCTGCTGATCCCTGGGGAGTTTCTGTACCCCAAAACCCTCCCTGCTGATCCCTGGGGGGCTCCTGCACCCCAAAACCCTCCCTGCTGATCCCCGGGATGCAAAGTGCTGCAGCTCCAGAGCCCCGTTCCTACAGGGACATTCCTGGGGGTAGCCGTGTGTTTTCCTGCTCTGCCCACCCTGTCCTGGTGGAATTGGGGTTTCTGGGAGGTGCCCACGGGGAGTTTTCCACACTCCAGCAGTGCAGGGAGCGCTCGGTGCCCAGGGCAGGGCAGCCTCAGCAGGGGCAAATTAAAATTGCTCTGCTGCTCCTCGGGCCCTGGCAGGGCTGGGAGGGCACGGATGAGCAATTCCTGAAGGGCTCCTGGGAGAGCCACAGGAGCCCTGGCAGCTCCCACAGTTCCTCTGGAGAAATCCATCCTCTGTTCCCGTCCCCAAATGTGGCCTCAATGCCTTTGCTTCCGTCCATCCATCCATCCCTGTCCATCCATCCATCCCTCCCTCCATCCATCCATCCCTCCATCCATCCCTCCATCCATCCATCCATCCATCCATCCATCCATCCCTCCCTCCATCCCTCCCTCCATCCCTCCATCCCTCCCTCCATCCCTCCATCCATCCATCCATCCATCCCTCCCTCCATCCCTCCCTCCATCCATCCATCCATCCATCCATCCATCCATCCATCCATCCATCCATCCCTCCATCCATCCATCCATCCATCCATCCCTCCATCCATCCATCCATCCATCCATCCATCCCTCCATCCATCCATCCCTCCATCCATCCATCCATCCATCCATCCATCCATCCATCCATCCATCCCTGTCCATCCCTGTCCATCCCTGGATCCCTCCTGGATCCCTGGCAGTGTCCAGGCCCAGCCTGGACGGGGTTTGGAGCTCTCTGTGCCCCTGGGATGGGACTGGATGGGATTTCAGGTCCCTTCCAACCCAAGCCATTCTGGGATTCTTTGCTTTAATTCAAGTTTAGTTTCGAGACTTTTGTCTCAGAGTTCCTCTGCCTGTCCCGAAGCCCCTTCCTGCGGGAATTGCTGTGTGGAGCTTCCCACTCTGCCCTCTCTCCTTGGGAGGCTTCCAGAGCTGGAAGGGATCCGTGTGCTGAGGAGATTTTCCTCTTAGAACACAAAAAGCCGGATGGTCCTGGGGGAAGGCGGGACAGAGGTGCCCTGAGGCTCTGGCACTCAGGAATGTCAATGCCATCCTCAGAGCGGGGATTTGGAGCTGCAGCCCAGGGGGATCCGGGGTTTGGGGGATATTTTGGGGATTTCTCATCCCAGGTGGAGACTGGAGGGGAGCAGGTTCCTCCTGGGCAGTGAAATGAGGCTCAGCCCTGCACTTCGGGGAGAGGGAACTCCGAGCGCTCCTCTAATCACAGCTCCCGTCCCCACGGAATTCCATAAATCTCTGGCAGGATCTGAGCCCTTTTTTAGTGCTGACAAAGGCATCTGTGGAAGCCGCAGCGGCTGCTCTGGGTACAGCCCTGTGGCACCGAGTGACTGTTCCTGCTTGGAGGACAATCCCACACTTGGCTGCTCCAGTTCCAGGCAGGAAACCTTGCCCGTGGCTGGGGGAAACCATTTGTGCTTCCTGCAGGTTCCAGCCCTGGAAGGTTGGGTTTAATGGGAATGAAAGAAAATCACCTTGGACTTCTTGGGAGCCTGGGCGGCTGCAGGAGCAGAAATTTCCCCTTGGAAAGGGTGGGCAGGCCTTGGAACAGGCTGGGTTCCACTCCTGAAGGGGTGACAGCCGTGGGGATGTGGCCCTTGGGGACAGGGGTGGCCTTGGCAGGGCTGGGAAGGGTTGGGCTCCATGGATTGGAGGCTCCATCCAACCCTGATAATTCCATGATTATTCTGGATAACACCAGAACCCTGGAGGGGGGGCCGGGGCAGCTCCCAGCCCCTTTCCTGGGCAGCACCAAGGGGGATCTGAGGCCCCTTCCCGAGGGCTGAGGCCTCATTCCCAACATTTCCCCCCACGCCTGGTGACACTGAGGGAAGGGAGTGTCCTCTCCTGTCCTGTCCTGTCCTCCCCTGTCCTGTCCTGTCCTCCCCTCCCCTGTCCTCCCCTGTCCTCTCCTGTCCTGCCCTGTCCTGTCCTGTCCTCTCCTGTCCTTTCCTGTCCTCCCCTGTCCTTTCCAGGCTCCCCTGCTCAAGCAGAGAATTTCAGCTCCCTCCCGGAGCCCAGCCCAGCCCTGCGGAGCCTCCTGGACAGGTGAGGGATGTGTCACACCTGAGCTGATCCCTGCAGGGACTGGGAGCTCTCCCTGCAGAGTCCCGGCCCCCCGAGGAGGGGGATCCTGCTCCTTTGGGTGCTCCAAAGAGGAGAAAGGAAAGGGAAAGAGGTGCTGGAGCAGGAATTTCCAGGGTCAGGCAAACACAGGGAGGAGCCCCGAATTCCCAGGGAGCCCTGGAATCCCAGGAATGGGGAGCTGCAGCCAGGGGAATCCACAGCTGAGCACAGTCAGCTTCCCAACCAAATTCCTACAGTTTTCCACCAAACCCAGCCCTTCCTGGTGGAGCCAGAGAGGTTTGTGACACCAAAAACAGGAGAGAGACAGGGGCCAGTCCTCCCTGGCAGGGGACATGGAGCTCCGGGGACACGGTGACACCAGCAGGGCCCAGGAGCTCCAGGGACACGGTGACACCAGCAGGGCCCAGGTCCCGGCAGCTCCGGGGACACGGTGACACCAGCAGGGCCCAGGTCCTGGCAGCCACCCCAGCCACTCCAGAGCCACAAACATTCCCTGATCCCTCTTTCCTCACCAACATGAAAATTCCCAGCCCCTGTCCCCTCTCCCTGCTCCAGTCCTGTCACCTCCAGCCCCGCTCCAGAGCCAGGGAGGAGCATCCCAGGCTCCCAACGCGGATTTTGATGCCAGCCCAGGTGACCCGGAGGCCCCGGGCCACAAATTGTGTTGGCACTTCCAGTGGGACTCATTAATCTGCCCCAGAGCCCCTCTGGATAACGAGGAGCGTCCCAGGGCCGGCTCTCCCTGGATTTGTCACCGTCCATAAATCGCTGGGAGATTTATTCCTGCCAGCCCTAAAACTGCACACAAAGTAATGGGATTTGTCCAAAGCCTTTAACAGGCTGTTCCCCTTGATTTAAAGGCTGTTGAAGTGTCTTTATTTTCTTAGCACATTATTAATTCACATTCTGGCTCCCAGATGCCTCCGGAGCCGGCGATTCGGGAATGAGAGCAGGAAAGGGCAGCTGGAAGGGCTCAGGCAGGGAAAAGCCAGCTCAGGTTAACTCCAGGCTGGGAATAAGCAAAGGTTATCCCTGCCTGGAGCTCTTCATGGAGCGGCCACGCTCAGCTCAGAGCTCTGCACACGAATGTGGGAATTATTCCCTGCCCCAGCTCTTGGAATTGCTGGGATTGCTTGGAATTGCTGGGGCAGCTCTCCCTGGAAAACTCCAGCTCCAGCCCCTGGGGAGGGGCTCCAGCTGCCCCAAGGCCCTGCCCTGCCCCTGCCCACTTTTGGGGATGTTTCCCTCGGGGTGAGGTCTGTGAGCCCCAGGGGAGGAAATTCAGGATTTCACCGGTGCCACCAACCCTGGGGACACCTCAAAACCCCCGGCTGGGGATCCGATCCTGGGGAATCCATCCCTGGAGAATCCAGACCTGGGGATCCATCCCTGGGGAATGCAGACCTGGGGAATCCATCCCTGGGGAATCCAGACCTGGGGAATGCAGACCTGGGGAATGCAGACCTGGGGAATGCAGACCTGGGGAATCCATCCCTGGAGAATCCAGACCTGGAGAATCCAGACCTGGGGATCCATCCCTGGGGAATCCATCCCTGGGGATCCACCCCTGGGGAATCCAGATCTGGGGAATGCAGACCTGGGGAATCCATCCCTGGGGAATCCAGACCTGGGGATCCATCCCTGGGGAATCCAGACCTGGGGATCCATCCCTGGGGAATCCATCCCTGGGGAATCCATCCCTGGGGATCCACCCCTGGGGAATCCACCCCTGGGGAATCCAGACCTGGCTCAGCCCAGTGGCACTCCCAGCTCATCCCAACCCATCCCAGCCCTTCCCAGTGCCGCTCCCAGCTCATCCCAGTTCCATCCCAGCCCATTCCAGTGCCACTCCCGTTCCATCCCAGTCCAGGCTCCCAGCTCCCGGCTCATCCCGGTCCCCAAATCCCCAAATCCAGCCCCAAAATCTCCTGGACATTCCCGTCTCCCCCAGAGCTGCAGGCCCAAGGCCCTGCGCAGTGTCAGAGCCTGGGAAGGGCTCAGGGATCAACCCCCGGCGCTTCCCACGGGCAGCCCGTGCTAATTAAGCCTCGTTTGGTGTTAATTTGCATTTTCCTGGGTTTTGTGAGCCATTAAAACAGGATGGGGCAGCGCGAGGCTTCCCTCTCACAAATCCAGGGATAAATTTACAGGAATCCAGCCTGGAAAACAGGGAGGGTGTTTCTGCTGTGTGCAAACAACCCCAGAAATGCTGAGTAATTCCTGGAGCATGGGAAGCAATCATTACTCTTAATTACCAATTAAATGACTCGGTAATTTCTCGCATTCAAGCAGCAATGGAACTGCAAACAATGCCAGGCAAATCGGCTCTTTAGCGTTTAATTACCGGGCTCTGCCATGAATTATTGAGCAAATGGGCAAAGACTCAGCCCCGAAGAACCCCGGTGCTACAATTAAAGGATTTTTAATCATTCCTGGGTCGGAGCCGCCCTCCACGTGCGCCGACACCCGGAGCAGCGGCCGAGGCTTTGTGTGGATCACGGAGCTGAATTCCCCAAAAATAACCCAGGAACGCACGGGAGTGGGATCGTCAATCCCGGCCTGTCCAGCTCTGCTCCTGCCACGGAATTCCAGCCTGGGATGGGTTGGGGGGGCTTTAAATCCCACCCAGTGCCACCCCTGCCATGGCAGGGACCCCTCCCGCTGCCCCAGGCTGCTCCAGCCTGGCCTTGGGCATTCCAGGGATCCAGGGGCAGCCACGGCTGCTCTGGGAATTCCATCCCAGCCCCTCACCTCCCTCCCAGGGAGGAATTCCATCCCAATATCCACCCCAACATCCCCCATCCCTGCCCTCTGGCACTCCCCGTGTCCCCTCCCTCCATCCCTCATCCCAAATCCCTCCCAGCTCTGCCCCTCGCCCATCTCCGGCCCCAATCCCACAGGGATTTTCCAAGGGCCAGCACTGATCGCTGCCATCACCGAGTTCCAGGGGAAACAAGAGCGAGCTCCCTGCCCCGGGAATGCTCTGGAATTGTTCAGCCCCTCCACCCGCCCAGCTCAGAGGAGAACCGGAGCAGGAGAGGGAAGAGAAGAGGGAAAGCAAAGCCTGGCTGGATTTGGTCCATGCCCTTCCCAAAGCACGACGAGTGTCCCAGGCCCTGTCCCTGCGGAGCGTTTTAACCTGGAGAGGGTCCCTGCATCCCTGCAACCCTGATTCCTGATTCCTTCCATCCCTGCATCCCTCCATCCCTGATTCCTTCCATCCCTCATTCCCTCCATCCCTCCTTTCCTCATTCCCCCAGCCCTCCAGGCCTTGCAGGACCTGTGGGGCACCCCAGGACCGAGCAGGGGACCCGAGGCGCTGAGGGAGCACCAGCAGCACCCCCGGAGCAGAGCTGCTCCTCCTCCTCCTCCTCTCCCTCCTCCTCCTCCCCCGCAGTGCCAGAGCCTCTCCCATCACCGAGATGAGCTGATAAAAATGCAGATCGATGGCAGGGCCGGGGCTCAGCTCTCGGAAATCGATGCCGTTCCCAAGCCGCGAACTCCCGGTGATTTTCTCCACCCTCGGGAGGTTCGGGGCTGCAGGAACGGGGGGATCCCGCTCCTGCCTCCCTCGGCCACAGCTCCCAGCTGGAGCCAGCCAGGCTGGGAAAGGAGCTGGGAGCTGCTGGCGGATCCAAGGGGCTGCCCTGAGCTCCGGGAGGCTCCAGGGATGTGCTGGGGGTGCACAGGGCTGAGGGATGGATCAGGGACACCGGGAATGGCAGCAGGGCTCTGGATCCCAGCACTGCCCTGGATCCCAGCAGGATCCTGGATCCCTGCACTGCCCTGGATCCCTGCAGGGTCCTGGATCCCTGCACTGCCCTGGATCCCTGCAGGGTCCTGGATCCCTGCACTGCCCTGGATCCCTGCAGGGTCCTGGATCCCTGCACTGCCCTGGATCCCAGCAGGGTCCTGGATCCCTGCAGGATCCTGGATCCCTGCACTGCCCTGGATCCCTGCAGGGTCCTGGATCCCTGCACTGCCCTGGATCCCAGCAGGGTCCTGGATCCCTGCAGGGCCCTGGATCCCAGCTCTGCCCTGGATCCCAGCACTGCCCTGGATCCCAGCACTGCCCTAGATCCCTGCAGGGCCCTGGATCCCAGCAGGATCCTGGATCCCAGCTCTGCCCTGGATCCCAGCACGGCCCTGGATCCCTGCAGGTCCCTCTGGCCCGTGCCCATCTCTCCTCTCAGCCCAAGGCTCCTCCATGGCTTCCCCCGGGCCAGGAATGCCTGGGCTGGGCTGGGCTGGGCTGGGCTGGGCTGGGCTGGGTGACACACACGGGACAGAGCAGGAGGGAAGGAGCATCCCCAGATCCCAAATCCTCATCCCACTGCTGGAACCCTTCCCACTCCCCCTGTGCCGGGCAGGGACAGACAGGGGGACAGGATTGTCCAGGTGCAGCCGGAGACCCCGGCCCTGCCTGGGGGATCCGTGTCCCACCCCTGCTCCGGCTGCAGCTCCTGGCCCCGGCCCCGTGCCAGGATCCCCGGCTGTGCCGCCTGTCCCCGGCCCTGCAGGGACACTCTGTGCCATCCCCGTGCCAAGCGCTCTCCATCACTGCCGGATCTGTGTCCCTGCCATGCCCCGGTGGAGGGGACATTCCTGGAAGCACCTTGGCACTGCCTGCCCGAGCCCGGCGCTGCCACCAGGGCAGGACAGCGGCGCCCCTGGGGACAAGGCTCCCTCCCTGCCGCTCTCAGGGAATGCTCCTGATCCCCCTGTCCTGCCCGGCTCTGGAGAATCCCTGCGTTTATTCCAGGCCTGCCCCCGGCAGCAGCTCCAGTTCCAGCTCCCTCCTCTCCTGGAGGAGCTTTGGGCCCTTCCCAGCGCTCCTGACCTGGAAGAGGAGGATTCCAGGGATGGATCCAGCAGGGAGCAGCAGCTGGAGACCCCCCTGGCACAGGAGCAGACCGAGCATCCCCCCAGGCCTCCCCTTCCCGGGACACCCCAGCCCTGGAGCCCATCCCGGTCCTTCTGGAATGCTCCAAGCTGCCAAGGCCAGCGAGAATCCAGGGAGAAGGGAGTGCCCGGCTCCTTCCAGGGGCTCCCTCACCCCATCCAGGGGTCCCCTCACCCCATCCAGGGGTCCCCTCACCCCATCCAGGGGTCCCAGGCCCATCCCCAGCAGCGGCTCCGGGCTGGATCCCGCTGTGGATGCTCCCGGCAGGGATGAAGGGATGAAAGGAGAGCGTTACAAAACACCAGCCCTGGGAGCAGGGAGGGGAATTTGGCCGGCACCGCTCACCCTTCCAGGCCTTAATCCCTTCGTTAGCACAGCCCGGAGCAATTAAAGACAAACTCCAGCCCTGCAATGCGGAGGGGCTGCGGGAGATCCCGGAGTTGAGGCACCTCCGGAGGCTCCGGGCTGAGGAGCCCTCCCCACCCCGGGCAGCCCCGCGGGGCCCACCCGAGGATTTTCCAGCTGAATTCCAGGAGCTCTCCCAGCCCAGAGCATCCCCCGGGCTGGGCCAGGGGAGCCCAGGGGCAGCGGGAAGGTGGGGACGGTGAGGGTGGGATGGCAAAGCCACCTCTGCTCACACAGGGACACCGCCCAGGGAGCTGTGGGACCCTGGAATGGGCTGGGAGGGGGTCAGGGACACCTCCCACCGTCCCAGCCTGGCCTCCAGAGCCCGTTCCAGGCTGAAGAGGATCCAGCAACTCCTGCCCTGCCTCTTTGGGAGCTCCCAGGAGTTTGCTCCTCTCCATGGCCCCAAGCTCTCCTGATGCTCTCCTGATGCTCTCCTGATGCTCTCCTGTGGGCTCAGGGATCTCTGCTCCAAACCATTCCCATGAACGGGCGGATTCCAGCAGAAGCCAAATGTGCTTCCAAAGAAACGTTTGGATTCCAAAAATGCTCCCTGAAGGAGGCTCTGCCTCCTCTGGGTGGGTGGGATGCAGAGACCCCGTGGGCACCAAGCCCTGCCAGGCCGGGAAGGGCACACAGGGGCTGGTGGGATGTTCAAATCCATGGATACACCTGAGCTGCCGGGTCCTGGGAGCTTCCCAGGCTCCAGGTCTGCACCTCGGCCACGCCCCAGCAGCATCCTGCCCTTCCCACACCTCCCAATCCTCCAGCCGGGCTGGGACGGGAACGGTCTGGGGGTTCCTCCCGCGGGAATCCCAGGGTGTTCCAGGGTGGTTTTCCAGACCTTGGGAAGGCAGATCCAGGCACGGCTGCAATGGGAATGGGAATGGGAATGGGAATGGGAATGGGAATGGGAATGGGAATGGGAATGGGAATGGGCAGGTTCTGTTCCACCAGCCAGGCACGACTGGGATCAACAATTCCAGACCCACTCCAGGTCCCTGTTTGGGTGCCCACAGCTCCTCCCTGCAGGCTCCAGCTCCCCTCTAATTCCCAGTTTTCCATCCCTGGCCCCACGCCCTGGAGCGCCTCCATCCCGCATTTCCCTCCCCGTCCGTGGTTATTCCTTTAATCCCGGCTTTAACGCCCCGCCCCGGGCTGCAGCCGCAGCCTAATGGCCCTCAAGTTCCCCTTCAGGGAGCTCCGATCCATCAATTTGACTTTGTCGGGAATGTTTGGAGCCAGAGCAGCCCCGGGCGCTGCCAGCCCGGCTGCGCTTCCTTCCCGGGAGCGGCTGCTGCCAGGCACGGCTCGGGACTCGCTGGATTTGCTGGATTTGCTGGCACTTGGCGATTCCAGAGAGCTCCGCGCCAGCAGCCCGAGGGTGCCACCCGCTCCTGTCCCCTCTCCTGTCCCCTCCTGTCCCCCGGGCCAGGCGCGGAGCTGGCGAGCCCCGGCTGCTCTTCCGGCAGCCGCCCACGGCCCTGCTGCTGGCCCAGCTCGGCTCGGCCCGGCCCGGCCCGGCCCGGCGGGGGCTGGCACCGCCCGCTCCGCCCCGCCGAGCGCCGGGAGCGCTGCCCGGGCCCGGAGCCGGAGCAGATTTCGCCGGCAGCGGGAGAGCAGCGAGGGCAGCGGGGCCCTGGGGCACCTGCAACAGGTGCGCGGAGCCCCGGGGACAGCAGAGCTGCGGGTGGCCCTGGAGCTTGCCCAGGTCAGGGAATCGGGGAATTGTTTATGTTGGAAAAACCCCCCGAGGTGGTGGAGCCCGATCCCAGCGCTGCCCGGTGATCCCCACACGGCTTCAAATCCCTGCGGGGACGGGGACCCGGCCGGTGCCGCTGCCTGAAGAGCTTTTCTGGGGAGAAATTCTCCCAAAATCCAGCCTGAACCTGCCTGGCACGGCCTGAGGCCCTGTCCTCGTGTCCCATCCTTCCTTCCCGGGGGATTTGCAGCTCGGGGGTTTCACCCGCGCCGCTCCCGGGCAGTTCTCAGGGGTGATCGCACCTCTCTCCCTTCCCCTCCAGACGCCGGGGCCGAGGGGAGAGACCCCGAACCCATTCCCGGGCAGCCTCCCAGGGCTCAGAGCCTCACCCAGAGCCTCACCCAGAGGTGTGGGCACGGCCGGGAGCAGCCGGGGCTGCGCTGCCAGGAGCACCCAGACAGATCCTGCTCCCACCGCGCTCCTTCGCCGGGAAAACCTTTCCCTGTCCCAGCACAGCCCAGCCCGGCAGCACCGGAGCGGCCCCGGAGTCCCCGCCCGGCTCCGGGACAGGCTCCTGCCGGACCAAGGCGAGGGGACAGAACCCCCCCGGGCCCGGCAGGAGGGAGGGGACGGGGCCAGGCCGTGACCAAACCGCCCTCACTCCCACACCGGGCGCTGCTGGAGCTTCGCCTCATGTTCCACACGAGGCTCTGCACCAAAAGCCGCCTCCAGCGAGCCCAGAGCTCCCGAATTCCCTCCGCCACGGGCAGGGCTGCCCGGCGCTCCCGAGAGCTCGCACAGCTCCAGCCCTTCCCGAGGGGCTGGGAGAGAAATGCCCCCGGCTCCTGAAGGGGCAGCTCCGCGGCTCAGCCCCTCGTCCCGGGGTTCCGCGGGATCCCCCCGGCTCCAGCAGGGACCCGGAGCTCCCTTCCAGCCCGAGTTCCCCGCAGCCAGACCCGGGCTGGGCACCCCCAAAGCCCCTCAGCCCTGGGGGCTTCGGCAGCCCCCGACAGCAGAACCCCAGAGCAGCAGCTTTGCAGCAGCTGCAGGAATTCCTTGTTTTCCACTTCTTCTTCCCCAAAATGCCCATCTCAGATTTTATCGAACAGCGATATTTCTTTCGAAATTCCCGTTTTTCCCTCTTCCCCCCACCCCAGGCTGTCACAGCCCCCCGGGCGCACCCCGACCCCGGGGGTACCGCACCCCTCCGGACCCCCAGCCCCGCAGGGAGCCCACCCGGGGCCGGGGGCAGCCGGCACCGGGAGCGGCACCGGGAGCGGCACCGGGAGCGGCACCGGGAGCGGCACCGGAGTCTCCCCGCATCCCGCACCGCCCCTGCGGAGCCGCGGGCGGGCGGTGCCCGGTGCAGCCCCGGGGGCTCCGCCACCAAACTTTCCCGGTTCCCCCCCGTCCCCCCCGGTCCCTCCCCGCTCACCTGCGCTCCGGGCGGCGGGCGGGGGCCGCGCCCGCCCCGCCGCTCCCCGAGCCCATCCGGACCGGCCCCGCTCCCGGTCCCGCTGCCGCTCCCGGCCGCTCCACCGCGCAGCTTCCCGGCCGCGGGAGCGGAGCGGAGCCGCCGCCGGCGCTTGCGGGGCCGGGGTTTGAATTCCTCCGAGCGGCCCTGATTGGGCTGCGGAACGCGGGGGGAGCCGCGATCGGGGGGGCGGAGTGAGGATAGGGGTGGGCAGGGAGGGACGCGCGGGGTGCGGGGATGCGGAGGGCGTGGAGGGATGCGGGGGACGCGAGGGGAGGAGGATGCGGGAGATGGAGGATGCGGGGGTGTGGTACCGGCGTGGGGGAGGCGGGAGGGGGCGGGAAGGCTGCGGGAGGGCGCGGGGGGATGGGATGAGGTGGGGATGCGGGAAGGTGTGCGGGATGTGGCGCCGGGGGTGCGGGGGGAGGGGGAGCCCTGGGGGGATTTCAGGGGTGTGGTAACGCGGGATACAGGTGGAGGGGGGAGGCAGGGATGCCGCGCCTCGGGGGGATTTCAGGGATGCAGGGATTGGTGCCCTGGGGGGATTTTGGGGATTGGTGCCCTCGGGGGGTTTTGGGGATGTGGTACCCTGGGGCTGCAGGGGTGCCGTGGGGAGGGGGTGCTGAGGGACGTGGTAGGGACACCCAGGAGGTGACAGCACAGGGACCCTGGGAACAGGGACAGGGGGCTGCAGTGGGTGTGGTCCTGCAGGAGGGCCCTGGGGATGCAGGGAGGGGCAGAGCCGTGGGAATGCTGTGAAAACCCAGGACTGAGGGGTCGAGGTGGCTGCAGGGGCACCCATGGGAGTGGCCCCGGGGGTGTGGGGGACAGGAGCGGCCCTGGGGTGCCAGGAAGGGGACACAGCCTTGGAACAGCCCCGTGCTGGGACAGGCAGGAGGGATCCAGGCCCCAGGGTTTGGGTTTTTTTTTGGTCAAGATCCTTTCCAAATGCCAGCCTGGAATTCCAGCACTGTTGCTGCTTGTGCTCATCCTGCTCATCCCACCCTGCCGAGGATCTCTGGGACGCTCCCGGGGCCAGCAGGGACAGGGACAGGGACAGGGACAGGGACAAGGACAGGGACAGGGACAGGGACAGGGACAGGGACAGGGACAGGGACAGGGACAGGGACAGGGACAGGGACAGGACCGTGGTGATGGAGCTGCTGCTCCCCTCCAGCCAGGAGCTTCCAGCACATCCCTGCTGCTGCACCATTCCTGGCTGGATCCGTCCCTCTGGAATGCTGCCTTCCCCACACCCCGCAGAGCAGAGGGTGTCACATTTCCCCTCCATCCCTGTCCCCAGTCCCTCTCCTGGAGCCCCTTCAGGCCCTGCAGGGGCTCTGAGCTCTCCCTGGATCCTTCCCCTCTCCAGGTGAGCGCTCCCAGCTCTCCCAGCCTGGCTCCAGGGCAGAGATTCCCCATCCCACAGGGAATCCTTCAGGCTGGAGATGGGCAGAGGTGCCCTGGGTGTGGCTCAGACCTTGGGAGCAGCGGGAGGCTGGGAGCGAGGATCAGCTCTGCCGGGGCTCTCCCCCGACATTTTACACAAAATTCCACGATTCCCTTGAAATTATCAGCCCTTGCCGTGGGCACAACAGAGTCACCAGACCCGAGGAGGCTGGCAGGGGAAAAAAAAGGGAAAAAACGCCTGGAAAAGTGTTGCTGTGCACGGCTTCGGTGTCTCCATGGCTACGGGAGCTCGTGGCAGACGTTCCCGGGGAACTCAGACGTGCCGGTGCCAATGGAGACCGCGGGGCTCATCCCCGCCAGGGCAGGTCCCACCCGCACCCCGGGGGACCAGAACAAAGAGAGGAGAGATCCCATCCTCATCCCCATCCCATGGATCCCATCCCATCCCATCCCATCCCATCCCATCCCATCCCATCCCATCCCATCCCATCCCATCCCATCCCATCCCATCCCATCCCATCCCATCCCATCCCATCCCATCCCATCCCATCCCATCCCATCCCATGGATCCCATCCTCATCCCCATCCCATGGATCCCATGGATCCCATGGATCCCATGGATCCCATGGATCCCATCCCATCCCATCCCATCCCATCCCATCCCATCCCATCCCATCCCATCCCATCCCATGGATCCCATCCTCATCCCCATCCCATGGATCCCATGGATCCCATGGATCCCATCCCATCCCATCCCACGTTCCAGCTGGGCTGGCAGGGGGCTGTGGGTGCAGCACCCAGCACTCGCTCCCAAGGAAATCCGAGCCTGAATTCCCGGGAATGCTGAGCCTGTGCTCTCAGGGATATCTGAGCCTGTGTTCCTGGGAAAACTGAGCCTGTATTCCCAAAGAAATCCGAGCCCTTGTCACCGGGAATGCCGAGCCTGTGTTCCCAAAGAAACCTGAACCTCTGTTCCCAAGGAAATCCGAGCCTGTATTCCCAAGGAAATCTGAGCCCGTGTTCCCGGGAATGCTGAGCCTGTGTTCCCAAGGAAATCCGAGCCTGAATTCCCGGGAATGCTGAACCTCTGTTCCCAAGGAAAACTGAGCCTGTATTCCCAAAGAAATCCGAGCCCTTGACACCGGGAATGCCGAGCCTGTGTTCCCAAAGAAACCTGAACCTGTATTCCCAAGGAAATCCGAGCCTGAATTCCCGGGAATGCTGAACCTCTCTGTTCCCAGGGAAACCCGGGCGTGTGGGGGAGCTCTGGGCAGCGGTCACAGCTCCCGCTGCCGCCAGAGCCCCTCAGGATGTTCGGATCCATCCTCGCCCAGAGAAAACCTCGCTGGCAGGAGGGATCCGTCAAAACCGCGGCGGATTTTCAGGGTATTTTAAGAAAACGGTTTCGTGAAGTTTCTGCTGCATCTGCGTTTAAAAAGGGAGGTATTTTTGGAAGTTATTCCTTTCCCATTTCAAAATCTATGTAAATCCTGTCAGATAGTCCCAGTTCCCAATTAGCAGCACTGCAGCAGCGAGGGAAAATGAATTAGAGCTGTTTTAGAAAGCACCTCAGCTGAAAACACCCCGGGGAAAGGCGCGATGGAGACAAGGACAGGATAAAATCCACGGATCCACCCCTCAGCCCGTGGTCATTTCCCTCCCGAGGGCTGCTTTGAAATCCAGCCCGCCCTGGAATCGGGATGGTTTTAAGGGACGGCACAGAGGGGCCGGATCCCACCTCCCCGCGGGATTCCCGGTGTTTTCCAGCCCTGCCCCTCCGGGAGCTGCCCCAGCTCCGTGTGCCCGCTGGGGACAGCCAGGGGCGCTGGGGACAGCCAGGGCCGGTGGCGCGTCCCAGCTGCTGCAGCCCCTCTGTGCCAGGACCCTTCTCCTGTCGGTGTCAGCCCCCAGACACCCCCAGGGATGTTCGGACGCTCCTTCCCTCTGGAATCGCTGCTGGGCGCTGCCTGCGGGGGATTTTCCCGGCGCTGCTCCCGGTCCCGGTTCTCCATCCGCATTCCCGGGGCCGAACCGGGGCCGGGCTGGCCTGGAAGGACCCAAACCCCCGCCAGTCCCACCCCTCCCGCTCCCCACCTGCTCCGAGCCCCCTCCAGGGATGGGGCAGAGCCTTTCCAAGCGGAATTTCCTCCCCGTGCTCCCTGGGGAGAAGCGTTCTCTAAGCATTTTGCCTTAATCAAGCTTTATTTATTAATTTTAATTGGCAGGAACAAACCCCACATCCCTCAGTAACTCATCCCTCCGCCGAGGCTGACAAAGCCCCCGCTCCCTCCAGCAGCTCCGGGGAGAACTCGCAGCTCTTGGAGCTGATCTGAGACAGGAGGAGAATCATTTTGGAACCATTCACCACAAATAAAAAAAAGGAAAAACCATCTCCGAGGCTTTGGCAGAGGAGCTGAGCTCTGGAGAGGCAGCACAGGAGGCGGCTGCTCCGTGGATCTGTCCCAGCTCCCTCCCCAGATGAAAAACACCTCATTCAAAAAACCTCCCCCTCTAATGAATTGTTCTTAAATGAGGTTGGTGCTCCGGGCTTGGCACAGCTCTCCCCGCGTTTGGCAGGGATGTTTTGTGTGCTGAGGGCTGGAAAGAGGAGCCCCTGTGCCAGAAAGGCCCAGGGAGGACAATTTCCCTCGGCAGCAGGGGCTGCATCCCTCAGAAACGCATCGGAGGGAGGAAGAGGAGCAGGGGGGGATCAGCGGGGCCGGCTCAGAGCCCCCCCGGCCACCACATCCCACCCAAACCCAGCAGGGAACCGGGAACTGCCTGCACAAACCCCTCAGGGCAGGGCTGGGGGTCCAAACTGCAGCGCTGCAGGACCGGGGGAGCCCGAGAGCCTCGGGGCAGCAGAGAGGGACGGGACAGCCCAGCCCTGCCAGGGGCAGCTCCGGGATCAGCCCCGGGATCAGCCAGGATCAGCCCTGGGATCAGCTCCGGGATCAGCCCCGGGATCAGCCAGGGGCAGCCCCGGGATCAGGGACTCCGGAATGGGCTGAGCTGTCACCCAAAGCTGTCACCCAAAGCTGTCACCCAAAGCTGTCCCCTCACCCCAAGCCCTCCCTGGAGGGAATTCCCGTGGCTGCTCCGGACCCCCGGCAGTGCCCGAGGCCGGGTTGGGGTCTGGAGTGGCCCGGGGGGGATGTGGGGGCTCCGAGCCCCCCACGCCGGGCTGGGAGCGGCCCACGGGATGTCAGAGCCTGGCAGGGAGCGGCTCTGAGTCACCATCCCACTGTCCCCATCCCCATGGCAACCCCGCTTCCCTGGAGACACCGGGATGGGCCGCGGGCAGCGCCGGCAGCACCCGGCACGGGAGAGCCCTGCCAGGGCCACCAAACCCTGCCAGGGCCACCAAACCCTGACAGAGCCACCAAACCCTGCCCTGAGTGCCACCAAACCCTGCCCTGAGTGCCACCAAACCCTGCCAGGGCCACCAAACCCTGCCCCGAGGGCCACCAAACCCTGCCCTGAGGGCCACCAAACCCTGCCAGGGCCACCAAACCCTGCCAGGGCCACCAAACCCTGCCAGCGACACCAAACCCTGCCAGGGACACCACACCCTGCCAGAGTCACCAAACCCTGCCCTGAGGGCCACCAAACCCAAATTTCTGGGAAGAAATTTGGGAAGAAATTCCCAAATTCCTCCTGGGACTGAGACAGGACAGAGGAATTCCCAAAGCAGCCCCGCTCCTGCCGCCCCCTCTGCTCCTCCTCTCCTGCCCCTCTGCCACCCCCAGGGACGCAGCCGTGCCCCTCTCTGTGCCCAGAACCAGCAACGCTGCCCCTGCCACGCTGGATAACCCAACCTCAGCCCCGGATATCCAAACCTCCCCTCCCGCCACCCACCTGAGCATCCAACACCTGCGTGTGCAAAGTCCTGGCTGTATTTGCTTTGGGAAAGTGCAAGACACGGCAGGGACTGGAGCTCGGGCAGCAGGGTGGGCAGCCAGGAGCGCCTCCGAGGCCTTTCCAGGGATCTCCGAGGGTGGGAATGGGGGCTCAGGGGGATTCCCAGCGCCGGGAAGAGCCCGGGAGCCTCCGGAGGCACGAGGACACGGCAGCACCGGCAGCTGCTCACCCCAGCCAGCCCCACTGCTCAGGGATGGGCACTGGAGCTCTCCCAGCCCGGGCTGCTCCCCTGGGGCTGCTCCCAGGGCTGGAGCTGCTTCCAGAGGGTCCCGGCCCTGCTCAGAGCACCTGCTCCGTGCTGGAGGAGGAAATGTCCAGCAGCCTCCAGGCCACGTAGGGGTTCAGCTCGTCCTGGTCCCGGCACAGCGCCCACACGTAGAGCATCCGCAGCACCTTGTCCTGCGGAGAGCCCGGGTCAGGGGGGGCACCAGGGCACCTCCAGCCCCTTCCACCCCTTCCAGAACCTTCCAGCTCCTTCCAGAACCTTCCAGTTCCATCCAGCCCCTTCCACCCCTTCCAGAACCTTCCAGCTCCTTCCACCCCTCGCAGAACCTTCCAGCCCCTCCCAGAACCTTCTAACCCCTTCCAGCTCCTTCCAGCCCCTTCCAGCTCCTTCCAGTTCCTTCCAGCTCCATCCAACCCCTCCCAGAACCTTCCAGTCCCTTCCAGCTCCTTCCAGACCCATCCACCCCCTTCCAGTTCCATCCAGCCCCTTCCAGCCCCATCCAGCTCCTTCCAGCCCCTTCCAGCCTCTTCTGACCCCTTCCAGCTCCTTCCAGTTCCTTCCAGCTCCTTCCAGCCCCTTCCAGCTCCTTCCAGTTCCTTCCAGCCCCTTCTAACCCCTCCAGTTCCATCCAGCCTCTTCTGACCCCTTCCAGCTCCTTCCAGCCTCTTCTGACCCCTTCCAGTTCCTTCCAGACCCTTCCAGAACCTCCCAGCCCCGGGATTCTGTGCATTTGAGGCTCCCCTCTCCCCAAACCTCCCCAGTTCAGCACTCCAGGAGTGGCTCAGCAGTCCCCACCCCACCCCAGGCCTTGATTAAAGCCGAGTTTGGGTTCCACTGGAGAATTTTAATGCCTCCCCTCCCTGATTTATTGCGGCTCCGGAGGAATCCGACAGCAAACAGACTTTGATATCCTGTTCAATAATTATCCCATCAATATTTATCTCCCAGGAACGCCGGGATTCAATGCAGGGAATCGCTGGATCAGCTGTTCCTGCCCTGCCTGTGAATCAGCCCAGATGGGCCCCATCATTCCAACGAATCCCAATCCCCATTTTCCAGCCTGGATCAAAGGCCAGGGCTGAAAAAGCCAATATTTGTTCAATGCCTGTGTTAATTCCAAGGAAAACGTGCTGGGAAGTGGCAGCTCCAGCACTGTCCCCATGAGGTGACATTAAACCCCTGAAGCACAGGACAGGCTGGAGCTGCCTGGAGAGAAAATATTCCCAGGAATATTCCCAGGAATATTGGGACTCCTCCAGCTGCTGCCACAAACTCTGGGAACGAGGAATTCCATGGGAATTCCATGGGAATTCCACGGGGCAGGCTCAGCTCGGAATCACCCGGGAGGGAACAGCCCCAGCCCCAGCCCAGGGCAGTCCAGGAGGTGCCAGGGATTTGCTCCACAGATCATTCCCTGTTCCCAAGCCTGACTCCAGGGGCCGTGGGCGTTCCCTGGGGGATTTCCATGGAATTCAGGCATTACTTGTGAGTGTGAGGAGCTAAAAATGGGGATTTGGGGAGGTTTTCATCCGTGACTCAACTCTGCTCCCACCCCAGAGGGAAAGGAAAGGGGGGAGGAAAACCCAGCGGGGTGAGCTGGGAATGGGATGGGAATGGGATGGGAATGGGAATGGGATGGGAATGGGAATGGGAATGGGAATGGGAATGGGAATGGGAATGGGAATGGGATGGGAATGGGATGGGAATGGGAATGGGAATGGGATGGGAATGGGATGGGAATGGGACTGGGATGGGGATGGGATGGGGCTGGGAATGGGAATGGGATGGGAATGGGATGGGAATGGGATGGGGATGGGGCTGGGATGGGGCTGGGAATGGGACTGGGATGGGAATGGGAAGGGGATGGGGATGGGATGGGGATGGGGCTGGGAATGGGATGGGAATGGGAATGGGATGGGGCTGGGAATGGGATGGGGCTGGGAATGGGATGGGGCTGGAGCTGCAGGGGGAGACCCCAAAGGTGTCCCTGACCCTAAACCTGTCCCAGATCCCAAAGGTGTCTCAGACCCCAAACCTATCCCAGACCCCAAACCTTTCCCAGATCTCAAAGGTGTCCCAGACCCCAAAGGTGTCCCAGACCCCAAAGGTGTCCCAGACCCCAAAGGTGTCTCTGACCCCAAATCCATCCCAGACCCCAAACCTGCCCCAGACCCCAAAGGTGTCTCAGATCCCAAACCTGCCCCAGACCCTAAACCTGCCCCAGACCCCAAACCTGCCCCAGACCCCCAAGGTGTCCCCACTCACCGGGTCCCCTTCCACCACCTCCCCTTGGTGGTTCTTGATCACCATCACCACCTGGGCCTGGAAGGTGATGATCAGCACCGGGCCCTGCTCCATCATCTTCCCCATGGCCAGCTGCAGGGACAGGAATTCCATGGAGAACATTCCTGAGGCTCACAGAGCAGCCAGGCACCCCCAGAGCCCCCCTGGCACATCAATTCCATCATTCAGGGATCATGGAAAAGCTGTTTCCCAAAAAAAACTTCCAAGTAAAAACTGTTTGGGAACCTGCTTCAAACCCCAAACCGTTGTGAATTTTTTTTTTTTCCATTATTTTCCCAAGTCCATAAATCTGGGAAATGGGAACAGGCTCTGCTCCGTTATTTCCAATTAGAAAGCGAAATCAAAGACACCCTGCTCTCCAAAAAAACGGAATTTTCTGAAGGAAATGCTTGGAGTCAGAACATCCTGAGCTGGAAGGGACCCACAAGGATCAAATGCAGCCTTTTCTCCTGCTTTTAAATCAGTTTTTGCCAGGAAGTTGTTCTGAACCAGACAAAAACTGTACCAGAAAGACTTCAAGGTGGGAACCTTTCGTTTGCCAGGATTTTTTCCCTCTATTCCCAGGCCACTCCATTAAATATTTAAAGACTTTATTCACTGGAATGCAAGAGGAGTGGAAATTCAGCTTTTTTTCTTTGAAAAGCCCAGAATTCTCTTTCTGCCCATTGTGGGAAATCTCTTGCATCCCTTTTTCTGTGGGAATGAGGATGCCATGGGATGCTCTGCTGCTCTGCAGCTCTGGAATTCCTGCCTGTGCTGCCCCAAAAGGAAATCACAGGCACTGAGGACAGCAGGATTTTCCTCTTTTGAAATGTTCCCAAACATTCTGTTTTATCCCTAATAAAGGACCAGCACCAGGACAGGCTGGGCTGTGTCACAAAGGAATAAATTTATTTATAGGGAGATTTTCCTGCTCCCTGAGGGAATCAGCTCCCTGTGGCTGCCCCATCCCAGCCCACACCTGCAGCTCAACCAAATAAAACCCAGCTCAATCCATCCAAATAAAACCCAGCTCAATCCACCTAAATAAAACCCAGCTCAACCCCTCCAAATAAAACCCAGCTCAACCCACCCAAATAAAACCCAGCTCAACCCATCCGAATAAAACCCAGCTCAACCCATCCAAATAAAACCCAGCTCAACCCCTCCAAATTAAACCCAGCTCAACCATCCAAATAAAACCCAGCTCAACCCACCCAAATAAAACCCAGCTCAATCCACCCAAATTAAACCCAGCTCAACCCACCCAAATAAAACCCTGCTCAACCCATCCAAATAAAACCCAGCTCAACCCATCCAAATAAAACCCAGCTCAACCCATCCAAATAAAACCCAGCTCAATCATCCAAATAAAACCCAGCTCAACCCCTCCAAATAAAACCCAGCTCAACCCATCCAAATAAAACCCAGTTCAACCCATCCAAATAAAACCCAGCTCAACCCATCCAAATAAAACCCAGCTTTCCACCCAAATCCCAGCCCCATTTCCAAGGTTTTTCAACAACCCCACAGGATCCATCTGCCTGTGGGGGGATTTTCCCTCCCACCAATGGATTTTCCCTCCCAGCAATGGGATTTCCCTCCCAGCAATGGGATTTTCCCTCTGGGAGCAGAAACACCAAACCCCAGAGCTCAAACCCAGCAGCCAGAGCAAAGAAGGTTGGGTTTGATGACCCTGGAGGATTTTTCCAATCCTAAATCCCCTCCTGAGCTCCGAGTTTGATCCCTGCCCAAAAGGGGAGCGTGGGCAGGGCACTCACGTCGATGTTGTCGATGTCCAGGATCCTGGAGTGGAACTGCAGCCCCAGGGCCTTGGCCTGCTGGATGGGATGGGCCAGCTGGCTGTAGGTCTGAGGGATGAACAAACGTGGGTTGGGAATTGTTTGGAATTGTTCTGTCACCACCAAAAAAAATTAAAAAAAAAAAAGGGGGATTTTTGCTTGGAGAGAACCACCAAAAAAAAAAAAAAAAAAAACACCAAAAAAAACCCCCCAAAACCCACAAGAAAAAATCCCATTTTTTGTAAATGTGCTGAAGGAAGAGATCAAAGAACTGCAGCAAATGCTTTGGGATTCACCAAATTCCCATTAAAAATCCCATTTTTCCTGGGCAGAACGGGAGGACCTGAGAGTACCTGAGAGCTGAGGGAAAAGCAGGGAAAAGCAGGGAAAAGCAGGGAAAAGCAGGGAAAGGGAAGGAAAAGGAAGGAAAAGCAGGAAAAAGGAAGGAAAAGGAAGGAAAAGCAGGGAAAAGGAAGGAAAAGGAAGGAAAAGGAAGGAAAAGGAAGGAAAAGCAGGGAAAAGGAAGGAAAAGAAGGAAGGAAAAGGAAGGAAAAGGAAGGAAAAGCAGGGAAAAGGAAGGAAAAGCAGGGAAAAGGAAGGAAAAGGAAGGAAAAGGAAGGAAAAGCAGGGAAAAGGAAGGAAAAGCAGGGAAAAGGAAGGAAAAGGAAAGAAAAGGAAAGAAAAGGAAGGAAAAGGAAGGAAAAGCAAGGAAAAGCAAGGAAAAGCAGGGAAAAGCAGGGAAAAGGAAGGAAAAGCAGGGAGTTCAGTGACCAGAATCCCACCTCAGCACCCCTGGGATCCATGAAGGGGCTTTATCCCCTGGATTCTCAGGGATAGAATTCCCATTTCCTCCCCTGACTGATTACTCTTGACTCAGGAGCTTCATTTCCAGTTCCAGCTGCCTTGGGAATGTTGGATTTTGGTCCCACAAGCTGCAGTGAAGCTGCTGCTGCCCTCCAGAGCACTCCCAGGCTGCTGGAAGCAGGGAAGGCTCTTTGCTTTCAGACTGGATTATTGTTACAAAAAACGCTCCTCGGGATTTATTAAACTGAGAAAAATGGCTCTCCCAGCCCTCTGGTGGTGGGAACAGCACAGGGAATTTTCACTTGGAGAATGAAGTGAGGCTCTCGGACAGAAGAGCAGAATTATTTTGGATTTTACAGCACAATAATCTTGGAGGAATGCAGACCCACAGGGAAGGCTCTGCCTTCAGGAACCCCTGATTCCAACCCCTCAGAATATCCCCATTTTCCAGGGAGGATCCCAGGGTTTGGGGAGGTTTGTGGAGCTTCACTCACGGCCTCGTAGCACCAGTCCTTGAGGATGTCGAGCTCTCCGGAGATCAGAGCCTGGGGAGGAAATCAGAACATTTTAAAGCTCCTCCTATATCAAAGTGAGACCAGTCAGCCCTTCCAGCAGCCAAACACCTTAAATCCCACATTTTGTGGGGCTCTGGGGGAAACTGGAGCTGCAAAGGGGAACAGCCAGAAGGATTTCTATAAAAACACGGGACATAAACCTTTGGATAATTGAACTTCTCAGAGCTTCCAGCTGAACCTTCCCGTTAAATCCTCCTGTTCAAGCTGCCAGAGAGGCAGCAGAGCTCAGGGCTCAGAAATCCTGGCAGCAGACAGGAGCAGAGCTGCGAATTTCCACACTGAGAAATTCAGGGCACAGAAGGAACAGAAGGATCCCACGTTTGGCTCCTCCAGCCCCGGTTTCTCCCGAGTCTCTCAGAACAACTCCTGCTCTGTTTCAAATCCCAAATTCCCTGTTTTTCCTGCTGCAGTGACAGGAGACATCCATCCACACCCATTTAGTGTCCCAGCCCTTCGGAGACACTTTGAGTGTCCCCACTCAGAGGTCTCAGGCTCCAAAGGACACTTTGAGTCCCCAAACCCCAAATTCCAGACACCTGCAGGTGACAGTCACTGAACCGTCACACCCTGCTGCCCTTCCCAAATCCCAGACCAGAATCCAGAAACCCTTCCCAAATTCCATCCCTCACCCCTCTGCCATCACCATTTGCTCCCACACCTCCCTCTGACCTTTCCTGTTTTCCAGGAATGGGAATTTATTATCCCACGTTTTCAACCTAAATACAGATCCAACTCCTTCCCCACGGTTCTGTGCAAAGCTGGAGAAGCAAATCCTGTCCCAGCTTTGGATTTGAGCAGTGGAAAATTCAATAAAAACACCTTCCAAGGGATAAGAAAGGGGCCAGTGCAGGGCAGCAGGGGTGCAGTGTCACCTCCAGGACGTTGGGGATGATGTCCCGCTCGCACTGCTTCAGGAACCGGTCCTTGTCGAAGGAGGGATCCACCCTGAGGATCTCCGTCAGCACCTCGGACATTTCAGTCTTGGAGAACAACCCCCCTGCAAACACAGCTCGGTGGGGAGCTGGCACTGCCACCAGCACACGGGGACAGGGCAGGAAATGTCACCCTGGGAGTTAAACCTGGGGCTGATCCCAGGGACTGCCCTGCCCTGGGAATGACCCAGGGACACACAGAGAGCTCTGGGGTGTGCCCGGGGCTGGCAGTGCTGAGGGGAGCAGCAGGGACAGCCCCGGGGGCTGGGGAGGGGCAGGAGGGGTGACAGGAGGGGTGACACGAGGGGTGGCAGGAGGGGTGACACGAGGGGTGACACGAGGGGTGGCAGGAGGGATGTCACCCCCCTGGCAGGAGGGGTGGCAGGAGGGGTGACAGGAGGGGTGTCCCCCTGGCAGGAGGGGTGTCCCCACCGTGGCAGGAGGGGTGGCAGGAGGGGTGACACGAGGGGTGACACGAGGGGTGGCAGAAGGGGTGTCCCCCCCAGCAGGACGGGTGTCCCCTGGCAGGAGGGATGTCCCCCCAGCAGGAGGGGTGTCCCCCTGGCAGGAGGGGTGACAGGAGGGGTGTCCCCCTGGCAGGAGGGGTGACAGGAGGGGTGTCCCCTGGCAGGAGGGGTGTCCCCTGACAGGAGGAATGTCCCCTCAGCAGGAGGGGTGTCCCCTGGCAGGAGGGGTGGCAGGAGGGGTGACAGGAGGGGTGTCCCCCCAGCAGGAGGGATGTCCCCCTGACAGGAGGAATGTCCCCCTGACAGGAGGGGTGTCCCCTGGCAGGAGGGGTGTCCTGTACCGATGAGGTCGGTGACGCGGTCGGTGACGGCGCGCGACGCTCGGATGAAGGCGTTGTCGCTCTCGTCGTATTTCATCTTCATCTCAAAGAACCCTGCCCAGGGCACAGGGGCAGCTCAGAGCCCTCCCAGCTCAGCCCCAGCCTCTCCTCAGGCCCTCTGTGCAGCACCAGGCACCAGCTGCCTGTTGGTTTTCTCCCCACTTTATTCCGTTTTTATCCCCGCTTTATTCCCTGTTTTTATCCCCGCTTTATTCCCCATTTTTCTCCCCACTTTATTCCCTGTTTTTCTCCCCACTTTATTCCCTGTTTTTATCCCCGCTTTATTCCCCATTTTTCTCCCCACTTTATTCCCTGTTTTTCTCCCCACTTTATTCCCTGTTTTTATCCCCGCTTTATTCCCCATTTTTCTCCCCACTTTATTCCCTGTTTTTCTCCCCACTTTATTCCCCATTTTTCTCCCCACTTTATTCCCTGTTTTTCTCCCCACTTTATTCTGTTTTTCTCCCCACTTTATTCTGTTTTTCTCCCCGTTCCCCTGCAATGTTCTGATCTCTCAGTGACTCTTCCTCTGCTAACACTCAGATTTAACACCTCTGGCAAGGGGATTTATCCAAAGGGATGAGGAAATCCAGGGTTTGGCTCATTTTGAGCAGTGCTGCTCCAGCTGGGGGAGTCCCCACCCCTGCAGGTGGCACTGGAGACCCTGGGGGTGACAAGGTGGGGACCAGGGACTCAGTGCTCCTGGAGACCTTTCCCAACCTAAATTCTGGGATTATATTCAAACCATTTCCACTAGAAACAGTCTCAGTGATACCAAAGCTCAGAGAGATCACCGAGTTTCAAACCTCCCACCAGTTTAGAAGCTGTGTGAAACTCCCCCGAGTTTCCAGCACTTTCCTTGCTCTGAGCTCGGGGAGGATCCCAGCAGAGCTGCCCTGGCTCTCCCCAGTGCCAGAACAAGGCTGAGGAGGGAGCAGCAGGAAAGGAACAGGCTCAGCTCCCCTGGAGGAGCTGCAGAGCCCTCAGCTCTGCCTCCCTCCCCTCCCTGCACTCCCAGCCCACAGGGAAAGGTGGGAATTTGTGATCTGCATCCTGCCGGGGCTGCAGGCACAGATGGGAGCAGATCCAGCAGGGAAGGAGCTGCTCCCTCCAGCACTCACTGTTGAAAACCACGTTGTTGTCCTTGAAATCTTTCCACTGCTGGTACCACTTGGAGTCTTTATGCAGCACCATGCCCATGGCCTCCCTAGAGAGGGCAGAAAACGGGGATAAAACATGGATATTTGGGAAAAATTAACTGGTAACAAACACAGACAACACCCCGAGGAATATCCCTGCAGCACGGGAATGATGAGCTCAATTACAAGATAAATTATGGCCCTTGTAAATTATAATATAAATTGCAGACCCATAAATGATAGCCCCATAAATGATCCACCAGATAAATGAAACGGCAGACAAATAAAAAACCAGATAAATAAAACATTAGCTAAACAGAACTCCAGATAAATAAAGCACCAGACAAATAAAACTCGACTCAGGGGAGCAAAGCAGCCCAGAGAAAAGCCCAGCCTTAGTCCTGCCCAGCAGTGGGAAGGTAAAACTGAACACGAAACAAAGCTCAGCTCAGAATTTCACCCCTGAACATTAAATCTGAGATTTTGAGTTTGAGGTTTCCAGTTTTACCATCGAAAATTTGGGATCACCTGCTCCTGCTGGGATTGTGCTCCCACCCACAGCTCCTGGGTTTGAATCCCTGACCTGTTTGGAACTTTTCCATCAAACTGGACATGGAAACACCCCCCAGAGGATCCCCCACGTACTCATTGGCCTCGAACACTCGCTGCTCTTTGCTCCTCTCTCCGGAATATTCCGTGCGCTTCCGAAGCCGCTCCGGGCGCCTGTAGGGACCCGTCTGTCCCAAAACACTCTCATCTATCTCCTTCTTCACACTTTCTACTCCCTGCAAGGAAAACAGCCCCGGTGACAGGGGAGTTTTTGTTCTCCCAGAAGCTGAAGATCCCTCCTGGGATGGTTTGGGAGAGCAAAAGGCGCTGGGCACTCCCAGGGATGGGGCAGCCACAGGGATCCACAGGCAGCCACTCCCACAATGTTTTGACAACAAAACCTTGGACATTTTCCCCTCTTTCTTGCCAAAAGAGGGATTTAAGGAAGCTGAAGCCCCTCTGGAGAGAGGCATTTCCCACCCTGCTCGGGCAGTGGCAGTGCCAGGGCAGTGGTGGCACCCTGTGGGTGCTGCTGCAGGACCCCCCTGCCCCCTGCAGCCCCCCAGGGCCCTCCCCAGGCTCTGGGAGCCCTGGAGCACAGGGATCAGTACCTGGGAGATGGCTTTGAAGGCTGCAGTCCTGCCCAGCTTCTCCCCTCCCCTGGTCACCGACTCTGCCGACTGTTTGGCCGTTTTGGCCGCCTCCTCCACGCCCTCCTTGATTTTCCTGCCCAGGTCGCTCTTGCTGACCTCGTCCAGGCTCTGCAAGGGAAACGGGGAAAGGTTCAGGGTTATTCCAGCCCCAGGCCTCGGCCCCAGCCCCTCTCCAGCTCTCCTGGAGCCCCTTCAGGCCCTGCCAGGGGCTCTGAGCTCTCCCTGGAGCTTCTCCTCTCCAGGGGAGCACCCCCAGGTGTCCCAGCCTGGCTCCAGAGGGGCTCCAGCCCTGGGAGCAGCTCCAGGGCTCCTCTGGGCTCTCTCCAGCAGCTCCAGGTCCTGATTTTGGGCTCCCAGGGCTGCATGGGGGGTGTCTCTCCTCTCTACCCCCCATATCCCAGAGGAATCCCAGCCTGGGTCTCCTCCGACCACACTCATTATTTTATTCTTGGCTCTGGTTTGAAAAGCTCCAGGGTTGGAATCACCTCTGGAACAGCAGCACCTGCCACCAACAATGACAATTCCAGCCCCCACCGGCCCAACTTCAGCAGAGCTGCCCCAGGAAAGGTCCTTTTACCTCTTTAACTGTCCCTGTTATTTCTTCGAGTTTCTTTTTAATCACTTCTGATGTCTTCACTGTTTCAGATTCGATGGTTTTCTGGGGGAAGAGAACATTAATCACGAGACAGAAACTACTCAAACCCAGCTTGGATGGAGCACAATCCATTAGGGCTGGAATTGAGGCAGAAAAAGCGACATTTCCCGAGCTGATGGCCTGAGTCAGCAGCAGCAGCTCAGCTCTGCACTCGATGATGCTCAGAGCCCTCTGAACAATGCAAAACAAACATTTGACGCTCAATTTAACGCCTCATTATTCGATCTGCCCAGAAACGCAGCCAAGTGTCTGCTGGAAAGAAAAACAACCCAACAAACCCAGCCCAAATTCCAACACAAAAACATTCCCAGGCATCCTCTGAGTGCCTCCAGCCAGGCAGGACTCCCTGAGCAGCTCCGGGCTGGAATTTTCACCGGGAGCAGCAGCAGCGCTGGGAGGATGAAGCAGAGAGACCTTTTAAATATTTAGGTTTAGATTTTGGGAGTTTGGGACCAACAGGCGAGATAGAAATGAAGGCAAGCTCTGAGATGTGAAATACCAACCCATCAGCTGGTGAACAACGCTGGGGGAAATCTCCCTGGATTAAACAACACCCTCTGCCTGCCAAAGCTGAAGGGACAGCTCTATGGGCTGTGTGTAAATGTGCTGAGAGTGGTATCTTGTATTAGATTGGTCCAACACAGACGATTTGTTATAAATGTGAAATGATTAATTCATGTTCTTACGGAAAATTGGAAAATTATAAAACTGTATAAAATTATATTAGGTATAAGTTTATGTTTTAGGAGAGCTTGCAGCAGATGGTGAAAACAATCAACCCCGAAAAAATCAACCTCCATTCAGAGAGGAACAAAGGAGTTTTCTGGGAGAGCCTGCAGCCTTCTCAAGCACCAGGAGGAGAATTATCGAGATAATCTGGCACCAGCAATTCACACCTTGGCTGTCGCCTTCACAGACCATCAAGTGACATCATCTATATCCCGATTTATCGACCTTAAGGATCCATAGAAACTGGACATTAACAATTGAACGGAGAGAGGAACTCTGTGGGGAAACTCCTGAATTTGTATAGTTGTATATCCTGAATTTGTATAGTTGGGAAATACGGGAAATATTGCCGGGGGTGGAATAAAGTGTATAAAAACCAAGCCCCGAACCGGGCTGATGTAGCAGGCTGCCAGAGCCTGGATCTCACGGGTCACCCTTGGCATTTCCCGGGAAAACTCTGTCAAGTTTCTCCGCTGTTGGTGGGTTATCAAAATTCCGTGATTTGATCTGTTATTAATAAACCAAATTATTATTTTAATTGGAATATCGTATTGGCATTTATAACACTATTCAACTCAGAGAAACATTTATTGTATGGTTATAACCTCCTCCTCTTTCTCTGCCTTCTCCTTTAGCTGTGCTCAGCAGCGACAATAAACCCCCACAACAAACCAGGAGTTCTCTCAGCTGTTTTGCTTATACTTTTAGATACTTTGTCACTTTGTCACTTTGTCACTTTGTCCCTGCTGTCACCAGAGGCTCTCACAGCTCAGGGCCCCCCCAGCACTCACATATTTCCTCCGGGCCTCCCGCAGTGCCTCGGACTCCTCCAGCCTCTTCGCCTCGTCCCGGAATTTCTTGATGCTTTCCTTCATCTCTTTGTTCTTGGCTAACTCCTGCTTGATGTTCTCCACGAAGCCTGAGATGAAGCCTTTCCTTCCTCCCGAGGAGCAGCGTCTGGACTGGAGAGAAGCAGCCCATGGTGGGGTGTTGTTGTTTAAATTTTGGGGGGTCCTTTCCATAAAATGCAATTCCACAGTGGGGGATCCCGGGGGACACGGAGGACTCGGGCTCAGAGGGAGGCACTGGATCGCTTTGGGAACGTGTGGGGAGCTCGGAGCTGCTGGGAAAAGCAGCAGCTGAGCCCTCAAAGAGCCACATGTCCGATGGATTTCGTGGAATCCCGGGGTGGGTGGGGTGGAAAGGACCTGAAATCCCACCCAGCTCCACGCCCTGCCACAGGCAGGGACACCTCCCGCCACCCCAGGGTGCTCCAAGGGACACCTCCAGCCACCCCAGGGTGCTCCAAGGGACACCTCAAGCCACCCCAGGGTGCTCCAAGCCCTGTCCAACCCCAAATTCCTTCAATTCCATTTAAAAAGTGGAAATTTCCAGCCTGGAGCTGGCGCTTCCCAGAGCCCAGGACCGTGCTGGGCTGGAAATGGAACCAGTTCAGGTGGGACCAACCTGGGGGGTGGCCAGGGCAGGGCTGCTGAGCCTGTCCAGGGCGCTCCTGGGGAGGGCAGGGCCGGGATAACGCCTGGAGAGGAGCCACAGGCCACTGAGGAGACATTTCTGCAAGGAAACAGCACAGGAGGAGCTCAGGGAGCACCCAGGAGCTCCCAGCACGGGGAATTGGGACAGCAACGCTGCACAAATCCATCCTGGAGCTGAAACGGGAGCAGCACGCGGGTTTTTCTGAGAAAACTCTTCAAACACAACATTTCCCCAGCTCTGCAGGATCCCAGGACGATCCCTGGATGGTTCGAACCTGCCAATCCCAGCTCTGGAAGGGGCCGGGGCTGAGCTCAGGGCCCGCAGCAGGGGAACCGGGGAAACGCCAAACAGGGACCTGCACTCGCTCGGCAGCACCGAGCCCCGGCACCGAGCCCCGGGACAGAGCGCCGGCACCGAGCCCCCGAACCGAGCCCCCGAACCGAGCCCCGGGACCGAGCCCCGGCACCGAGCCCCGGCACCGAGCCCCGGGACCGAGCCCCGGGACCGAGCCCGGGACCGAGCCCTGGACCGAGCCATGGACAGAGCCCCCGGCACCGAGCCCCGGCACCGAGCCCCGGGACCGAGCCCCGGGACCGAGCCCCGGGACCGAGCCCCGCCACCGAGACCCCGAACCGAGCCCGGCACCGAGCCCCGGCAGCTCCGGCCACGGGCACGGGCTGGGCAGGGATCCCGAACCTCTCCGGTAACTGCGGGCACAAAGGACCCGTCCCGGGCCTCCTGCTCCGAGCGGGAGCTCCCGGGACACCGCGGGAGGCCCCGGGAGCTCCCGGGACACGGGAATGGCCGGGCCGGAGGAGCCTCGGCAGCTCCAGATCCCGGGGCAGGCCCCGCTGGAGGCTCCGGGCGGGAGCAGCGGGGCCCGGGGTCCCACCGGGGCTGCCGCGCCGGGGCCCTGCGGCTGCGAGGGCACGGCGGCTGCGGGCGCGGTGCCGTCCCGGTCCCGGTCCCGTTCCCGTCCCTTTCCCGGTCCCGTTCCTGTCCCTTTCCCGGTCCCTTTCCCGGTCCCGTTCCCGTCCCTTTCCCGGTCCCGTTCCCGCTCCCGCTCCGGTCCCGTTCCCCTCACCCGGCACCCTCCGGCCGCCGCCATCGCCCCGCGCGCCCCGTGACCTTCGCGCCGCGCCGTGACGTCACTGCCGCGCGCCGCCCGCGCCACGTGGCCGCGAACGGCGGGAGCGGAGACCGGGAGTGTCCGAACCGGGCCGGAACTGCCCGAACCGGGCCGGGACTGCCCGAACCGGGCCGGGACTGCCCGAACCGGGCCGGGACCGCTCCGGACCCACCGGGACTGTCCGAACCGGGCCGGGACCGCTCCGGACCCACCGGGACCGCTCCAGAACCGGGCCGGGACCGCTCCGGACCCACCGGGACCGCTCCGGACCCACCGGGACCGCTCCGGACCCACCGGGACTGTCCGAACCGGGCCGGGACCGCTCCGGACCCACCGGGACTGTCCGAACCGGGCCGGACATGCCCCACTCCCGGCCCGTTTGTTACTGAAAGCGTTTCCTGCCCCTCGCACCTGCAGCAGGTGTTTGCCCCTTACCTGCCTGGCCCAGACACCTCCAGAGAAGAGAAAAAAGAGATTTTTAACCCCGTTTGCAGCTCGGGCCTTTCCAATGGCACCAACACCAGGTTTTCTTTTTTTAAACCAGCACGGCCACTAGAGAAAAACCTTGAACTGGGAGCAGCCCTGGCTTGGGTGGGATGCAGGAGAGGGAAGATCCTGCAGCCCTGGAGACATCTCAGAGTTTCCGTCACAAACCCAGAGGACACTGGATGTGTTTGGAGCTTGCTGAGCTGAACTCGCAGGGAGTTTAAGCCGAGTAAAGGATGCTGCCACCGAAATCTTGAACTCGCATTTATTATCAAAGTCAGACTTTACATCTGTCAGCTCAACGAGATGCCACAACTACAAAAGAAGATTGTGCACATGGCAGTTCCAAATGCAAAAAACCAGTAAAATGGGGGCTCCCTCAGTTAAAAAAAGGACTTAAAATTTACTCCAGAAGAAAGCAACCGGGTGGGGCGGGGCAGCTTTCCATCCATCCATCCAGTCAGCGGCGCGGTGCCGGGCGGTGCCGGTGGTGCCGGTGCCCGGTGCCGGTGCCGGTCCCGGTCGGTGCCCGGTGCCGGTCCCGGTGCCGGTCCCGGTGCCGGTGCTTAGGCGTTGCGGTCGATCCGCACGTCGATCTCGCGGCCGCGCAGCTGCAGCCCGTTCATCATGCGGCACGCGCGCTCCGCCACCTCGGGCGACTCGAACCGCACCACGCCGCAGCCCTTGGACTTGCCGTTCTCCATCTTGATGTCGGCGTACAGCACGTGGCCTGCGGGCACGGCGCCGTCAGCCCCGGGGCTGCTCCCGCCCGGGCTTGGCTCTCAGAGCTCCCCAGCCCAGCCCCGCTTTCCCCAGTCCATCCCTGCTCTCTCCCCAGGGCTGCTGCCCACCTTGGCTTGGCTCTCAGAGCTCCCCAGCCCAGCCCCGCTCTCTCCCCAGCTCATCCCTGCTCCCCACCTGGGCTTGGCTCTCACAGCTCTGCCAGGCCTGCCTGCTCTCTAGCCCAGCTCTGCTCTCCCCAGTCCATCCCTGCTCTCTCCCCACCCCATCCCTGCTCTCCCCAGCCCTTCCCCGCTCTCCCCAGGACTGCTCCCCACCCTGGCTTTGCTCTCACAGCTCCCCAGTCCAGCCCCGCTCTCAGCCCCGGGCTGCTGCCCACTCTGGCTTGGCTCTCAGAGCTCCCCAGCCCATCCCTGCTCTCCCCAGTCCATCCCTGCTCTCTCTCCAGTCCAGCCCTGCTCTCTCCCCAGTCCAGCCCTGCTCTCTCCCCAGTCCAGCCCTGCTCTCTCCCCAGTCCAGCCCTGCTCTCTCCCCAGTCCAGCCCTGCTCTCTCCCCAGTCCAGCCCTGCTCTCTCCCCAGTCCAGCCCTGCTCTCTCCCCAGTCCAGCCCTGCTCTCTCCCCAGTCCAGCCCTGCTCTCTCCCCAGTCCAGCCCTGCTCTCTCCCCAGTCCAGCCCTGCTCTCTCCCCAGTCCAGCCCTGCTCTCTCCCCAGTCCAGCCCTGCTCTCTCCCCAGTCCAGCCCTGCTCTCTCCCCAGTCCAGCCCTGCTCTCTCCCCAGTCCAGCCCTGCTCTCCCCAGCCCAGCCCTGCTCTCTCCCCAGCCCAGCCCCGCTCTCTCCAGGGCTGCTCCCCACCCTGGCTTTGCTCAGAGCTCTGCCAGGAGCTGCCCTGTCTGACAGGGCTGGGTTTATCCCAGCTCGGGCAGCAGAGCAGGGGCCCTGTCAGAAATGGCAGCGTCGAGGCTGGAATGGACCTTAAATCCCACCCAGTGCCACCAGGGACCCCTCCACTGCCCCAGGGTGCTCCCAGCCCTGCCCAGCCTGGCCTTGGGCACTGCCAGGGATCCAGGAGCAGCCACAGCTGCTCTGGGAAATCCCTTCCAGGGCCTCCCCACGCTCCCAGCCAGGAATCCATCCCCATTATCCCATCTGACCCTGCCCTCTGTGTTATTATCTGGCCATTATTCATGTTCATTCCTCAGAGTGAGGAAAACAACTCACCACATTCATTGAATTTATCTTTCAGCATTTTCCATGTAAAATCAAAAGGCAGCTGTGGGAAGAGAGGAATAAACCATTACTGAGGCTCTGCTGAGCCACCTGCAGGCACTCCCAGCTCCCCAGAAAGGGAACCCATCCCAGGACAGGGATAAAACCAGGGGATCATGGTCGGACAGGAGCTCCTCTGGTGAGGAAACGACTCCAACTCCCCCCAGACTTTGGCAGCAGCCAGCATTAGACATTGAGATTGGAAACCGAGCAGGGATGAGATCAGCACACCAGTGACAACGAATGCCATGGATGGGAAGGGCAGGAATGGGAAAAGGGGGGAGCACAAAAGGAGAAGGACAAAGGGGTTACTCACATTTCTCACAAATATCTGACAGGCTTTCCGGGCCACCCCGGGCGCAGGGCCGCCGGCTCCACCCAGGGACCCTGCAAAATTCCCTGCAAAGTTGCCCCGCTCCATGTCCATGGGCCGCTCGAAGTTGCTGCCCATGGGCAGCCCCATGCGCTCCATGCCCGCCCCCATGCCCTGCCCCATGGGCGGCCCCATCCTCTCCATGTTGGCGGCCCCGATGCGCTCCAGGCCCATCCTGTCCATGGGGGCGGCTCCCATCCTCTCGATGCCCAGCCTGTCCATGGGCGGGCCCCCGATGCGCTCCAGCCCCGCGGGGGGCATCCTCTCCATCACCTGCCCCATGCCCGCGCCCATGCCCGCGGGCACCATGCGCTCCAGGCCCATGCCCATCCTCTCCACGCCCACGCGCTCCACGCCCATCCTGTCCATGGCGCCGCCCACGCGCTCCATGGCGGCGCCCACGCGCTCCATGCCGAAGCCCAGCCCCGAGCCCATGCGCTCCAGGCCGGCGCCCATGCGCTCCATGCCCGGCCCCATGCGCTCCAGGCCCGGCGCCAGGTGGTCGATGCCCAGCGGCGGCGCCATGCGCTCCATGCCCGCGCCCATCCTCTCCACGTTGGAGCCCATGCGGTCCAGCACCAGCCCCATCCTGTCTATCTCCGAGCCCACCCGCTCCATGCCGTGGCCCATGCCCGCCGGGAGCCGCTCGATGCCCGCGCCCATGCGCTCCATGCCCGGCGCCATCCTCTCCATGCCGGGGATGCTGGCGTTGCCACCACCTGCAACACAACACGGAGGGCGTCGGGAACCGGAGCTGCTGCTCGCTCTGAGGGATGGATCCATCACCCAGAGCTGCCTCAGGGCTCCTCTGCAGGAGGAGGTGAACGCACACGCTCAGGTCAGAGCCCCCCCAGAGCTGGGGACCCCAAAATCAGGAGCTGGAGCTGCTGGAGAGAGCCCAGAGGAGCCCTGGAGCTGCTGAGCGACCTGCAGCACCCCCAGCTCCCCAGAAAGGGAACCCATCCCAGGACAGGGATAAAACCACGGGATCATGGCCGGAGAGGAGCTCCTCTGGTAAGGAAATGGCTCCAACTCCCCCAGGGCTGGAGCCCCTCTGGAGCCCCTCTGGACCCACCCTCCCCACACACCTGCAGCAGTTTGGACACCCAGAAAGGACCAAACTGCTCCACACTGGTGATTCCCAGCACACAAATCCCTGCACACACACCTCAGTCTGCAGGACCTTCACAAAGGCCAAGCCATGAACAGATCAAGCACCCTGGAGAGGAGAAGGCTCCAGGGAGAGCTCAGAGCCCCTGGCAGGGCCTGAAGGGGTTCCAGGAGAGCTGGAGAGGGACTGGGACAAGGGATGGAGGGACAGGACACAGGGAATGGCTCCTTTGATTCTGAAATGTTGTGATTTGGTCATTAAACCAAATTAAATCTGGAAATCGATGGAGCTCTGCCTGCTCAGAGATGTCTGGGTCAACTTTGCTCCAGAAATTCTGCACTTTTATCACTGAGACTGTTCAGTATTTCCAGAAGTTAAATGCTTGGAAGTTAAATGTGAAACAGACAGCAGGAGAAGCAGGACTGTTTTCACTGACAAAAATTAACAACCTCCCAGCAGCATTTGAAAGCCAGACAGCAAATTCCTACAGCAAATCTAAACTCTGGATTTTTTATCTCTTATCACCCTCATAATTCTTGTGAGCAGGTCAGGGATGAAAAGCAGGCAGGACATGGATTTGATTTACTGCACTCACCTATTCCCCTCTCCAAGGTCTCTCCAAAACTCCGGGACATTCCCATCTCATTTCTTCCAAATTCCCTCTCAAATCCCCCTCCCATGGCCCGATCCATCTCTGGAAAGAGGAAGGTGAAGTTTGCAGGATGTTTTATGACCCTGAGAGAACATTTTAGCACAGGAATGCTTTGGAAGATTCACGGCACAGGAAGGTTTTTGTGGTTTTCTTCAGGAGCCCAAAGGCCCAAGGAAAAGCAGGATTTACCCCAAACACGTGGGAGGCTCTGGGGACTGGACAGAGCCAGAATCTTTCTGAACAAACCCCTCAAGGCACCATCAATAAACCACTGAGTTTGTGCAGCTCAGAGGCCACGAGGGACTTGGGGACACAACATCAGCTGGAAAAACCCCGAATTGTTCCCATAAATCTGAGAAGAGGCTTTTGGACAGAGGGATCCTCCCAGGGAAGCAGCAGGACACACAAAGCCCGTGCCTACCGCTCATCCTGCCCATGTTCATCCCGGCGGGGAAGCGGCCGATGTTCTCCATGCCTCCGAAGGGACCCTCCATTCCTGAAAAACAGATTTTCCAGGGATTCCTCAGCAGGGCAGACCCAGCAGCTGCTGCCACACAACATCCAACAGGGACAGGACAAATCCCGACAGCTCCCAAAACAGGGTCAGGATTTGGGCAGAATTGTGAGAATCAGGGAACCACGGAGCAGTGTGGGATACTGAGGATGCAATTCCAACCCCAGGGATGGAATTCCAGATCTCTGAGCTAAGGAGGGTCACGTTTATGGGTTCCACCCTCCCCACACACCTGCAGCAGTTTGGACACCCAGAAAGGACCAAACTGCTCCACACTGGTGATTCCCAGCACACAAATCCCTGCACACACACCTCAGTCTGCAGGACTTTCACAAAGGCCAAGCCACGAGCAGAGCAGGAAGCACAGCTTACCTCCCATCTTATTCATTCCAAAGCCCATGCCTTCCATTCCCATTCCTCAAAACAAAAGAGAAAGCTTTATATAGCAGGTGTCACCCAAGAAACGCCAGCCAGAGGCTGCACAACTCAAACCATACAACACATCCGTGGCTTGGGCTGAAGAGCTTACATGGGATAACTCTGAGGAGATTCCAACATTCCTGCTCAGAAATTCAAGCAGCAAAGGGGAAAAACCCACTGGCATTTCGACATGGAAAGCTGAGTGTGTGCTACTTTTTAGGTGGCTCTTTGAAACTTGTGCTATTTCAACAGATCCTCACCCAAGATTTGCAAGCCCACTGAAAGTGTTAAAAGTGAGAGATGGTTTGGAGTTTCATGGATCTTTGCAGTGTCTGCTGCTCATGCTCAAGAGTCAGAAAATGAGAGCTGTGTCTTGACCACAGTGAAAAAAAAAATTTAAAAAATGGAGCAGTTGGTTAAATTCAAGTTTCCATTATCAAGCTGAACAAAAAACTCATTTGGCTTTAACATTCCTAAGAAGCTACCAACTTTTTGGGGAGGCAAACAAAGCTATCTACCTTCTACACAGCTTAAAGCTCTCATGAAACAAAAGCATAGGAGTAATCTTCTTACCTCCAGGTCTCATGTTGCCCATTCCCATGCCTTTGTTTAAATGATTTGCATCAATAGGTTGACCTCCAGGTCCTAATCCCATGCCAATACCACCAAGACCATCTGAAGAAAATATTCAGATATCAAAAAAGCCTTCTTTCCATAGTTTGACAAAACAGCAAGTTTTATTTCTTAAGTAATTGACTTTCATTCTCCAAAAAAAGCTTGCTGTGTCCCCCCTGTGGGGTGTGTACTGAAAGCAGGGAAGTGTGGAATAAATCAAGAGTAGATGTGTCTTGAAACGGGCTAAAAACTATCTCCAATTATTTGGTTTCATATTTAAATTTCCATCTTACTGCTGACAAAACTTGGCTTGGAGCTGACTCCTGAAAAAGAACTGGCTAGAACACTGCTTCGTTTGGGCCAAGCCCTCTGCTGAGGAGGGTGGAGTGGGCGATTTGGGAGAGATCCCCTAGAGCTGAGCACAGTTCTCCCCCTGGGCCAGAGGCTGCGTTGTCACCTCTGCCAGGGCGGAACTGCGGATCACTGAAGCCACCGATGCGAGCACACAGCCAGCCTCTGAGCAAACACACCCAGCACGAGCTCAGCCTCCCTCAACGCTTCCCCAGCCCAAAGAAAGAAGAAAAAACCCTTTTTTTGTTTGTTTTTTTTCCTGAAGCAGGAAGAAAGTTCTCTGCTTGGCACAAACACCAGCTCATGGCATCCTCTGCCTGCAGGATTGCCTCGTTTGCAGCTCAGCACTGAACACACGAGTGTTGAATCTTGTTTTAAAACAGCACAAGGTCCCCCTTCCCCGCCCCAGGAAAGGTCAGAATCCAGGCTTCCAGAGGGATTTAGGGACTTTTACACCAAATTAGTGGAATTGGAACCCAGTGACTTTGTCCTGAAGAGAGGAACGTCCTCTTACAGGGACGCTGCTGCTGAGGAAGGCCTCGACAGGCGCTGCAAGCTGGACTAATTAATGAGCACTCATAATGGGCAATTAAGCAGCACTTAACAGATCTGGTTCCCAGGAAGAAACCAGCATCTGTTAGAATTCAGAGCATCCCAGAATCCCAGACTGGTATGGGTTGGAAGGGACCTTAAAGCTGCTCCACTCTGCCCTGGGCAGGGTCCCTCCCACAGCCCAGGCTGCTCAGGGCAATTCAAATCCTACCAGCAGCCCCAGTTTGGCTGCACTGGAACAAATCCAGTCCCAGCTCTTCCCTTCCAGTCCCAGCTCTTCCCTCCCAGTCCCAGCTCTTCCCTCCCAGTCCCAGCTCTTCTCCTCGGTGTTCCCAGTGTCCCATCCCAGCATGGCCCAGGTTGGGAGGGGCTTTGCAGGGCCAGGCTCAGCCCAGGCTGGATCTCATCCCCAGCTTTGGGTATTCCCAGGGCTGGAGAGCCCACGGGAGCTGTGGGCAGCCCACTCCCCCTCCCGGGAGTGTCTCCTCACATCCACGTGGAGCCCGTGGATTTCCACTGCTGCTTTGGACTTGATCTTTTAGTGCATTCAAATTCCAAGTTGGAAGGAGCAGCTCGGGGCAGCCAATTATTCTGAATTTCCATCTCCTGGGTTTTGGTTGGTGCTTTCTGCCTCCTGCACCTCCAAGAAGAGCCTGGTGCCCTCTTCTTTCCATATTTAACACACTGATAGATCTCCTGTGGAAATCTGAAGGCCTGGAGGACTCCCAGGTCCTGAATTCAACCCAATTTAAGGGAAAACATTCCCAGAGCACCATCCCACAGAAGGAGGCGCTGGCTGATTTGTTTCCATCAAATCCCACTATTAAAGGAGGCACTGGGATCCTGGAACTGCAATGGAGAGCTCTGGAAGCCTTTTGAGAAGGTGAATGTTTTAAGACAAGCTTCTGGCCATGAGCTGAAAGAAGTAGCCAAAAATCACTGAGCAGCTCTTCTTCACTACTCCCCCTGCAGCTGAAATGATTCAGGAATTTGGATCCCAGTTTTCCAGTTTGGAGCAGAGTTTTACTGGGGCTGGGACTGGTTCCCAGGTGCTGAACAGCCAAATAAAAAGCAGAAGATGTTGAATCATGCAGGGGACACTTACGAGGGAGTTGTTGGGGTCGCTCTGGAGGGAAGAAATCTCCTTTGGGAAAGGCTCGTTCGTCCTGAAAGGAATTCAACAATTCAGTTAAAGCTGGCAAGGAAAGCAGGAAATTATTTCCTGATTCTTAAAATTGAATTAAAATATAGAAATTTCAAGTTAAAGCAGTCCTGACTGTAGTTATAATTTGTCTTTTAGCAAAATAATCTGAATTAACCTTCCCTGCTGGCATCAATTCAGTAGGCAACAGGCAAATCACACAATTCCCCCTCTGGATTTTGATCCACCCTTGAAACCACAAATCCCCCCAGATGAGGAGTGAATTCCCAGGGCAGGAAGAAGCAGGAATGGGGAAAGGGGAAAGGGGAAAGGGGAAAGGGGAAAGGGGAAAGGGGAAAGGGGAAAGGGGAAAGGGGAAAGGGGAAAGGGGAAAGGGGAAAGGGGAAAGGGGAAAGGGGAAAGGGGAAAGGGGAAAGGGGAAAGGGGAAAGGGGAAAGGGGAAAGGGGAAAGGGGAAAGGGGAAAGGGGAAAGGGGAAAGGGGAAAGGGGAAAGGGGAAAGGGGAAAGGGGAAAGGGGAAAGGGGAAAGGGGAAAGGGGAAAGGGGAAAGGGGAAAGGGGAAAGGGGAAAGGGGAAAGGGGAAAGGGGAAAGGGGAAAGGGGAAAGGGGAAAGGGGAAAGGGGAAAGGGGAAAGGGGAAAGGGGAAAGGGGAAAGGGGAAAGGGGAAAGGGGAAAGGGGAAAGGGGAAAGGGGAAAGGGGAAAGGGGAAAGGGGAAAGGGGAAAGGGGAAAGGGGAAAGGGGAAAGGGGAAAGGGGAATGGGGAAAGGGGAAAGGGGAATGGGGAAAGGGGAAATGGGGAATGTCCTCACCATTTTGACGTGCATGGGTCTGTCAAAGAGCAGCTGCCCATTGAACATCGCTGGGGCTCGTTAAGGATCCTGGTTCAGGCACTGAGGGCCCTGACAGGGAGCATAAAACCCCTCAGAAAATCCCAACTCCTCTGTTATCACTCACAGGTTATCCCAAATCCTTCTGCCTTCTCCAAAGCTAAAAAGCCTTGAAATCCAAATCTAATGAACATTCCATAAAAGGCTTTTTGAAATTAAAAAAATTACAAAAAAACGCATTTCTGGGTAAGAGGAAGTTCACAAAGAGATACAAAAGGTATCTCTAAGGCAGCCCAAGTGTTTAAATGTTTCCCCAGTCACTCTATCCATTGAAAATGGGAGAAAACAGGGGAAAGTTCCACAGCAACAGCCACATTTTGAAGTGTGCCCTGTCAGTGAACTCCCTGCCCAAGTCTGGCTCCCAGGGTTTAGTGGGTGCAGTGTGGAAGGAAATTAACACCCAAACAGAAACTTTGGGAAAGGAAAGGGGGAATATTTCCCTCCATTCCATACCATAACTGGGAGCTGTGAGAGCAACACCCGGAATTTTATTGTTGCTTGGTTTCCAGGGTTCCTTCAAGACGGAATTTCATCCCAGTTTTGCTTTTCCTTCCATTTTCCATCCACCACAGCTTGACCTTCCCCGCCCTGGCAGTGTCCCCTCTGCCCTGGCGGTGTGTCCCCTGCCCTGGCCGTGTCCCCCCTGCCCTGGCGGTGTGTCCCCTGCCCTGGCGGTATCCCCCCTGCCCTGGCCGTGTCCGGTGTCCCCTCTGCCCTGGCCGTGTCCCCCCTGCCCTGGCCGTGTCCGGTGTCCCCTCTGCCCTGCCAGTGTGTCCCCCCTGCCCTGGCGGGGTGTCCCCCCTGCCCGTGCCCAGGGTGCCAAGGATACAGATGGCCTGCACGGCCTCGATGGCCTGCTCGAAGGTGACGGTGCCGATGCCGCGGCTCTTGCCGTCCTTGTCCTCCAGGATGTCGGCCCTCACCACCACCCCCGCCATGCTGAACACCTCCTTCAGCTTCTTCCAGCCCACCTTGTAGTCCAGCTGCACGACAGGGCAGGGTTGGGAAGGCAAGAGAGAATTGCATCAGGAAATGTCGCGTTCCCCTGTGGGAATGGTTTCTGCCCCCTCAGGGAGCCCTAGAGCTTGTGCCATGCAGTTTGAGCCTTCCTTCCCTTTCTGACCCCATTGCCTGTGTGCCAACTTGCCTCAACAAGAGCTGACAAAAACAAGAGCTGTTCCCCTGCCCTCTTTCCCTCTGGACACCACCTGGAATAAACTTCTTACTGCAGCTAAGGGTTAGAGCCTCCTGTGGATCCCTTTCCTGTTTTTTGATATCTTCCTCCTGAGCCTGAGAAGGATTGAGCTACCTTAGACCCTCAGAGGGGTTAGAAGGAGGATTTATTATCAAGGAAACAGCTCTGGTGGGCTCCCTGGTACTGTCCTTCCTGTCCTTCCCTGCTACTGCCATTAAAGCTGTCACAGAGCCGAGATGAAATTTAATCCCAGCACAGAGATTTGATCAAAAACCCCAATTAACACACTGTGGTACAACCCAGGTGAGAACCAACAGGACACACACGGAAACTTCTGGAACTCCTGAGGCTTTTCCTGCCCGAGGTGTGTCCCAGGGCTGCCTGGCACTCACGTTGGCCACGAAGACGGTGCTGCCGAGGCGGCCGGCCTGCAGCGCGTGGATGATCTCGTTGGGGATGTTGGGGTTGTTGAGGATGCTCGGGGGGATGTTGATCATGCCGGGGCCGGGCCCGATGCCCATCCCTCCTGCTGCCATCACCTTCTGCATGGCCCTCCTGGCGTGCTCCCCGTCGGGGTCCTGGGGGCACACACAGGCTCAGAGCCCCTGCACAGCACGGGCAGTGCCAGGGCAGAGAGGGGCTTCCCTTAGCCCGGGATATCTGCTTCCCTTTCATTGCCAATTTGTTTTATTTTAGCCCGGGATATCTGCCTCCCTTTCATTGTCAATGTGTTTTATTTTAGCCCGGGATATCTGCTCCCCTTTCATTGCCAATGTGTTTTATTTTAGCCCGGGATATCTGCTCCCCTTTCATTGTCAGTTTATTTTAGCCCGGGATATCTGCTTCCCTTTCATTGTCAGTCAGTTTGTTTTATTTTAGCCCGGGATATCTGCTCCCCTTTCATTGTCAGTCAGTTTGTTTTATTTTAGCCCGGGATATCTGCTCCCCAAGCACTCCCTGCCAACTGCCTCCCTTTCACTGTCAATTTGTTTTATTTTAGCCAACATCCAGCACACTTTATCATTTAAATGACACCTTTATTATTGGTACCCTTTATTATTAAAGTTATTCCTCCCCAGGCATTTCCCAAAGTGTTCACCCATCATTAACAGCAACAGCAAAGCTCTGTTACACCTGATCCAAGCCCTGATCCAGCCCCAGTGCCCCTGGAGAGGGTCTGGAACCACTCCCAGGACTGGCTGTCAATAGCAAAGCCATTAAAATGGAAATACATCTCTGAGGTATTCCAGGAAAGGCTGATTCCATGGAATTGGTGCTGGAATCCATTCATTCAGAATTCAAAGGGAAGTTTGTCAAGAATGAACACTCATGGAGGTTTCTGTGTCCAATCACTAACAAAGAATTAAAGCTGAACTCCTGCTTTGTCCTTACATCAAGTCCAGTCTTGATAATCACAAGTTCAGCAGTGGTTAAAATGATTAGAAAAAGGTTGACTGGGGTTTTAAAATCCTATTTAAGTCCTGCTTTCTGTCCATTACCCTCTGAGTCAGCCCTAAACCTTGAACAAGAACTCCCCCATCCCCTCCTCACCTCTTTCACTTTCAGGGGTCTCCCACCAAGGCTGTGCTTGTTCAGGACCTCAGCAGCTTTCTTCATGCTCTCTTCCATCTTGAACTCCACCACCCTGTGGGACACAGCACAGCTCAGGGCTTTGTTTGAAGGAGTCTCCTTGGAATTCAGGTATAAATTCTATAATTTTATAGAACTTACGCGCATCCCTGGCGAGGTGATTTCCCAGGGCAGTCACAGGGAGGAGGGAAGAGAGAAGAAATAAAGTCAGTGAAAGCCCAAATCACACACAAATATTTTATTATTAAAGCCAAATCACATCAGTTAAGCCCTACCAGCGAAAATAAAGTGTAACCTTACACAGGCAAGCCTCCAATACTGGAATTCCATAATTTCTTAGGCCTTAACAGGATTAACCTGGGGGTCTCTGAGGTCGTGACAAACACTAAATCCCGACTCTCCACGAAATACCACACGCTTCCTGTGACCTGCTCTTCCCTACAGCAAAACCCTCCACACTCTCACCCTAAATCCAGATCCTCCAGGACACTCAGGAGTGCTCCTGTCGACTTCCCTGGACTGCAGGCCCGTGAAGGCACTGAGCGTTTACATCCAGGAATTTCCCTGGCTCTGCTGGCCCAGAAGTGGAGCTTGCAGCACCTGCTGTTGCACCCTGGCCCTTCCAAACTCCGCCGACCGCTCGAGTGACTTCTCCAAAGCACAGGAACATTCCAGAGCCCTGTCCTGCCCGCTGGGCTCCGGCCAACGCCACCGGCACGCAGGGAACAGCTCCTGACTGCAGAGCCCACCCACCTCCTCCCATCCCGCAGCACTCCGCACCTACGGCCACTGCACATCCACACTCTGAGCCTCCCTGGCCTCTGTCCAGCACACAGAAACATTTCAGGTAGAAAATCCACAAAGAAACTCTCAAACACTTACCCTTGACTTTCCTTCAGCGTCCATTAAGAGCTCCACGTATGTTACCTCACCAACTACAAATCAGATTCCAGACGACACAGATACCAAGGGAGAAAAGCCAAGAAAACAATGGGAATTTAGAACAATCAACAACCGTGTATGGAGCCTCTGCCTTATAAGAAAGCCCAGAAACACTCCACGTTCTCTAGACCACAAAACTGGACAATTACAGGTATGCAGTAAAGGCTTCAAGCATTCAATATGTTCTTGGTTTTCCTCAACCTCACAAGGCAGAGATTTCTGCAGTTCCCTGGAGCTTTGGTGCCCTCTCATTACCTGAGGCAATCCAAACCCACGGGAAAGGCTGCAGGAACGAGTCTCCTTCACTTCCCACAGGATTCAGTCTGGATCCACAATCCAGAACTCCAAGTGACTTGTTTTTCTCAGGACTTTAAGACAAAAAGGAGTCACACTCAACCAACAGATCAAGACAGCGCTGCCTGCTGTTTATTCCGACAGGTTCTTGTTAAGCCACAATAAATTCCATTTTAGCACTGGAATCTGCCATATTTGCTCTCAGGACAAAGCTGTCAATAACAAAAGGGAAAAGTCCATGGAAACTCCAGCTGCCCCTTTCCTCACAGGACTGGGATTGCCTCTCTAGGACAAACAACCCTGGCAGGGCCCTCCAGAATGCAACTCCCCAAATGGCTGCTGCCCTTGAAGGGACTGGCATACAGAAGAATGGAAGAAACACCTTTTTAGTTTTTTTTCCTTTCTGGTTTTAGAAGTCCTGGGGTTTAAATTTAAACCAGGAGGACTCCAGGTAATTCCATGTTTTATTTGTAGGAAAGCATGAGCCAGTAGAGCATGAATAGTTTAACTGGAGCAAGGAACTGGGGCTCCACAAGCCTCTGCCAGGACAGAGGGAGGAGTTCAGCCTGACCTCCCCAGGCCCAGCCCACTGGGGATCACTGTAAAAACTGACAGCCTGCAAGGCCTCTCTGGAAGCTGGAAAAAAAAAGGAATGCTTAATGAAACTACTGATTTTAAATCTCCATTTCTCATTTTAAACAATAATTTAGCAGTGAGAGCATTCCAGCCAGAGAACAGGACAAACAGCTCTGATGCACTCCTGCTTTTGGGAGGGTGTTTGAGGCTGGAAGAGGCTGGCAGGTCCCTCTGAAAGGGACTGCATGGAGAGTCCCTCATCATCCTCAGCTCCAGCAGCTCCATCCCTGCTGGTCTCCAGCCCCTCCGAGCTCAGGGGGGATTGTTCCTGTCCTGGGGGTTCATTCCCTCGAGGTTCTGACGCCTCCCAGCTCAACAGCAGCAGCCACGGTCCAACCTCACTGGGGCAGGGTGAAAATGGATCCTGCAGCTCCTCCCAGAGGGGCAGGGTGCAAACGGATTAACCAGTTCCTCCCAGAGGGGCAGGATGGATCCAGCAGCTCCTCCCAGAGGGGCAGGATGGATCCAGCAGCTCCTCCCAGAGGGGCAGGATGGATCCAGCAGCTCCTCCCAGAGGGGCAGGATGCAAATGGGGATCCAGCAGCTCCTCCCAGAGGGGCAGGATGCAAATGGGGATCCAGCAGCTCCTCCCAGAGGGGCAGGATGTAAATAGAGATCCAGCAGCTCCTCCCAGAGGGGCAGGGTGCAAATGGATCCAGCAGCTCCTCCCAGAGCTCCACCAACCCCTCTGGGGGCCGCAGCCCCCCCGGGCCAGCGCAGCCCCCGGCCAGGGCTCTCCTCTCCCACAGCTCCTCCTGCAGACCCACACAAAGCACCCAGAGGAGCTTCCTGAGCTCGAGGAGCTCCAGCACAACTCAACATCTGCTCTTGGAACAGCCCCTGACTGAGCCACAACATCTCCAGGAATCTCTGGGATTGGGAGCCTGGGCCAGCTCTGCTCAGAGCTTTCTGCTGGAACCTTACAATGAAAATCCAAATATCCAGCCTGGAGGAGCTGCTTTCCTCTAAAGGACACCTGAACTCCCTGAAGAGCCCAGGTTCAGAACAGCAGGAAGGGGAATGGCACACTCAGTGCATCAGCTCTGAGCCAAGGCAGAGCCCAGAACCACTGAAAATGAATTAATTTCACCTTAAAATGTGTGAGAGGAGCCAACCCAACCCCTCTGGCATGAGAACGTTGTCTGCAGGCAAAGGAAATATTTTTTAGGAAGCTAGGCTGGGTCACATTTTATTTGGAATTTGGGGTTTTTTTTCTAGATCCCAAAGCACAGGATGCCATGGAGAAGTACCAGGAGCAGATATCCATGTGCCAGACCAGGATAAATGCCCAGGGATTCCCTTCTGTCAGGGAACATCCCACAGCCACACGTGGGGAAACTTCATCCAAACACAGGAACTTCAGGAGCCTCCCAAAGGAGGAGACTTCTAAAAAACACCAGCTCCGAGTCACTGCAGCTTTAATTAAGATTAACATGTTAATATGGTAACATTACCATGTTCCCCATGGTGTCTTTAAGACTTAACGTAGAGCAGACTGATTTATGGATTTATTTAAACCTCACATTTAACGTTTGGAAATGCAGCTTCTCCCAAACCAAGAGACTGGGGCAGAACTGAGCAGAATTTACTGCCATAACCAGAAATCCAAACTGAAGAAAGCTTCAGTGTTATTTATCACAATTATTTTCCCTTCCCTTTAAAACTCGGTATCACTTCCCAAGGTTTATCAGTGCAGAAGATGGCAGTGCTCAGGCTGGGCTGCTCCAGCAGAATTCCAGTTCCAGGATCCACAGGGTGACCTGAGGCCCTGAGGACACATCTGGGAACTCTCCAGAACACAAAGAAACCTCAACTTCGGGTTGGGCAATTTGATTTTAACAGTTTGTGACAACCCAAAGAGCTCTGAGAGGGAAGAGGGACAGGGGAAATGCTTTGTAGCAGTCATTCCTTGGCCTCCAGGGCCAAAAGTAAACACTAAGAGGGAAGGAAAACCCCAAACTGGCCGGATGTCCCCTCATCTTGTGAGGAATGAGGGATCCAAGAGGATCAAAAAGCTTCACACTCCCAGCGTGAGGCGAAGCAGAGCTGGCCACAGCTCCTCCCTCGTTTACAGGGAAAGCTTGGGACAGGCAACCCCTGAAGTTACAGGGGGCTGGGGAGAGGAGAGGAGCAAGTGTGACACATGCAAAGCTCTGGCTGAAAAGGGAGAAGGAAAACCCTTCCAAAGCAGAGACAGCAGTCAGCAATTCTGTCACTGACGGGGAGGGGAAATTCCCTTTTGCAGGACACCCAAAGTGATTTTGGCTCCTGAAGAGCTCCGGCAGCAAAGAGGGAGTGAAAAACTCCCTGCAGCCAGGGAAGGGCTGGGATTCCTTGGGAAGATGCCTGGTTTTAGCTAAGCCCTCTCCTTGGATTCTGCACCTTTCCCTACTTTGGGCAGGGGGAATGATTAACATACAAAATCCTGTATTTCCTGAAGGAACCAATAAATACCTGGAATTCAGACCCCAGTTTTTCTGAAGCCACGGCATCACCTCCCTGTGCCACCAGCTGCCATGAACGTTCCCACGTGTGGGGGACAGACCAGGACAGGTCTCCAGCGTTCAGTCCCTTCCATGGAAACTGCAGCCTCTGGAATCCCTTCCCAACTCCTGCCAGCGCTGCTGCTCGGTCAGGGGGGGACACCTCGTGTCTGCCAGCCAAACGAGGGAGTTCCAAACAAGAACATCTCTGTGTTCCATTACCAACATTCCCACTGCATACCTGTAATTGAGCTTCTCCAACCACTCCACCGGGGTGCCCGAGCCACGGCGCCGGGACACCGGAGCAGGCACAGCCGCAGCTCCTGCTGCAGCTCCTGCTGCAGCTCCTGCTGCAGCCCCTGCACGGGTGCAGCCCTGCAGAGCCTGCACACACCCAGGGCTGCCCCTCGGGCACTGAACTCCACCTGCTCCCAGCGCCCAGGACGCTCGGACGCTTCTGAAGCCAGAACTGCAACGGGCTGGAGCTTTCCACAGGAGCATTCCCGGGGCTTGGAGCTGCCCTGCCCTGGGCAAGCACCGAGCAAGGCCCAGCACAGCACGGGAGCAGCAGCTGGGAGGAGTCCAGAACAACTCCACGGCAAATCCAAAAAACAATTGGATGCATCAGCAGTGCCAAACCCCGGGAAGGACGGTCCCAGCCCCAGCAGGACAAGCCCTGCAGCCAAGGAAGAGGCTCCAACGTTCCCCTGGGAGCAGCTGCTGGAATGAGCGGCTCAACAGCCCGGCAGGAAACAACCTGAGCCCGGCCTCTGCCCCCACGGGAACTGGAGAGAAAGCACCGGACACTGGGAACGGGATCCACCACGGCACAGAGAGCTGGGCACCTCCACGCCCGAGCACCAAGGGATGTGGGGCAGCCCCGGGGCAGGGAGGGCTCCCCTGTAACCGGGGCTGTTCCAGCAGCCCTCGGGGCTGACACAGAACCACTGCTGCCTCTCACACAGCCCCAGTTAGGGAAGCTCCCGGTGCTCCCAGTCCCGACGGCCGCTCCACACACTCTGCTCCCTTCTGCCTCCAAAGACAAACATTTGAAACCCTCTGGAACTTTGTTTTCCCCTTCTTCAGGCCACACCTCGAACACCTGAACTGTCAGTCCTCACCCAGCTCCAGCTCAGTGACCACTACCCAGGCTGATGCTCTGAATTCAAAAGTGCCCACAGGAAATGTTGTGCTGCTACTCTGAACTTGGTTTAGACCAGTTTAAGGCTGGAGGAGCCAAGGATTTTCTTGCCACTCCACTGCACTTCCAAGGTGACTTGAAAACTAGAAAGCTGAAGAAATGACACTAATTTAGACTTGTCACTACCCGAGAACTCAGCTCAATCTCTTCATCTTCCTCACGAGATGAGGATGTGCAGGTCAGCAAAGGCAGCTCCCATCCACACGGGAATTAAAGGGAATTGTGGAAGGGGGAACACCACAAACCTGATTTCCAAAGCCCTGATCCTGCTGCAGCACATGCCAAAGCACCAACCTGATTTTGCAGGTCACCCTTAAACACATTGCACTGCAACCAATGGCAGAGTGGCTCCTGAAGCCAGCCCAAGCCCCTCCGAATCTGGGGACACCGCTGGATCTGCACACACCAGAGCAGGACGTAACCACCTGAATGCCCAAAAAACATTAAAATGCTTCAGAAAGCCCTGCTGCACTTCAAGGCTAAAATCTGCTGCAAGCCTGGGGCTGGATCCCCAAGGAAAACACTGCAGATCCCGGGATGAGGCTCTGTCACTGCACGCCAGAGGCTCCAAAGGAAGCGTCCCCTGGAAGGCTGCCAGGCCCTGAGGTTGTGCAAGGCTCCGGGAGGAGCCCAGGGCAGCCACGAGTGCAGAGCCACAGGCAGCGGCAGGCACGGGCTGCAGCACGGCCTCGGCTCCCCAGCTGCACTTTACCTTTCTCTTTGACCAGGTCCTTCAGCGACTGCCACTTGACGTCGAAGGGGATGTTGGTGATGAAGGCTCGGTACCTCTTGGCGGGGTTGGCGTAGGGCTCGAAGCGGTTCCCTCCCCTCTTCATCCCCTTCTCCTTCTTCTTCTCGTTGGGGGCCGGGCGCTCGCCGTCGCTGCAAGGACAGAGCCCTGTGAGCTGCTGGGGAGGGGAAACCCAGCCCAGAGCAGCCCGGGGGGAAGGGACCCCTCAGCTCACCCCGGCCTGAGGGAACAGAAACAAACCAGGGAACAAAATGCTTCAGCCTCAGCCTTACGTAATTCCCTTCATTAATCCAATTAATCTCCTTGCTCACCCCGTGCTGCTGGTGCGCATCTTGAGGAGGAATTCAGAACACATCAGATAAAAAAGATGATGTTTTTACAATCTCTCTGCCCTGAGCTTTTCCCAGCCTAGCACCTGCAAATTCCATGTCAGAAATCCCAGCCCCATCCCCTCAGGAGCATTTCCATCCCTGAACAGACACAACAGCCTGCAGGGAAAAAGGAAATTCAGAATGCAGAGGCTCTGAAGGTTTGTATTTCAGTATATTCCCTGCTTCTATAACCTGGCAGCCAAAGCTTCTCCAGGCACAGGAATGGGAGTTTTCCAGTCTTTCTCTCACTGAACTTTATTAAAGCTTCTTAATTAACAAAATAACTAAAACTTCCAAATTAGACTTGAAATGGGACAATCCTTTTTCCCCCTTCAGTTCTGCTTGGCTGACGAAGTAACACAAAATGCAGTAGCTGTGTTAAAGGCTGCACTCAGATTTTAGTGGTTATTCCTCAAACTGCATTTCCCCACGGGAGCGTTGGTGTTACTCCTGTGGAGGTGAGAGCTGAACACTCCAAGTGCACCTGCAGACACAAACAAACTCCCTGCAGGCATCCCAGACCTAACAGGGCCAGGAAAAACAAAATCACAGCAGAGAGAAATCTTTATTTATACCTCCAGCAACTAACTGGCTCCTCATGGAGACAACCTGCTGTTCCCAGGAGTGGTGGGAACAGAATCCAGGGTGGGAACATCCTTCCCTAGCCCTGGATTCCCTGCCCCTGGATCAGGGATGTCCCTGGCACAGTCAATGAAATTGTGTCTGTCAGTGTTTTATTGCCCAAAGCACAGCCTGACTGTTCTGCAATGGAAAAAAGAATAAATACAGATCTTTTTCCCTCAGTGACTCTTAAGCTGAACACGTTCCTGGTCTCGGGAAACGCAAACTCAAATCCAGCCTTGAGTCTGCAAAAGGAATCACAGCACTCCAAGTTCAACCCGATTTTTATCAGCCCGGAATGCAAATGAGGCCAAAAACGCCCTGAGGGAGGGAAGCGCTTTCCATTCCGTGGATTTGGTACCAAAACCGGCTTTGCCAACTGTGGAATTTTCATCAAGCACCAACATGAGGAAGCGAGAAGCGGCTGAAGCTTTTTGTGCTGTTCATCCCCACGTTTGCAGAGCCGGAACTGCAGCGCTGCTGATTTTGATTTAAATTCCTGTAACATTTTACCGACAGCAGCCACCGGGATTGTGCAACCCCTCCCCGGCACCACCTTAAACTCTCACCCTCGAGGTGTTTGCGCTCCTAAATCCCCTCACGGGTAAATCACTCCCAGAAAGGAGCACACGCGGCTCCAAACCGGGCAGCAGGATGAGGGGGTGCTGAGAGCAACGGAGTTATTACAACTTACTGACAGCAAAAAAAAGTAATAAACTTAAACACCTCCACGCTGGCACGGCCTGCTCCTCCCGGAGAAACCCAAACTGCACCAAAACTCAGCAGAAGCTTTTCCTGAGGGGATGGGGACGATCCCAGGACTCCCCGCCCGCCGGCACCGGGCCCGGAGCGCTGCGGCCGCGGAGGCGCCTCCGGGACGGCCCCGCCCGGGATCCCAAGGCGCGCCCGGAGGGAGCAGCGGCCGCAACGCCGGGAGCGGCCCCGCGCCGGTAACGGCCCCGCCGGGCCCCGCCGGGCCCGCTCCGTCCCGCCGCCCCCAGGCCGGGCCCAGGCGCGGGGAGGCCGCACGCGGCCCCTCGGCCCCACCGCTAACGCGGCCCCTCGCGGCCCTCCTACCTCTTGGGGGGCGGCCCCCCCGCGCCGGCCGCCCCGTTGGGCGCTGGCGGAGCCGCCGCTGCCGCCGGGGGCGCCGCCGGGGGCGGCTCCATTTTCCCGGGGGCGTTTTGCGAGGCCGCGGCCGCCGCCATTTCCCAGCGCGTCCTTTGTGTGGGGAGCGCGGGGCACGACGGGACGGCGCCGCAGGCCGGGCCGCCAGGGGGCGCCGCGCCGCGCATGCGCGCCAGGGGGAGCGCGCGGCTTTGAGCGGGCGCGTGAGGCGCCGCGCGTGCGCGGTGAGGCGGCACCGCCGCCCCCGCCCGCGGTAATGGCGGCTCTGCGCGGGCGCGGAGCGGCGGCGCCGGGCAGGAGGGGCGGGGAGCGCCGGGGAGTGAGGATCTGCGAATGCGCAGGGCTCTGGCCACGCGGGGCGGGCGGGGCTGGCGGCAGCGCCACCTGGGGCTGCCCGCGCTGGCGGGAACAGCGGCTGTGCGCATGGGAGGCGCGCTGTACGGAATGGCGGCAATGGCGACGCCGCGTGCGCCGGGCGGCGGTGCCGTACAGCATGGCTGCCATGGCTGCGCATGCTCAGTGCAGTGAGTGAAAAAAACACCTGCGAACTCAAAACGACTGGGAGGCCTCGGTTTTAAGGAAGAAAGTGCTATTTTAAAAATAAACCAGACTGTTTGCGGGCTGTTATCCACATGATGAACACGTGTCATGGGAGATCAGGGCAGGCCGGGGCCCACATCCCGTGCTGCTGTGGGGAAGCGGAGTTTCCCCAGCCCCAGATCGCATCCCCGGGGTCCTCCTGCCCCAGAGAGGGCGGACAGCGGCCCCCAGGGCCCGAGAATGTGCGGAACCCCTTACGAGGCTGCGGCGCTCCGGCGGACCCTTGGCTGGGTTGTACAACAGCCGTGGGCGTTTCCCGTTGACAGACAGCCGGGTTAACCAATAGCAGACGAGGACCGGGGAGGCCGCTGCTCGCTGAGCCAATGAGCGTGGAAGGGGGCGGGGCCACACCCGGAAGCGGCGGGCGGCGCGGGGGCAGCGGCGGCGGCACCGGGACCGGGAGAAGCCGCAGCGATGTCGGAACGGAAAGTGCTGAACGTGAGTTGGGGGAGAATCCCCGGCACGGGCGGCCGCGGGAGCTCCGAACCTCCCTGGGCAGCTGATTCCGGTGCTCAGCACCCCTTTCCGTGAAGGAATCTCCCATAATTTAAATTAAATTTAAATATCCCATTTAAAGCTCCGCGAGGCCGTTTGCTCTCGCCCTGCCGGGAGCAGACCCCGGCCCCTGCCCCGCTGCCCCCTCCTCTCGGAGCTGTGGGGAGTGAGAAGGTTCCCGGCGCTCCAGCATCCCCAAATCTCTCTCTTTGTAGAAATATTATCCCCCGGACTTCGATCCGGCCAAGATCCCCAAGCTCAAGCTCCCGAAGGACCGGCAGTACGTGGTGAGGCTCATGGCCCCCTTCAACATGAGGTGAGAGCGGCTCTGGAGCCGCGGGATCACTCGTGGAAGGGTTGGGATGGGTTGGGATGGCCAAAGCCCGTCCAGGGCCACGGGCAAGGCCACCTTCCCCTGGCCCAGGGCCACCTTCCCCTGGCCCAGGGCCACCTTCCCCTGGCCCAGGGCCACCTTCCCCTGGCCCAGGGTGCTCCAAGCCCTGTCCAGGCTCCAGGTGCTGCCTCTGGTGGCTCCAGGTGACCCCGGGCAGGGAAGGGGCTGAGGGAGAGCAGGAGGTGCTGGGGGTGGGGGTGGTTTCCTTCCAGGACCTGACAGGGAGGATGGAGAGGGGCTGGTGACAAGGGACAGAGGGACAGGACACAGGGAATGGCTCCCACTGCCACAGGGTGGGAGATTGGGAGGGAATTCCTGGCTGGGAGGGCGGGGAGGGGCTGGGATGGAATCCCCAGAGCAGCTGTGGCTGTCCCTGGATCCCTGGCAGTGTCCAAGGCCAGGCTGGAGCTCCCTGGGACAGTGGAAAGTGTCCCTGGGTGTCACTGGGTGGGATTTAAGGCCCCGCCCAACCCAACCCAATCCACAATTCCCTGATTTTCAGGCTGCTCACCACCACATTTTTCAAACACAAACCAGCCTGACACAACAGCTCACCCTGGCTGCTCCTGGTGTTCACTCCCGGGGGTTTTTCTGCCCTTTCCTCCCTTGCCCAGGTGTAAGACGTGTGGGGAGTACATCTACAAGGGCAAGAAGTTCAACGCCCGCAAGGAGACGGTGCAGAACGAGTCCTACCTGGGGCTGCCCATCTTCCGCTTCTACATCAAGTGCACGCGCTGCCTGGCCGAGATCACCTTCAAGGTGAGCCCTGGGGCTCCTGCCCGGCTCTGCCCACCTGGGCAGCTCGGGGGGCACCCCAGGGAGCCCCAGGGGGGTTTGGCTCCGTGCTCAGAGCCTGGGCTGGGCTCCTCGGTGGGGTGCTGTGGGAACAGGGGGTTGTCCCCGTTTCCAGGGGCTTCCTGGTGAGGGTGAGGCTCTTTCCTGGCTTTTGGCCAGGCCTTGGGGACAGATTGGCACAGGAGCTGTGCCAGGGCCGGGGAGGGAGGTCAGGGAAGGGTTTTGCCCCCCAGGGGTAGTGGGGCACTGAAATCCCGCCGGGAAGGGGCGCAGCAGGAGCTCCAGGAGCTTCTGGACACTGGGATCAGTGGGATTGTCCCGTTCAGAGCCTGGAGCTGATGGTCCCTCCCAGCTCAGGGTATTCCTTGGATCCCTGTCCCAGCAAGGGCTGGCTCTGAGGGCGGGGTTTGGCTGGACCAGCCCTTCCCGTGGCAATTTTGTTCATGGAATTGGGGAATTTGTGGCTCTGGGGGTGGCTGGGGCAGGATTCCCACCCCCCACGCTCCCCGTGCTGCTCCCCCCAGACAGACCCCGAGAACACGGATTACACCATGGAGCACGGAGCCACCAGGAACTTCCAGGCAGAGAAGCTCCTGGAGGAGGAGGAGAAGAGGCTGCAGAAGGAGAGGGAAGAGGAGGAGCTCAACAACCCCATGAAGGTACTGCAGGAAAACCTCTCCCGCTCTGCCTGGCTCTCCCCAGCCACAGCAGTGACCTTGCAGCCGTTCAGGGTTCCCTGTCTTACCCGAAAATGAGGATGAGCAGGATCCTCTTGTGCTTCCTCCAGCGTGGGGAGGTGTTGGAGGCTCCTGTCAGGCTCTGCTGCCTCAAATATCCCAACTAATCCCACCCAGGTCCTGGAGAACAGAACCAAGGACTCCAAGCTGGAGATGGAGGTCCTGGAGAACCTGCAGGAGCTGAAGGAGCTCAACCAGCGCCAGGCCAACGTGGATTTCGAGGCCATGCTGAAGCAGTACAAGGAGCTGGAGGAGGAGCAGAGGCGCAAGGAGCAGGAGGAGGACGAGCAGGAGATGAAGTGAGGGGCTGGAGGTGCCGGGAGCGGGATGAGCCGGGCTGGGCTGGGCTGGGCTGGAGGAGGGGGCTGAGTTAGCAGGGTTTGGGGGACAGGGAGGGGATCCCAGCCTGTCAGGACAGGGTGTTCAGGGAGAAGCAGTGGAAGGTCCTTCCAACCCAGCCAGGCTGGGATTCTGTGGGATCTGGGCTGCTGGGGGGGGTCCGATCCCTCACATGGACACGGTGTCTGCTCCAGATCCCAGAGCTCTCACCCCTCAGGCTGATCCCATAAACGCCCCGGGAAGGTGGATCCTGAGGCTGCTGCTGGCCCCAGCCCCCCTGGAGCAGCGCTTTGGATCCAGCTCCACTCTCCTGTCCCCCACCAGGGCCATGCTGGAGCAGGCCCAGCACCGCCGGCTCCTGCTGGACTCCGACTCCGACGAGGAACCGGCCAAACCCCGGCCCGGAGCCACAGCCCCGACAAAACCCACGGACATCCTGCAGGAGGTGAGCGAGCCCAGCCCTTCCCCAGCCCAGAGCCCTGCCCAGACCCCTGCCCTGGGGCTGTGTGTGCCCACCCTGGGGCTGTGTGTGCCCACCCTGGGGCTGTGTGTGCCCACCCTGGGGCTGTGTGTGCCCACCCTGGGGCTGTGTGTGCCCACCCTGGGGCTGTGTGTGCCCCGGTGTCCCTGTCCCTGCCCTGGGGCTGTGTGTGCTCACCCTGGGGCTGTGTGTGCCCACCCTGGGGCTGTGTGTGCCCCCGTGTCCCTGCCCTGGGGCCGTGTGTGCCCACCCTGGGGCTGTGTGTGCCCACCCTGGGGCTGTGTGTGCCCACCCTGGGGCTGTGTGTGCCCCCGTGTCCCTGCCCTGGGGCTGTGTGTTCCCACCCTGGGGCTGTGTGTGCCCCCGTGTCCCTGCCCTGGGGCTGTGTGTTCCCACCCTGGGGCTGTGTGTGCCCACCCTGGGGCTGTGTGTGCCCACCCTGGGGCTGTGTCCCTGCCCTGGGGCCGTGTCCCTGCCCCGGGTGACACTGGGCTCTCGTGTCCTGTGCTCTGGGCTGGGAGGAGCCGGGGATCCCTTGGGGATTTCAGGCCTGGTGACAGAGACAGGGCTGGAGCTGCCCCCATCCTCCCTTCCTCGGGAGGGACAGCTCTGCTGGGCCCTGCTGGGCCCTGCTGGGCCCTGCTGGGCTCTGCTGGGCTCTGCTGGGCTCTGCTGGGCCCTGCTGGGCCCTGCTGGCGGGATTCCCTCTCCCTGGGCTGTGCTTTGGATTCAGGCAGAACAAAAGAGCTCCCGGAGGGAGGGATTATCCCAGCAAACAGCCCTGCCCCATCCCCGCTGTCATCCCTGCCCCGGGGCCGTGTCTGCTGGGCTGGATCAAAGCTGGGAGCGGGGCCGGGTTAATCCCAGGCGAGTTCCCTGGCCTGGCACTAATCCCTGTGCCCGGGGCACTCGGATTCACTCAGATTCACTTGGATTCTCCCGGGTCCCAGGGCTGGGCCACCTGCGGGCACCCGGGGCTGCTCGGTGCCCTTGGAAGGAGCTGATAAAACCCAGACTTTTACCCAGGCAGGGAGGGATGGAACACGGGAATGTTCTGGAACTGGGGCAGGGCAGGGGAGGGTTGGGGGTTAAGGAGACCCTGGAACAGCCCAGAGCAGCTGTGGCTGGGGGTGCCCAAAGCCGGGCTGGACAGGGCTTGGAACAACCCAGGATGGGGAAAGGTGGGACTGGATGGGCTGTGAGGTCCTTCCAAGCCAAACCACCCTGGGATTCTTTTCTCTGCCTCCTCCAGGGCCACCCCAGGCTGGGTTTAGGTCGTGGATCCCCAGGGCACCCCTGTTTGTCCTGCCTGTGCCGTCCCTGCAGGGGCAGGACCCCCCTTGGGCCCCTCACCTGGTGTCCCTGCTGCTTTTGTCCCCAGTCCCCCCTGTCCCCTGCAGGCTGCAGCCCCCTGACCCCACTGTGCCCCGCAGGACCCCCAGCCCCAGAGCAAGAGGCCGAGGACGGCGAGCTGGGAGCGCAGCGTGGGCAAGCTCAGCACCAGGGCCCAGCTGGCCGGGCTGGTGGCCCGCAGGAGGCAGGAGCCGGATCCTGCCCTGGAGAACGCGCCGGGAACCGGAGGCACCGCGGCCAGCACCGGTACCGGCCCCGGGGAGGGCTCTGCAGCCCCGGGGGGGGGTTGGCTCCGTGCTCAGAGCCTGGGCTGGGCTCCTTGGTGGGGTGCTGTGGGAACAGGGGGTTGTCCCCGTTTCCAGGGGCTTCCTGGTGAGGGTGAGGCTCTTTCCTGGCTCTCGGCTCTCAGCCACGGCCTTGGGGGCAGAGTGGCAGGGCCAGGAGCTTCAAAACAGCAGATACAGCCCTGGGAACGCCACAACAGCGAGATAGGGCTGGAACAGCGGGAGGATTGCTTTGGTCTGGGGCCTGGGGATGAATCCTGCCTAACTGCTGGGGCTGGGAAGCTTTAAGGAACACAAAACGAGCTGGAGGGCTTTCCAGCACCTCAGTGAGCTGCCCAGCAAGCCAGGGGATCCATGGATTGGGGGAAGGAGATGGGGGATTGGTTTGTTCTGGGCTGGTTGATCCCGAGCCTTTGGCCTCGTGAGTCCCCCTGCCCTCGGGGGTCCCTGGGAGGGGACAGCTCTTGGAGGGGACAGCTCTTGGAGGGGTCCCCTTTTCCCTGTGCTTCCCCAGCCACCTGCTCCTGCCTGCTGTCCCAAGGACTGGGGTGGAGGGAGCCCAGAGCTGCCTCCTCTCTCCCTTTCCAGGCTCTGGGATCTCCTGGGGGGCTGTGGAGGGGGAAGGGGTGTCCCAGCCCTTTGTCCATCCCATTTCTCCCTGACCTCGGGAGGGCTGAGGCTCCACGGGGAATCTCCAGCCGTGAGCAGCCAGCCAGGCCGGCGTTTCCAGGCTGGGATTTGCCCTGGGGAGGCTGGAGCTGACCGGATCCTCTCTCCCTCTGTTCCAGGCTCCCTTCCAGCAGCAGCAGCAGCAGCAGCCACGTCCTCGCTGGGTTTGCTGGGAGCCTACTCGGACAGCGAGGGCAGCGCCAGCGACTGAGGGGCTGAGGGGCAGGGAGGAGGAGCAGGGCCGGGGCTGTCCTGGCTCCGGCTGCTCCTGGAGCCCCTCACGGAGCTGGAAGCACGGCCAGGGGCCCCAGGGGCCCGGGGGTCTCCAGGCCTCTGCTGTCCCCACACCCTGCAGCAGCAGCACGGGGAGGTGTGAGGGAGGTTCATTCCCTGCACAGGAATCCCGGGGGAGCCCAGCCCCACTCCCAGGATGTGTTGGGAAGTGCCAGGGCTGGCCAGGACTCTGCTGTGTCCCTTCTGGGGGTGCCACTGTCCCCACCCCTCCAGTGATCGTGGCCAGGTCGGGTTTGGGGTGCCCTGACTGCCCTCAGCAGGAGGGGGGCCTTGGAGCCGGGGTGCAGGGCAGGGTGGGTGCTCAGCCCCTCCTTCACTTCAGCACCGGCTCTTTCTGTCCCAAGGTGTCTCAGGTCCCACCTTTGCACTCACCCGGGGGGCTTTTCCAGCCCCTCCCTGCGGGGACGGGGCTGTCCTGCCACCAGCAGCCCCCCTGATGTCCCCAGGAGCTCGGGTTTGTCCCCCCCAGATGTCCCCAGGAGCTCGGGTTTGTCCCCCCCAGATGTCCCCAGGAGCTCGGGTTTGTCCCCTCCCCGCCGTTCCGAGCCCGCCGGGCTCCAGCAGCCACAGCTCCAGAATAAATTGGATCTGGCACAGCCGAGTTGTTTCTCTTCTTCCAGAGAGTGAATTGTACGTGGGCAGTGCTGGGTCCTGCCCCAGGGACCCCCACCCCGAGGGACAGAGACCCCCCCAGTGCCCACCCACCCCCAGTGGGGCTCTCCTCACCCCTCATCAAGGCACCCACCTCTAATTGCTGAGCTAATTAACCCCCTCACAGAGGGGCTGGTGGGAGGGGGGCTCTGGGGCATCAGGGAGAGCAGGGCAGAAGGGCAGCGCCCCCATCCCAATTAGCATTCTGTGCACATGCCTTAATTAACCTCTTCAAATATTAATGCTGGGCACTGGGCTCAGCCCGGGGCTGGGGGGGCACCAGGGGGGTCTCTGGCCGTGTTCTCCCAGTTGTGTCCCCCCGGTCCCCAACTGCCACCACCCCCTGGCACCAGCAGGGACCCCGAGAGGGACCCCCTTTGTTCTGGGGACAGACAATGCCACGAGGGGGCTCTGGGCAGGGCTGGGGGGTCCCTCCCGACCTGCTGCCCCCGGGGTGGTGTCTGAGCCCCCAAACCCCGGGCAGAGGGGGAGCAGAGCCCCCCGTGCCCCCCAGGGTGGGTGACAGAGCTGGGGGGCTCCTTGTTCCCCCCAAAGCGCTGAACCCCTCCAGACAGCCCCGAGCAGCCCCTGGGGGGGATCCCATGGTCTGGGGGTCCCGGTGACCCCCCCTTCCCCCGCTGTCACACAGGGAGGGGCCGCCCCGGTGTCGCTTGGGGGTCCCGATGCCCCCCGCAACTCGGCGGGGAAGAGCTGTCCCCCCCTCCCGTGTCACCCTCGTTGTCCCCGCCGGTGTCCCCTCGGTGGTGTCGCCCCCCCGTGCCGGTGCCCCCGGCGAGGCGGGCGCGGGGGGGGATCGGGGGCTCCGGTCCGCGCCGCGCGCGGCGGCGACACAAAGCGGCTCCGGCGGCGGCGGCGGCGGCGGCGGGGGGGTCCCGGCGGCTCCCGGAGCCGCGGGGTCCCGGCGGTCGCGGCGGTCCCGGTGCCGCTCCCCGCCATGGCCAAGTGGCTCCGGGAGTACCTGGGCCGGGGGGCCCGGCGCTCCCCCCCGCGCCCGCCACAGCCCGACTACAGCGGTCCCGGGGGCCCCGGGGGTGCCGCCGCCGCCGCCCCCGGGGCCGCGCTCCGCGGGCCCGCGGCCTCCCCGCGCCGCCGCCTGGTGCGGGTGGGGGGCGCGGGGCCGGGGGGCGGCCCCCGCCGCCTGCAGCAGGTACGGGCGGGGGGCACCGGGAGGGCACCGGGCGGTACCGGGAGGGTACAGGGAGGGTACCGGGGGCCCCGGGCGGTACCGGGCAGCAGCCGCAGCCAAGCGCCAGGAGCGGGGAGGGCGGCGGAGGGACCGGCGGGTGCGGGGGGCAGCGGGTGGGGGGCTGGGGAAGGGGAGCGGGGGGCACCGGGGGCACCGGGGGCAGCGGGAGCGGGGGGAGCGGGGGGAGCGGGGCGGTGTGAGTGGGGCAGCGGAGAGAACGGGGAGCGGCGGACGGGGGGTCTGGGGACCGGAGCGGACGGGGGGAGATGGGGAACGGGGGTGGGAGCGAGAGCGGCCGGGAATGAGGAGCGGGAGAGCGGGGCCGGGGAACCGGGGAGGGCCGAGGGGTCGGGGGGCAGTGGGGCACCCGGGGGGATCTGGGGGAACCGGGAGAGGGAACTGGGGGGCGGCTGGGGACGGTGGAGTCACCGGGAGAGGGGGAAGGGGAGAGGGGTTGGGGGACAAAGGGACCGGGTGGGCGGCAGTGGGGACGGGGCTGGGGACACCCGTGTCGGGGCTGGGGGAGCCTGAAGGTCCCGTGGGGGTACCGGGGGACTGCAGGGGGGGCAGTGGGGGTCCCGTCCCACCCAAAGCCCCCCAGCAGGGCCCAGGTGAGAGCGAGTACTCGGAGCCCTTCGAGGGGGAGCAGGAGCCGGTGCCCGAGGGCGGCTGCGACGAGGCCACAGGTGGGTGACACCCCGGGCACCCCCGGCACCCTCGCGGGGGTCCCGGGCGCCTCCCACCGCCCCTGCCCGTCCCCAGGGTGCCCGCGGCAGGGCGAGGGCCGGCGGGTGCGGCCGCGCCGGGGCCCCCAGCTGTACGACACCCCCAACGAGGAGTGGGACACGGCCGGGGACGGCCCGGGGGGGTCCCCGGCCCGCCAGAGCCGCCTCCCCCGCGACGACGAGCGCCCGGCAGACGAGTACGACCAGCCCTGGGAGTGGAAGAAGGATCACATCTCCCGGGCGTTCGCAGGTGACAGCGCCCCGGGGGCCCGCGGCTCCCATGGGTGCCACTCCCGGCTCTCAGCATCCTCCAGTGCCCGTGGGGAGCACCCCAGGGTCCCCCAACCCTGCATCCCGCAGCTTCCATGGCTATCAGTCCTGGCCTCGGCATCCCCCAGCACCCTGGGGTCCCCTCATGTCCCCCGGTGCCTCTCACCCCTGGGACCCCAACATCCTGTGACTCCCATGGGTGCCACCCCGAGCACTCCTGGCCCCGGCAATGGGACACCAGGGCAGGGCAGAGCCACCCCTGGGACATCCCTGGGTGGCACTGGGAGGAGCGGGCTGGGTGACAGCCCCTTTGTCCCGCAGTGCAGTTCGAGAGCCCCGAGCGCTCGCCCAGCCTGTCCCGGCAGCTGCCGCGCTCCCCCCGCGGCCCCCGCGGCCCCGGGCCGGGCTGTCCCCCCAGCCCCCGGCACGTGGACACCTCGCTGCCCCTGGAGAAGCAGGCGTGAGTCTGGGGGCGTCCCAGGGGGTGGCACCACCGCCCCGGTCACACAGCGTGGCACGGGGGCAAAGCTCCGGGGAGAGGGACCCCCACGGGCGGGTCCCTGTGGGGTCAGGGGTGTCCCTTGGACAGGGGAGGGTCCCTTGGGGGTGTAGAGGGCCCAAAGCCGTGGGTGAATCCTCATGGGCTGGGTGCCCCATGGGATCTTTGGGTGCCCCATGGCATGGCTGGGTGCCCCATGGTGTGGTTGCCCCTCTGGCTCCCTTGGGTGCCAATGCCCTGAGTACCTCCCCGGTGGCACGGCCGCTCCCTGCGGGCTGTGGCTGGGTCCCCGGGCGGTGCCGGTGTGGCCCGGGCGGTGCCGGTGTGGCCCGGGCGGTGCCGGTGTGGCCCGGACGGTGCCGGTGTGGCCCCGGCGGTGCCGGTGTGGCCCCGGCGGTGCCGGTGTGACCGCGCTGTGCCCAGCTGGTACCACGGCGCCATCGGGCGGGCGGGCGCAGAGACGCTGCTGGCGCTGTGCCGCGAGGGGAGCTTCCTGGTGCGCGACTGCGAGACCAGCCCCGAGGACTATTCGCTGTCCCTCAGGTGAGCCGGGCACACGGGCACCGCCCCGGGCTGTGGGCGTGGGGTTGGATCCGGTGCAGCCGTGTTTGGGTGTCCCAGCACCCGTGGGGATGTGCTGGCGTGTCCCAGCCATGGGGACAGGCGGGAGGTGACCCGGGATCCCTCACCTGGGCAGTGCCACCCGCTGCCCCTGCTCTGGATGGGGTCCCCATGCTTGTCCTCATCCCCACTCCAGTCCATATCTGTGCCCCAATCTCCATCCCAGCCCTCATCCCTACTCCTGTTCCCATCCCAGGTGTCCCCCACCCGTGTCCCCATCCCTTTGTCCACCTCCCTGCCCCAGGCTGAATCCCGCTCCTCATCCCTGTCCAGATCCCCATCCCCATCCCATCCCCATCCCCATCCCATCCCATCCCATCCCATCCCATCCCATCCCATCCCATCCCATCCCATCCCATCCCATCCCACTCCACCCCTCTCTGTGCCTCAATTTCCCGGTCCCGCAGGAGCAGCCAGGGTTTCGTTCACGTGAAGCTGACGCGGACCCGGGAGCAGCATTTCACCCTGGGCCGGGCCGGCGCCGCCTTCCCGTCGGTGCCGGCGGCCGTGGGGCACTACACGGCCCGGGCGCTGCCGGTGCGCGGCGCCCGCCACCTGTCCCTGCTCTACCCCGTGGCCGTGCAGCCCCTGTGAGCCCCCGCCCCATTAAAGCCCCCGTGTCACACCGGGCTGGGGTCGCTGTGGTGCCTCCGCCGCGGGTTTGGGGACAGGGATTTGCGGGGCGGGGCTGGGGAGGAGATTTTGGGCAGGGATGTGGGCGGGGGGCTGGGGCTGGGGATCTGGACAGGGATGGAGACGGAGGTGGGGACAGGGAGGAGAAGGGGATGGGGATGGGGACAGGAACAGGGACTGAAATGGGGACAGGAATAGGGACAGGAATGGGGACAGGAATAGGGACAGGAATGGGCGCCTCTGGTGCCTCTTGGTGCCCAACACTGCGGTGTCCCTGGGGGAGGCAGGACAAGGTGGTGGCACTGCCACAGCTGTCCCAGCCTGGTGTCACCACCGTCCAGGGTCCCCAGGATGGGAGTCGAGATGAGTCCACAGGGTCACCAGGCGCTGTCCCCGCTGTCCCCACAGCCAGCCTTGTCCCCCACTCACCTCCAAGGAGGGGGATGAGGACCCTGCGCCCCCACATCCCCCTCTGGGACCAGCCCAGCCACCCCCCCGAGGGGTCCCAGTCCCGACACTGTCCCTGTCCCCACAGCGCCACTGTCCCCAAAGCCCCCTGGCCCCGGCACCCGGGCCAGCTCACTGTGACACTGTGATACAGGGGAGGTGACAGAGAGGGGGCCCAGAGAGGGGGCAGAGGTGGGGACATGGATGGGGGGTTGGGATGGGGTGGATGGCAGGGTGGGGACAGGGATGGGGAAAGGGACTGGAACAGGGACAGGGATGGGGACAGTGATGCGATTGGGGGTACAGGCTTGGACAGGGACAGGGATGTGGGACACCAAACGGAGCGAGGACAGGTGACAGCACCTCCTCAGGCTCCACCTTGATCCTGGATCCACTCCAGCCCGGGGAGGAGCCCCGTGGGGACTTCCTCTGATCCCCTGGAGCAGGGGGACCCCTCCTGCCCCCTGAGCGGGCTGGGGGGCGCAGCGTGGCCACGGGGCAGGGTGGGGTGTCCCGGACCGGGAGCCCCCCAGGCAGTGTGACAGTGTCCCCCCCTCCCCGGACCCCCAGCCCTGGCCCGGCGCTCCCCAGCCCCGGGGGTCGCAGCCCCCCCGTCCCGGACTACAACTCCCGGCATGCCGCGGGGCTGGGCGTGGCCAGGGGCGTGGCCGGCCGGGGGCGGGGCCGGGGCGGGGCGGGGGCGCCGCTCCCCCTTTGTTGGTGGCGGCGGGGCCGAGCGCGGCGGGGCCGGCCCGGAATGGGCGACCAGGTACGGCCCGGGGCTACCGGGGACCGGCGGGGACCGGCGGGGACCGGCGGGGACCGGGACACCGCGGGAAGAGGCGATGGAGCCGGAGGGACGGGGGGGGGATGGAGGATGGAGTGAGGAGGGTGGAGGGATGGAGGGGAGGGAGGGGAGAGGGATGAAGGAGGGATGGAGGAAGAGGGGCCGGAGGGATGGAGGAAGTGAGGATGGATGGGATGGGAGGGAGGAGGAAGGGATGGAGGAAAAGCGGATGGAGAAGGAGGAGCAGAGGGATGGGGAGGGAGGGATGAGGAGCACAGGTGTGGAGGATGGAGGGGCCGGGATGGCAGCGGGGGGAAGGAGGGGCGGGGGAGGGGGGCAGGGGGCTCAGGGCTGGCACACTCACACTCACACTCACACTCACACTCACACTCACACTCACACTCACACTCACACTCATACTCACACTCACACTCACACTCACATTGCCAAGTCATCGGCCCCGCCATGCCGGGCAGCCCGGCCGGGTCCCCGCGGCGCCTGGCACGGCCCGGCACGGCCCGGCACGGCCCGGCACGGCCCGGCACGGCGGGGCCGGGCCCTGGGGGGCGCGGGGGGCCCGCGGGCACTGACGGCCGGCGCAGGGCGCCGGGCAGGAGTCTCTGCGCAAGATCATCACCACCCTGGCCGTGAAGAATGAGGAGATCCAGAACTTCATCTACTCCCTCAAGCAGATGATCCAGAACGTGGAGGTACCCCCGGCCCCCGCCCCCCCTGCCCGCCCGCCCGGGCCCCGCTGAGGCCTGGCCTTGTGCCCAGGCCAACTCGGCGCGGGCGCAGGAGGAGCTGGAGGCCGAGTTCCAGTCGCTGTACGCGCTGCTGGACGAGCTCAAGGAGGACATGGTGATGAAGATCAAGCAGGAGCGCGCCAGCCGCACCTACGAGCTGCAGGTGAGGCCTGCCCGAGCCCCCGGCCCGGGTCTGCCTGGCACTGCCCTGGGCCCTGCCCAAGCCCCCAGCCCAGGCCCTGCCCAGCTCTGCCCTTCTGCCCTTCCTGTCACTGCCCCAGGCCCTGCCCGAGCCCCAGCCTGGGACTTGCCCAGCTCTGCCCCTCTGCCCAGCTCTGCCCCTCTGCCCTGCCCAGCTCTGCCCCTCTGCCCCGCCCAGCTCTGCCCCTCTGCCCTGCCCAGCTCTGCCCCTCTGCCCAGCTCTGCCCCTCTGCCCAGCTCTGCCCCCAGGCCCAGCCCAGCTCTGCCCCCAGGCCCAGCCCAGCTCTGCCACTCTGCCCTGCCCAGCTCTGCCCCTCTGCCCTGCCCAGCTCTGCCCCTCTGCCCTGCCCAGCTCTGCCCCAGGCCCTGCCCAGCTCTCCCCCTCTGCCCCCTCCCAGGCCCAGCTCGCCGCGTGCTCCAAGGCCCTGGAGAGCTCGGAGGAGCTGCTGGAGGCGGCCAACCAGACCCTGGGCACGGCCAACCACCACGACTTCTCCCAGGTGGGTCCCCGTGGTGCCAGGGGTGGCCCTGCCTGGCTGTCCCCACGCTGGGGGTGTCCTGTCCCCTGCTGCCACCCTCTCGGTGCCACCCCGGGCCGGGCACCCTCTTTCTGTCTGCGCTGGGCTGGCTGTGCTGCTGTGGGGGAGCACGGACACCCGGGGGGCTCCCAGTGCCCCCCAGTGCCCCCAGTGCCCCCAGTGCCCCCAGTGCCCCCAGTGCCCCCCAGTGCCCCCCTTCTCCTGAGACAGAGGGGCACCGTGCCAGGGACACGGGGGGCACTGGGGGCACAACGGGTGCTGGGCCAGGGGCGTGCTGGGCCTGGGGGTGCAGGGGATGCTCTGGGATGCACTGGGATGCTCTGGGATGCAGGGATGCTCTGGGATGCAGGGGATGCTCTGGGATGCTCTGGGATGCAGGGGATGCAGGGGATGCTCTGGGATGCAGGGGATGCTCTGGGATGCAGGGGATGCTCTGGGATGCAGGGATGCTCTGGGATGCAGGGGATGCTCTGGGATGCTCTGGGATGCAGGGATGCTCTGTGATGCAGGGTGCAGGGATGCAGGGATGCAGGGATGCTCTGGGATGCAGGGATGCTCTGGGATGCAGGGATGCTCTGGGATGCAGGGTGCAGGGATGCAGGGATGCAGGGACGCTCTGGGATGCAGGGATGCTCTGGGATGCAGGGTGCAGGGATGCAGGGTGCAGGGATGCAGGGACGCTCTGGGATGCTCTGGGATGCAGGGTGCAGGGATGCAGGGACGCTGTCCCGCTGGGTGCCACAGCTGGTACAGGTCCCGCATGTGCCCCTCTGTGCCCTGCTCTGCTGCCTCACTGCTGCTTTTCTCCTCCTCTTTCCCTCTGCGCTCACAAGGCGGCCAAACAGATCAAGGATAGGTACGGCCCCCCCGAGCCCCCACCCACTAACCCCCACCCTCCTCCTCCTCCTCCTCCCAGCCAGGGCCCCGCTGGGGGTGGCCCCGAGGTGCTGGGATGCCCCTGTGGCTGCTGGGGTGACCCTGTGGCCGCCAAGGTGGCCCTGTGGCCGCCAAGGTGGCCCTGTGGCTGCCGGGGTGGCCCTGTGGGTGCTGGAGTGGCCCCGTGGGTGCCAAGGGGGCCCTGTGGGTGCTGGAGTGGCCCTGTGGGTGCTGGAGTGGCCCCGTGGGTGCCAGGGTGGCCCTGTGGCTGCCAGGGTGGCCGTGCCCGCCCCGCTGAGCCCGTGCCCTGTCCTGGCAGTGTCACCATGGCCCCGGCGTTCCGGCTGTCGCTCAAGGCCAAGGTGAGCGACAACATGAGCCACCTGATGGTGGACTTCGCCCAGGAGCGGCGCCTGCTGCAGGCCCTCACCTTCCTGCCAGGTACTGCCAGCCCAGGGGGGCTGGGGCAGGCAGGGCCAGCCTGGCTCCGGGCCGGGGGGCCACGGGCTGGGGCAGTGCCAGGCCTGGGGGTCCTTTCCAGGGGGGCAGGAGGTGCCAGGGATGGGGCAGGAGGTGCCAGGGATGGGGCAGGAGGTGCCAAGGATGGGGCAGGAGGTGCCAGGGATGGGGCAGGGGTTTGGATGCTGTGCCAGGGGGGCAGTGGGGGCTGTGCTGGGGTGCCACGGGTGGGGTCCCCAGGGTGCCATGGCTGAGGTCTGTGCCTCGCTGAGCCCTGTGGGGGCCCTGGGGTGGCCCTGCGTGGCAGGGAGGGGGGACACTGGCACGGCTGCTCCTGCGGGCAGTGCCCGGCGCGCCCGAGATCGACCTGGCGGAGTCGCTGGTGGCCGATAACTGTGTGACCCTGGCGTGGAGGATGCCCGACGAGGACAGCAAGATCGACCACTACGTGCTGGAGTACCGCAGGACCAACTTCGAGGGGCCGCCCCGCGCCAAGGAGGACCAGCCCTGGATGGTCATCGAGGGCATCAAGGGCACCGAGTACACCCTCACTGGTGAGGGCACGGCGGTGGCACCGGCCCCAGGCGGGTGCCAGGCCCTGCAGGGGACAGGGGGGTGGCGGTGTCCCCCTTCTGCCCCGCGCTGTGACCCCGCCGTGCCCGCAGGGCTCAAGTTTGACATGAAGTACATGAATTTTCGGGTCCGGGCGTGTAACAAGGCGGGTGGCGGGCGAGTTCTCCGAGCCGGTCACTTTGGAGACCAGAGGTGGGTCCGGGGGGGGTGGCAGGTGTCCCTGTGTCCCCGTGCCACCCCTGGGGGCCGCGGCACGGCTGACGGGGGCTGTCCCCAGCGTTCATGTTCCGGCTGGACGCCAGCACGTGCCACCAGAACCTGCGGGTGGAGGAGCTGAGCGTGGAGTGGGACGCCACGGGCGGGAAGGTGCAGGACGTGAAGGCCCGCGAGAAGGACGGCAAGGGCAGGACGGCGTCCCCGGCCAACTCCCCTGCCAGGTAAGGCCGGCCCTGGGCGCCCCCACGGCCCCCGGGCCTGGGGTGCCAACCCTGCCGCCCTCCCCGTGTGCCAGGGTGGTGCAGTCGCCCAAGAGGATGAGCCTGGGCCGAGGGGGCCGCGACCGATTCACCGCCGAGTCCTACACGGTGCTGGGTGAGAGGGGCACCCAGGGGTGCGGGGCTGGGGCACCCAGGGGTGCGGGGCTGGGGCACCCAGGGGTGGGTGGGCTGGGGTACCCAGGGGTGGGGGTCTGGGGCACCCAGACTTGTGGGGGGCTGGGGCACCTAGGGGTGGGGGGCACCAGGGTACCCAGGGGTGGGGGGCACCAGGGTACCCAGGGGTGGGCAGGGCTGGGGCACCCAGGGGTGGGGGTGAGGAGAAGACATGGACGGGACAGGGCACAGGGGGGATGGAGGGGGCAGCCCGGGCTGGGTGGGCACAGGGGGCGCCCCGTGCCGTGCCGTGCCGAGCCGTGCCGAGCCGTGCCGTGCCGTGCCGCAGGGGACACGCTGATCGACGGTGACGAGCACTATTGGGAGGTGCGATACGATCGCGACAGCAAAGCCTTCGGCGTGGGCGTGGCCTATCGCAGCCTGGGCAAGTTCGACCAGCTGGGCAAGACCTCGGCGTCCTGGTGCCTGCACCTCAACAACTGGCTGCAGGTCAGCTTCAGCGCCAAGCACAACAACAAGGCCAAGGCGCTCGACGTGCCCGTGCCCGACTGCATCGGCGTCCACTGCAACTTCCACGAAGGTGGGGCTGGGCTGGGGCTGGGACTGGGCTGGCACCTCCGTGGGCATTGTGGCCATTGTCATCACCATGGGCATTGCCACCTCCATGGGCATTGTGGCCATTGTCACCTCCAGGGCCATTGTCATTACCATGGGCATTGTGGCCATTGTCACCTCCAGGGGCATTGTCATTACCATGGGCATTGTCACCACCATGGACACCACCATGGGCACTGCCACTCCATGGCCATTGTCACCTCCATGGACACCAGCATGGACACCAATGTTCACCATTGTCACCCCCATGGGCCCTGTGCTGGGGCTGTGCCCACTCTGTGCCCACCTGTCCCTGTGCCCACCTGTCCCTGTGCCCACCTGTCCCCGTGCCCACCTGTCCCTGTGCCCACCTGTCCCCATGCCCACCTGTCCCTGTCCCCACAGGTTTCCTGTCCTTCTACAACGCCCGCACCAAGCAGCTGCTCCACACCTTCAAGGCCAAGTTCTCTCAGCCGGTGCTGCCGGCCTTCATGGTAAGGGCAGGCAGGGCTGGGGGCTCCCTCCCCTCCCCTCCCGGGGGCTGCCAGCGCTGGCGCAGCCCCCTGAGCTCCCCCCGTGTCCCCAGGTGTGGTGTGGCAGCTTCCAGGTGACGTCGGGGCTGCAGGTGCCCAGCGCCGTGCGGTGCCTGCAGAAGCGCAACAGCACCGCCAGCAGCTCCAGCCTGCCCTGAGCCGGGCACTGCACTGAATGTACCCCTGCCCCTGCCCCCAGCACTGCCCCGGGGGGCTCTGCCACCCCCCGGGCTGCCCACGGCCCCCACTGCGCGCCCCCCGCCCCGCCGGGGCCCCCCAGCACCGAGAGCTGCTTCTGGCCTGGAGAATAAATCGGGATTAGGTGTGACATGGTTTGGATGGGGCAGGGGACTTTGGGGTCCCTATGGGTGTGACGTGGCCATGGCTGGGGCAGGGGGACTTTGGGGTCCCTGTGACCCCCCCACGGCACCAGGAGCAGGAAGGGGCTGGGTGGGCACAGGGTCTTTTATTCACAGTGTCCCCCCAAACATGAGGGGGTTCCCCCCGTCCCCAGTGTCACCCCAGGCCAGGGGACACTGGGGACAGCGATCCCTGAGGGTGAGGGGGGCCCCGCTGGCCGCTAGCACAAAGGGGGGACAGCAGGGTGTCCCCAGGGTGTCCCCAGGGTGTCCCCAGCAGTCATTGAGGGGAGCCTGGCGCAGCTGCAGCTTCCTGGGCCCCCTTCCAGCCCTTCCGCCGTGTCCCCCCCTTCCGACACAGCAGCTCCGGGGTCCTCCCTGTGCCGGGGGGGCTGTGAGGGCCTGGCAGAGAACCCCCCTCCCCCAGGACCCTCCACTGCCCCCCGAGGCAGTGACAGCACCCAGTGTCCCCATGCTGGCACCCCCGTGCCCCCCCCCCATTGTGTCCCCCTTCCTTGGGGGGTGACAGCAGCCCCGGGGGGGGGGGCTCGGCTGCCCCCGGGCCTCACCGGGGTCGTTCATGTAGATCTCCTCCTCCTCCTCCTCGGGAGGCACCCCCGAGCCGGGGGCCCCGTCCACGGGCAGGAACTCTGGAGAGAGGGGGGGTCACGGACCCTGCACCGGCCCCCAGCCCCCCCAGACCCCTCTGAGCCCCCCCAGACCCCTCTGAGCACCCCCAGACCCCTCTGAGCCCTCCCAGACCCCTCTGAGCCCCCCCCAGACCCCTCTGAGCCCCCCCCAGACCCCTCTGAGCACCCCCAGACCCCTCTGAGCCCCCCCAGACCCCTCTGAGCACCCCCAGACCCCTCTGAGCCCCCCACACTGAGACCCCAGCTCTGCCCCCCAGCTCTCCAGACCCCCGAGGACCCCCACCCTCCCTCCCTCCCCGCAGCCCCCCAGAGCTGCTCCCGGCGCCCCCGGCCCCGGTGCCCACCCAGGTGGGAGCTGTACTCGGCCTCCAGGGGCTGCAGGCTGCCCCCCGCTCCCCTGCACGAAGAACTGCACCACCTCGGCCAGCGACGAGCAGCGATGCTGGGGACAGGCAGCGTCACCGGGGACCCCCCGTGCCCCCCGTGCCCTGCCACCCCCCTGCTGCAGCCCTTTGGGGTGTCCCGGTCCCTCGGGGGTCCCAGGGATCCCAAACCTGAGGGGGTCCCTGTCCCTTTTTTGGGGGTCCCAGTTCCTTGAGCCCCAACCCTTGGGGACCCCAGCCCCGTGGTCCCACCCTTGGGTGCTCCCGGGGTTCCCTGGGGGTGCCCAGCCTTGGGGTGTCACAGCCCACGTGGCGCCAGTCCCTCGGGTGACACCAGGGGTCCCACCCCGGGGCTCAGGGGGTGCCCGGGGGCGGGGTCGCTGTCCCCAGGGCCAGCCCCGCCCTGTCCCGTGTCACTCACCGGGGTCTCCACGTCGATGACGTAGCCCTGGGCCTCCCTCTTCACCCTGTAGTGCCTCAGCAGCGCGGTCCTGCGGGGGGGCTGCCTCAGGGGCTGGGGACCCCCCCCCGGGGACCTCACCCTGCCCGGGATCCCCCCCTGCCCGGAGACCCCCCCCGTGGGGCACCCACACCCCGCGGGACACCCCTGGCAAGGGGACCTTCCCCCAGGGCCACCCACTCAACGGGGACCCCCCAGGTGGGACCCCCAGGCCACCCCTGGCACGGAGCCCCTCCCCTTTGGGGACAGCCCTCCCCGGTGTCCCCCGGTGTCCCCCCGGTGTCCCCGGCACGCACCCGCCGAGCTCCTGGCGCGTGGTGACCGAGAGCCCCCGGCCGTGCCCCCCGGGCCGCAGCAGGAGGCGCCCCCCGCCCGCGCTCTGCTCCAGCAGCCGCTCGGCCTCGGCTCGCGTCACCTCGAAAAAGCAGCTGGGGACCCTGGGGACACCCCCGTGTCACCCCCCGTGTCACCGCCGGCCGCGCTGGGCCAGCCCCGGTGAGGAGGGGGAACCCCCCCGAGCCCCCCGAGCCCCCCGACTCACGGCTCAGACGGGCTGGGGCACGCGGGGGTGGTGGGGGACACGGGGGACACGGGTGACACTGGTGACACCGGTGACACGGGTGTCACCGGAGACACGGGTGTCACCGAGTACACGGGTGTCACCGAGTACACTGGTGACACTGGTGTCACTGGAGACACGGGTGTCCCCGGGGACACGGGGCTGGCGGGGGACACGGGGCCGTCCCTGCCCTCCCGCTCCTCCCGCAGAGCCTCCAGGAGCTGGAAGATGTGTCCGGGCAGCAGCTCCAGGTCCCGGGGGAGTTTCCTCTGCGGGGGGACACGGGGTGGTGGCACAGAGGGGTCCCTGTCACCCCGGGACCCCCGGGCAGCGCCCCGTGCCCACCTTGGCCATGGTGAGGATGAATCCCCGCCACATCTCCTGCGCCTCCCAGCTCTCCGTCTGCCGGGGAGGGGACACAGGGACGTGAGGGTGGCCTGTCCCCCGGCCCTTGTGCCCCCCACAGGGCTCTGCAGCCCCCTAAGCCCCGAATCCCATAGCCCCCAATCCCTCTGCATCCCCTGTACCCCAAATCCTCCCCCCTCTGCCCTCCAGACCCCCCAGTCCCAAAATCCTGTCCCCTCTGTCTCCCTAAATCCTTCCCTTGCGCTCCCCAGTGCCCCCCTGCAGCCCCCAGGGCTGAAATCCCCTCTGAACCCCCCGATCCCACCCCTCCAGATACCCCCAGCCCCCCATTGCCCCCCGTGGCTGCTCCTCACCTTCATTGTCACCTCTTGTCCCCTCAGCCTGAGGACGAGCGCCCCGCCCTCGGCCTGCACGGCCACCAGCTCGCCCAGGTCCAGCACCTCCAGGGGCTGGGGGCACCCAAGGGTGGGACCCCGGGCCCAGGGACACGAACACGTCAGGCCTCAGCTGCCCCGCGCCCCCCGCCCTGCAGGGTCCCTCCCAATGTCACCTGAGGGTCCCATCCTCGGGGGGCCTCGCCCAGGGGGGTCTCTGGGGAGGGGTCCCCAATCCTGGGGGGCTTCACCAAAGAGGTCCCAGCCCGGGGAGGGGCACAGGGGTCCCACCCTGAGGGGATCCTGCCCCAGGGGTGTCCCCCAGAGGGCGGGGGGGGGCCAATCCCAGCCCCAGCAGACCCCAGGGGTCCCGGCCGGGGGATCCACCCTGGGGGTCCCAGCCCGGGGGTGTCTCCGGCCTCGGGGGGTCCTCGGGGGTACCTCGTGCTCCTGGGGCCCGTTGTAGAAGGCGAGACGGAGCCCCCGCAGCCCGGCCCAGAGCCTCCGGTAGCCCTGCGGGGAGGGATGGGCTCAGCCCTGCACCGGGAAAGGCACCGGGAACGGGGAAACGGTACCGGGAATGGGGAAAAGGCACCGGGAAGAGGGAAACGGCACTGGGAACAGGGAAAAAGGCACCGGCAGCCGGCACTGGCACCGGCACCAGGAACAGGGAAACCGCACCGCGCTCTGTGGGTAACGAGCCCGGTGACCCCGGGGGACGGAGGGGACACGAGGAGTCGGCCCCGGGGGGAACAGGGCCTGGGAGTGCCGGGAGCGGGCCCGGGAGTCGGTCCTGGGTACCCGGGGGTCGCTCTTGGCGCTCGGTCCCGGGGAGTCCCCGGTGCTGGTGCTGGGGCGTGCCGGTGATCGGTCCGGGGGTGCCGGTGTCGGTCCCGGGGGTGCCAGTGTCGGTCCCGGGGGTGCCGGTGTCGGTCCCGGCCGTGTCCCCCACCTGATCCCGCGGCCCCCACTTGTCCACGAAGCCCTCGTAGTAGTGCCGGGCCCGGGGCCGGATCCCCCGGGGCAGCGGCACCGGCCGCTCCATCTCCGCCACCGCGCAGGAGCCGCCGCAGTTCCCGGCACCGGCCCCGCCCGGGCCGGGGCGAAGGGCGGCGGGCGGGTGTCCCGAGCCGGGCCGGGGGATCCCCGGTGCGGGGCTGGGCCCCCGTGTCCCTCCCTCCCGCCGCAGCAGGTGCGGGGCTGCGGCCCCGGGCAGGCTCCCGTTCCCACTCCCGGTGCCCCCGTGCCCCTCCCCGGGGCGGGGGGCTGCGGGCGGGGGTCCCCGCCGGGCCGGGGGATCCCTGGGGCGGGGCTGAGCCCCCGTGCCCCACCCCCGGACGGTGCGGCAGGTGCGGGGGCGAACCCGGCAGGTTCCCGCCCGTCCCCCCGCCCGGTGCCGGTGCCGGTGCCGGTGTCCCCCCGCTCCCCGGGCCGGGGCGAGGGGCGGCGGGCGGGGGTCCCGCCGGGAGCGGGGTCCTTGTCTGGATGCGGGGCTGAGTCCCCGTGTCCCCCCCCGGCCGGTGCCGCAGGTGCGGGGCTGTGTCCCCCCCCCGGTGCCGGTGTCCCCTCGCCCCCCCGGGCGGGGCGGGGCGCCCGGGGCCGCCCCATCACGTGTCCGCCGCCGCCGCCGCCGCGCGCACCGGGGGGAGGCGGGAGCGGCGGGAGCGGCGGGAGCGGAGCATGGCAGGTACCGGGGGGCGGGGTGAACCGGGAACGGGAACCGGGAACCGGGAGCCGGGTTCGGGAACCGGGAACCGGGAACGGGAACGGGGAGCCGGGAGTGCGACACGCACCGGGCACAGAGCACGCACCGGGCACGCGCACACCGGACACGCACCGGGTGCCGCACACGCGCCCCGGGCGGGGACACGCGTGTCACTCCCCGGTCACTCACCGCCCCCGCCCCCGCACACCCCCGGGGCACGCGCGTGCACCTGCCCGGGCCCGGCGGGGACATCCCGGGACATCCCGGGACACCCCCGGGACACCCCCGGGGCGGGAGCGCAGCGGGGGCGGGGCGGGGACCCCCCCCCTCCCCTCGGGGACCGTCGTGTGTCACCCCCGGCCTCCCCCGCAGCGCCCTGGGCTCACACCGGGCTCTGGGGACCGGCTGGGCCAGGGGACATTCAGCCCCTGTCCCCCGGCCATGTCCCCCTGTCCCCCGGCCGTGTCCCTCAGCTGTGTCCCCACCCCGCCGTGTCCCCTCCCCGAGTCCTGTCCCCGAGTACAGCCCCTCCATGTCCTTGTGTCCCTCCGTGCCTGTGTCCCCTGTGTCCCCTCCCCGTCCCCACGTCCCTGTGCATCCCTGTCCCCGTGTCCCCAACCGCAGGCCGCAGCCACGGGGGGGACCCAAGGGTGCTCGGGGGGGACACCCAGGGGTGCTGTCACACGGTGTCCCCCCCGCAGCGCTGGCGGCCGCCTCCCCCGGCGGGGACGAGTGTCTGGAGGAGGACGAGGACGAGCTGGAGCCGGGGCTGGACGAGGCCGAGCCCGAGGCCGGGAGCGGCGCAAAGGCGGCGGGGGCGGCGCGGGGGGCGCTGCTGACCCGCAGGGGAATCACCCTGAGGGTGCTGCTGAGGGACGCGCTCCTGGAGCCCGGCAGGGGCGTCCTGTCCATCTACTACCTGGTGAGCGTGGGGACACGGAATGGGGACAGGGGAGGGGATGGGGACCAGAGATGTGGGATGAGGACAAGGGACACAGATGGTCAATGTGGGACAGTGATAGGCTGAGGGAGAAGTGATGGGGACACGGGGATGTGTCTCCCGCCATTGTCCCCAGGGCAAGAAGTTCGTGGGGGACCTGGGCTCGGACGGGACGATCACCTGGCAGGAGACGGGGCAGGTGTTCAACTCCCCGAGCGCCTGGGCCACGCACTGCAAGCGCCTGGTGAACCCTGCCAAGAAGTCTGGCTGCGGCTGGGCGTCCGTGCGCTACAAGGGCCAGAAGCTGGACCAGTACAAGGCCGCGTGGCTGCGGCAGCACCAGCCCAACGTGCCGCCCCCCGAGGAGGTGGGACCGGGCTCAGCTCCCCCTGGCACCCCCGGGTGGGGCTGCGGGGGTGAGCTGGGTGCCAGCCCCGTGTGCTCGCAGAGCTTGGCCAGCGAGGGCGAGGAGGAGGAGCTGCCCGAGGAGGAGGAGGAGGAGGCGGCGAGGGAGGGTCGGGTGCCGGTGCCGGAGCCGGCGGCTCCTAAAAAGCCGGAGGAGAGGAGCAAGAAGCAGCAGGGCAAGAGCCTGGCGGAGCCGGCGGGGACGGGTGAGCTGCCGTGGGGGGCGCGGGGGTCCCGGGCGGCCCGGCCGCCGTGACGGGACCTTGTCCTCGGCAGATCCCGGCGCCGCAGGGAAAAGGCTGGAGGTGAAACCCCGGGTGCCCGTGCGCTACTGCACCCTGGGCACCCGCGACTCGGCCAGGTAGGGGACACGGGCACCCCGGGGCGCCGCAGGGGCGGGGACGGCGCCACAGTTCCTGTGGCTCTTCCAGGAACCCCCAGACCCTGGTGGAGGTGACGTCCTTTGCAGCCATCAACAAATTCCAGCCCTTCAACGTGGCCATCTCCAGCAACGTCCTCCTGCTCCTGGTGCGTCCCTTCCCCAGGCTGGGACATCGCTGGTGGCGCTGGGGACACCTGCGTCCCTCGTGCCATCGTTTTAGTGCCAAACTGTTGGTTTTAACCTTTTCCTTTAGGATTTCCACAGCCACCTGACACGGAGCGAAGTGGTGGGGTACCTGGGGGGGCGCTGGGACACCAACACCCAGTGTAGGTGGGGTTTGGGGGTGGGGGTGGCTCTGCCGTGGCCTGGGGGTGTCACCCAGCCCTGTGTCCCCGCAGTGCTGACCGTGCTTCGAGCCTTCCCCTGCCGGACCCGCCTGGGCGACGCCGAAGCTGCGGGCGCTGTGGAGGAGGAGGTGAGGGGCTGCTGCAGGCTGGGGAGCGGGCAGGGGGCTCTGCAGGGGCTGGAGCCACGCTCTGTGCCCCCCAGATCTGCCAGAGCCTGTTCCTGCGGGGGCTGTCGCTGGTGGGGTGGTACCACAGCCACCCCTTCGGGCCCGCGCTGCCGTCCCTGCACGACATCGACGCGCAGATGGATTATCAGCTCAAGCTGCAGGGCAGCGGCAACGGCTTCCAGCCCTGCCTGGGGCTCATCTGCGGTACGTGCCCGGGGCTCCCGGGGGCTGCGGCTGCTGCCACCCCCGTGCCAGCCCCCTCTGTCCCCACAGGGCCCTTCTACCACGGCAACCCCGGCGTGGAGTCCAAGATCGCGCCCTTCTGGGTGATGCCGCCGCCAGAGGTAAGCGGGGGAGGATTTGGGGTGGGGTCCCCCCACCCAGCGCCCTCGGGTGCCCCCCAGGGCGGTGTCAGGTCTCAGGGCTGTGGGGTGACCCTGCCTGGCTCCCCCCTCCTCCAGCAACGGCCCAACGACTACGGGATCCCCATGGATGTGGAGGTCACCTACATCCAGGACGGATTCCTCACCAACGACGTCGTGCAGGAGATGGTAAGGGAGGGGTGGGGGCCCCAAAACCCCCCGAGCCCATGGGGGGCAGGCTGGGACCCCAGCACTTGTCCCCATCCTGCCCTTAGCCCTGGTGATGGTGACAGTCCCTTCTGCAGCCCCCTGGGGCCAGCGAGGTCTCCATGCCCAGGTTTGGGGTCCCCCTGCCTGGCCTTGGGGCACCCCCAGGGCCTGCAGCCCCTCTGTCCCCCCCAGACGCTGCTGGTGGAGTTCTATAAGGGGGCCCCCGACCTGGTGAAGTTCCAGGAGCTGTGGAGTCAGGATCAGACCTACCTGGACAAGCTGAAGGTGGGAAGGGCTGGGAGGGGAGGGGAGGGGGCTTTGCTGAGGCACCAGTTCCCTGTACTGGAATTTACTGGGGCTCCCCCCCTCAGGGCTCCCTGGCCTCCCGCACCCCCAAAGACCAGAGCTTCACCCACGTCCTGGAGCAGATCTTCAGCCTCCTCAGGCTCAGCGGGTGAGGGCGCGGGGCCGCTCCATCGGACCTGGCGCCTCCCGCAGCCCGGGCGGGGCTCGGCAGCCCCGGGGCTCTCCCGGCCCCGGCCCGGGGTGGCCCCCGCGGCCCCCGCGGCCCCGCCGGCCCCGGGCCCGGCCGTGCCGGTGGGGCAGGCTCGGGGTCAGCGGTTTGTGGAAGTGGTAGATTGATTAAAGAGCAGTTCCTGAGAGGCGGCTCCGCTGGCTGGGGACAGCCTGCATGGGCTGGGCCGAGGGCAGTGTGAGGAAATCCCTCCCTGGCAGGGTGGGCAGGCCCTGGCACAGGTGCCAGAGCAGCTGTGGCTGCCCCTGGAGCCCTGGCAGTGCCCAAGGCCGGTCTGGACGGGGCTTGGAGCAGTCAGGGATGGTGGAAGCTGTCCCCACCTGTGACCTTCCAGTCCTATCCAACCCAAACCATTCCCTGATTCCACGACGCAGCTGTTAGAAAGAAGAAAACATTTAATACTTTCCTTCAGAGATACAAGTCAAGAATTGTGGGTCATCATTATTTTTCCCCTAAAAACCAGGAGAAACCATTACAAAAAACCAAAAAAACAAAAACCAAAGATGGAGCGAGTTGTCCCAGCTGACAGAACGCGTTTCAATCCACCTGAATGTCCCCGGGGCGTGACCCTGGTCCCACCGGGGAGGGGACAGGGGAGGGGACAGGGGGACTCCGGCCCCTGGGGCTCCCTGCCCTGCTGGGAGCTGGGGGGGCTGCCCTGTGCCCCCCGGGCCGGGGTCACTGCTGGGGGGGGTCAGACATGCACGGACCGAGTCCTTACAGAGGAACGGGCTCAGGAGAGGGGAGCACGGGGCCGGGGCGCTGCAGCACGGCCCTGAGCAGAGTTGGGCTCAGAGCGGGGCTCAGAGCTGGGCTCAGAGCTGGGCTCACAGAGCAGAGCTCAGAGCTGGGCTCAGAGCTGGGCTCAGAGCTGGGCTCAGAGCCGGGCTCAGAGCGGGGCTGGGCCCATCCCAGCCCCAGGAGGGGCAGAATCCATTTTTGTAGCCAGGAGAACCGTGGAGCCCAAGGAGCTCTGCAGCTCTGTGAGCCCATCCCGAGCTGCTGGCCAGGAAAGGGACAGCTGAGGGGTGGCAGAAGTGACACCGAGATGAGCCACCCCTTTTCCCAGCACTCCGGGGGCACAGGGGTGCGCTGCCCCCAGGGAGGGCGGCTTTGGGCAGGGCAGGGGCGCAGGGAGGGCACCTGAGGGCCAGGTGAGCTCCAGCCACAGGAGGGATGCCCGGGAAGGGGGAACGTGCAGAGCCCCGGGCGGAGGAGCCACAGCAGAGCCAGCCCGGGCTGGGCTGGGGACATCCCCGTGTCCCTCCAGGGTGGGCAGGGCTGGCTCCGAGCCCCTGCAGGGCTGCCTTAGTGTTCGCTGGCTGCTTTAGTGTTGCTGGGCCCCAGCTGCCCTCCCCTGATCCCTCTGGAATCCTGCAGGGATCCGTGGGACAGGGGCAGCATTCACTGGGGCAGGAGGGGGGACTGGGGCTGCCCTGCCCCGGAGCCGTGCCCAGGACACACCCTGGCAGTGCCACCGCCTCATCCCTGTGACCTGGCAGTGCCACCGCCTCATCCCTGTGCCAGGACACACCCTGGCAGTGCCACCGCCTTATCCCTGTGCCCAGAACACAGCCTGGCAGTGCCACCGCCTCATCCCTGTGCCCTGGCAGTGCCACCACCTCATCCCTGTGCCAGGACACACCCTGGCAGTGCCACTGCCTCATCCCTGTGCCCTGGCAGTGCCACCACCTCATCCCTGTGACCTGGCAGTGCCACTGCCTCATCCCTGTGCCCGGACACATCCTGGCTCTCCCACCTGGCTCATCCGGGCGCTGGACCCAAAGGACAGGGACAGGGACAGGGACAGGGACAGGGACAGGGACAGGGACAGGGACAGGGCAGTGCCGGCGGCACGGCCGGGGCTGGGGGCGCGAGAAGTACCGAAGTTCAAGCACCAGAAGGACAAAAAAAAAACCAAAACAAAGGAAAAAAAAAAAACAGGGAAAGAAAAGAACCAAATTCACGGGGGGAAGGGGCCGCGGGACCCTTCTGGTTTGTTCCCTGGTGGCGCCGGGCCCCGAGGTGAGCGGGGAGGGCGGGGCTGGAGCCGGAATGGAACTCGGGGCACTGGGCGGGATTCACTGAGGTAGCGGGACCAGCACTTCCACGTAGTTGAGCGGGAAGAAGCCGGACTGGCCGTGGATCATCCCCTCGTACCAGTTCTCGTCGATCTGGTTCGTCAGGGTGATGATGTCGCCCTCCTTGAAGCCCAGCTCGCCGTCGTTCTCGGGCTCGAAGTCGTAGAGGGCTTTGCAGCAGGGCTGGTCCAGGGGGGCTGCGGGGACAGCGGGGACAGCGGGGACAGGTCAGCACAGCCCTGCCCAGCCCCGGGGGTCCTGCCCGGCCCCGGGGGCTCCTGCCCGGCCCCGGGGGTCCTGCCCGGCCCCGGGGGCTCCTGCCCGGCCCCGGGGCTCCTGCCCGGCCCCGGGGCTCCTGCCCGGCCCCGGGGGCTCCTGCCCGGCCCCGGGGGCTCCTGCCCGGGCTCTGCACCCCGCCGGCCTCGGCAGGGCTGGACCCACCAGCAGCCCTTGTCACTTGTCACTTGTCACTCTGTCACTTGTCCCTGCATTGTCCCTGTCCCAGCACAGATCCCGTGTGCTGCTCCTGCCTGCACCTCTTGCACTCCAGACTGGGATCACCACAAGCATTTACCCCTCTGGAGAGGGACACCCTGCCCTGCAGCTCAGTGCTGGGGGACTCTGGAGGGGTCACCCCACAGTTGAGGGTGACAGGAGGGACAGGACAGCAGCTGCCTCCCTGGCCACCCATGAGCAGCCCCCAAAACTCAGGAGAGGCCTGGAGTCTCATTCCCCCAGCTCAGCTCCAGGATTTGTGCATCATCATTTGGCTGCAAAGGGATTTTCTTTGGGATTTCCTCTGCACTGACATTTTGGGACTCTGCCTTGGAGCTGGGAGAATCCCAGTGGAGAGGGACAGAGCTGAGAGAGACCTGCAGGACCCCCAGCCCTCCCCACTGAGGGGCTCAGCCAGGGCAGGGGAACGGCAGCACGGGCAGGCAGCACATCCAGCTGCTGAATATCCCTGAGTGCCCAAGGCCAGGCTGGACAGGGCTGGGAGCAGCCTGGGACAGCCCAGGGTGTCCCTGCCATGGCAGGGAGGGGATGGGATGGTCCTGAAGGTCCCTCCCAACTCAAACCACTCCACGATTCCAGGGCCCACAGCAAGGGAGGGCCCAGCATGGGAAGAGCACTCAGAAATCACCACCAGCAGCAGCAGCCATGGCTGGGTTTGAGAGCTCCCCAGGCCCCCAGGCTGCTCCCACCACCACAGCCCTGCCCCGAGCCCCAGCCCAGCTCCAGGATCCCAAGGTCCTGCAGGAGGAACCACGGACCCCACATCACCCACAGCCCCTCCACGGACCCCACAGCACCCACAGCCCCTCTACGGACCCCACAGCACCCACAGCCCCTCCACGGACCCCACAGCACCCACAGCCCCTCCACAGACCCCACATCACCCCACAGCCTCCATGAGCTGGGGCTCTGCCTCCTCCCTGCAGCCTTCCACAGGGACACGGGGAGCAGGAGTGGGACAGATCCAGGCTGGGCGCTTGTAAGGACAGGGAAATCCTCGAGGTGGGAAAGCACCTGATCCCTACGGATCAGGACCTGCCTGGGTGCTGGGAGCTCCTCCGGGTGAGCCAGGCCCTGGGTTTGGGGTGGGGAATGCCAGGGGAGTGTGGCTGGGTTAATTCAGGGCTCAGCTCAGGCTCAGCAGGGAGCAGCAGCAGCTCCAGGAGCAGCAGCAGCAGGGAGGAGCAGCAGGAGGGGACAGGAGGCCACGCAGGGAGCAGTGCAAGGGAGGAAACTCACGGATACTCCTGACGGAGGCCCGGGATGGTTTGTCCGACCGGAAAGAGGCGGAAGCTGCTTCCAAACAAAAGAGAGACATGCTTAAACCAACGGGAACGGGAGGCAGGGACAGGCAGGGCCCAGAGGGGTCTGTCAGGAGAAACAGCAGGGCCCCCATGCTGTTAGGAACCCGCCAGCACCAGGAGGGAGGGAGGGATGCAGAGGGATGGAAGACGAGGAGGGAGGGAGGCTTCAGTTTTCCTGTCTGGCACTGGCAGCGAGAGGCCCAGGCTGGAGACCCCTCTGGCACATCCCCAAAGCCAACACAGCAAAGGCTCCTGGGTCCCAGCAGAAAACAGCCCGACCTAGAGGCACTCCTGACGTTCTCCAGAGGCACGGGCTCGTGCAGGAGCACCCAGCACAGCAGGCACGTCCTGTGCAGGCGGAGCAGCCGCCCTCCTTCCCGAGGCTGCTCCAGAGGCACCGGCAAACCCCCGGGCCAGCGTTACCTGAGGGTCTGGGGGCAGGGCTGCAGGAGAAGCCCCCGTTGGACTGGTCGCTCTCCCTGAAGTCGAAGGTCTCCCTGGGCTTGGGCTTGTACTCCCGCTTGGGCCGCGAGGACGCCTCCCTCATCCTGGGACAGAGACAGGGGAGGGCAGCAGGGAGGCAGCAGGGGCAGCACGGCTCCATCCCCGGGGCTGCACGGGGCAGGAGGGGGTTTGTAGGCAGGGACTTTGGAGGGTGGGGCTCCCCCAGGGTTCGGGATCTGCCCCCACATCCCAGGCTTTGCTAGGGAATGCTCAGGAGTTCAGGCCAGCAGAGGACACTCGTGCTGTAGTTTGAGAGCTCAGACTTGGCAGGATCCTCCCAGCTCCTCCCAATTCAGAGCAGGCACAGGAGCCACTCTGCAGCTTCCTCCAGGAGGGAAGAGCAGCAGGGCAGCACTGCCAGATCCTCGCCACGGAGGAAGGAGAGGTGGGAGGAGTCTTCCTCAGCCAGGATTTGGGCTGGATCAGACACCCAGCTAAATTCAAATCCCACCTGGAACAGCCAAAGGAATTGGCTTTTTCAAGGACAGGCTGAACAGGGCTCAGAGCAACCTGGGCTAGTGGAAGGTGTCCCTGCTCCATGAGCTTCAAGGTCTCCTCCAACCCCACCCACTGCTGGACTCCCAGGAGGACTCAGGTGCCCCCAGAGGAACCACGGGGAGCTCCCTGGGGCTCACCTGCGCTTGAGCTTCTCGGCGAGCTCGTCCAGGATCTGCACGGCCTGCCTGTGGTAGTCCAGCTGGGCGTCCACCAGCGCTGACAGCTGGCTCACCTGCTCGATCTGGGGAGGCACCGGGCTGGGCTCAGCGCCTGCTCCCGCCCGGAGCCCCCTGCACCGCCCCCGGGGCTGCCCTGGGCCGTGGGGAGCCCAGCAGAGGATTGGGGCTGGGCAGAGACTGCCAGGACACAGCACATTCCCTGCCACGCCGGGTTTGCCAGCTGGGAAATCCTTCCCGAATCCCTCCCAGCGGTGTTACCTCCCAAACTGATCCCCCACCACCCCGAGAGCCTGTTTGGTGCCAGGCACGGGCTCTGCTCTGGCCAAGAGCTGCAGCAGGGTTAGGGAAAGGCCTGTCACATCACCCAGGTCTGGGCATTCCCAGAGCAGAGCCACACTGGGGACAAGAGCGGTGGGAACTGGTGTGTGATCAGTGCCTGCCGCAGGAGATCCCACCCCAGGGACACCCCTGGAACCCCCCAGGGACATAGGACACCCCCAGGGACACCCCTGGACCCCCCCAGGGACACAGGACCCCCAGGGACACCCCTGGACCCCCCCAGGGACACCTCTGGACCCCCCCAGGGACACCCCTGGACCCCCCCAGGGACACAGAACCCCCAGGGACACCCCTGGACCCCCCAGCTCTGCGCCCCCACGCTCACATCTGTCTCCAGCAGGTTGTGCATGCTGGTCTCTGCCACCTCCTTGGACTCCTCAAACTTCTCCATGGCCTGCCGGAGCTCCTCGTCCGGGATCTTGCCCTGTCGCTTCTTCTTGTAGTCGAAGTCCAGGCGCCTCCCCTCCAGCTTCTTGAGATGGTGCTGGGGCAGGGTGGGGAGAACAGGGGAGAGGGAAAAGCCAGAGCCTTGGGAGGGCAGCTCCAGTTACAGGCTGAGCTCACTGGTGTCAGAAACCCGATCTCGTGTGGCTCCCACCTTTGCTGCAGGTGTGGTGGGGGAATGATTCCAGACCCTTCCCCTGAGGAGGAGGCTGTAGCAGCCCAGCTCTGCTCCCCACAGAAGCCTTTTGGGAGGGTGAGGAGCTGTCCTGCTCCTCCCAGCTCCCCGGGAGCTGCAGGGATCTCTGGGCAGCAGCAGTGTGGGCTCTGGGCACTGCACTCCTGCGTCTCAGGGCGGGGATGTTTAAAGCAGCCCCATGGAACCGGGTACAGACGGGCACGGAGCAGCACTTGGTGATTGTTTCACCCAGGACACCACTGACAGTGAAAACTCCCTCAGGGACCTGGCTGGGGAGCTGGAGGTTGGGATGGATCCTGTTCCAAAGCCTGGGCCTGACTGTGTGTAGCACACAGGAGATGCTGAGCTCCCAGTTCTCCCAGTGAGACCCCGCTGGGCTCCTTGGGATGCTGAGCAGAGACCTGACGGGAGCCTGGAGTCCAAATTTATCCCATCTGGGAGCTCACAGCACTAAGAACCCAACTCAGCAAGCCCAGAAGGGGCATTGGGATGTATTCCCACAGCACCCTCCATCAAACACGGCAAATGGAGAACCATTCCAACCTGCATGCAGCCTTTTGGGCTGCTCAGGAGCAGCAGGAGCAGCGCTGAGCAGGGAGGAAATACCAGAGAGTCTGGAGGGAGAGAACACACAGAGTGCAGGGCATTCCTGCCAGCCCCTGCCTCCCACCCCTCCGGAGCAGGCGGCTCCGTGCACCAACAGCCCCAGAGCCCAGAGAAGAGCAGGGAGACGAGGAGCAGAGGAGAGCAGGGGGTGCTTACCTGGATCTCTTTCAGGTCCTTGTCACACAGGTTCTGCAGGGGATCGATGAAGTTCTGCTTGACCTCGATGTCCAGCGAGTCCTTCACCTCCGCCAGGCGCTTCATGGACTCGCCGGCGTCCAGGAGCGCGTCCCCTTGAGGGCGGGGGAGAAGGGGTTAAACACAGCCCGGGGGCTGCAGGGAGCCCTTGGGTGCCCCCCAGTCGTGGAATGGGATGGGCTGGGAGGACCTGGAGCCCGTCCAGTCCCCCCTTGCACTGCCCCAGGTTGCTCCAAGCCCAGAGCTCAGAGTCTCTCACTGAAGCCTGCTCAGTTCAGCCCTCTCTGAGGCTCTGCCCATTCCCACCTCAGCCAGGCAGAGCTGCAGCAAAGCACGTTCAGTGCTGGCTTTTCAGTGCAGAGGAAACGTTTAGAGGTGAGATTATTCCTGTGCAGCTTTGGCAAAACAACAGTTTCAGCAGTGCATGAACACAGGAAAGGACACGAGTGAGAGAGAGGGTCAAGGGAAAACATCTCTCCACTGTCCAGCTGGAAAAATCAATACACCAGAAGTGTTATTTCAATTGTAATAACTCCAAATAACCTGGAAGGGAGGGATGGGGTCCTCCATGCTGCTTTAAAGGGGCCATTAAGGAAACAGAGTTTGGTGTGTGCTCCTAAAAGCTTCCTTCCCTCGCTCTCCTCAGTGCCTGTGAGCCAGGATTGATGTAGAGCTCTGAGCTGGCCAGGGAGGATCTCCAAAATCCTCTGTCAGTCCCAAAAGCAGCCAGAGGTTTTTAATTTTCCAGAGGCAAGGCAGCTCCTCCCTGCCCTGGCAGAGGCAGCTGTGCTGCCCTGGGACCATCACGTGCGCTGGCCGAGGTTCAGGGGACTCAAACTGATGTCACCACAGGGCTTCACCCCCTCCTCCCTGCCAGCCACACGTGGCTACGGGAACAGCCACGCCAGAGGAATTCTTGGCTTCAGCCTCCCAAAGGAATCACAGCAAGGTTTGGGTTGGAAGGGATCCTGAAGAGCTGTGTGAAACTCCCAGTCTTGCTCTGCCCCGCTCCTGCTCTGCTGCTCAGTTTAGAGGGAAGTTTTTATTTTACATCTTATTTTTTATTACATTTTATACACTTATTATATTACATTTTAAATTTATCTCAGCATTTAATAAAAGTGGATTGAGACCCAGGATACCTGGGATCACAGAATAACAGAATGGTTTGGGATGGAAGGACCAATCCCACCTCCCACTGTCCCAGCCTGCTCCAGCCTGGCCTTGGACATTTCCAGGGATCCAGGAGCAGCCACAGCTTCTCTGGGCACCCTGTGCCAGGGCCTCATCCAATTTTTACCAATCCAACCCTAAACCTCCTCTCTTTCCCTTGGGATCTGCTCCCTCTGGAAGTTTCTGAACCCCTTTTTAGCCCCGCGCTGTTCAGTGCCACGAGGTTCAGCCAAACCCTCCCCGAGCTCCGAGTGACATCTGGGCAGTGTCTCAGGAGCCTCCCCCAGCCCAGGGGCACTCACCGAAGTTGGAATCCTCTCCCAGCTCCTTCCCGTAGCGGATCATGCACTCCCCCAGCAGCCCCTCGGACTGGGGGTACCCGGGGTTCTTCACCTGCCCGCGGATCTTGGACATGGTGTTGAGCATGGTCAGCTTGGCTCTGGAAGCTGCCACACAAACGCCTCAGCCTCTGCCTCCTCTGCGTTCCCTGCACCCCTCAGCTTTCCCTCCTCGGGGTTTTCTTCCCCCCCTGCTACACCCAGAGCCCGGAGGCTCCGTTGTTTCCATCCCCAGAAATATCCCTCGCCAGGAGAAAAGGTTCTTTTCCAAGACACAAAGCAAAAATAGCTCCCCACAGCTTGGCCAAGGAAGGCCAAAGGAGTTTCCCCAGCCCTCCCGGGGACCCTGGGGTGCTCCCTGGAGCTGGAAGGAAGCAGGGCAGACAGAGCCAGCCACCCCCTCCCAGCCCACAGACACCACTCCTGGACATTCCCAGAAAAACCCTCAGGGCCTGTGAGGCAAAGGCTGCACCTGCTCTGTCCCTGCTCAGCAGCCTGGATTCAGGGGTACCCAGATCTCCCCTGATCCAAACCTGAGCCAAGGGGATGTCCCTGCTCTCCCTGTGTCCCTGGGAGGGGACAGGGAGCTGCAGGCCCTCACCTGGGTTGGGCTGGAGGTACTCGATGGTTCTGGTCAGCACTTCTGTCACAGCCTTGCTGGTCAGGTCCACTTTCTGCAGGAGACGAGAGCCCAGCCAGGATCAGCGCAGGGATTCAGCCACCCCACAGGAGCCAGGGGTGATTCTGGGGATTCCCCACTCACCTTTTCCATCTCCTTGAAGTCATCATCTAACTTGGTCCCTTCGGCCCCTCCGACCTTCTCGCTGACCAGCTGTGGAGAGAGGACAGGGAGAGGATCAGGGTCTGACTGAACCTTCCCACCCCAATTCCAGGGGGAATTCCTGGCAGGGAAAGGGAACAGGGACGGTCCACGCTGCCCCTGCAAGAGAAAGGAGGTGCAAAAAGCCCCTCAAAAAGAGCCCACCAAGCCCCAAACATCCCTGAGCACCCAAAGCTCGGCTCAGCCAGGATGCTCCTCACCCACCGGGAGCTCCACAGCTCCCGAAATCCCAGCCCACGGCTCCAGCTCCAACGCCTGCAGGAAAAGCAGGCAGCACAAGCGTCTCTCAGCTCCGTTCGGAGCCAAGGACTCGGTTTCACACACGGCACAATCCAAGTAAACAGGGAATGAGCACGCTCAGCTCCCGGCAGCCAGCACAGAACAGCGCAGGGAGAGCAGAGCCCCCCTCTGCAACTGCTGCCGCAGCTCGGGCTGGGGCCAGGGCCTGGATTCCCCATCAGAGGGGATGTTTGACACCCTGGGCCCATTCCATGGGGCCTCAGCAGCCTCCTGAGGGCATCCCCTGGCCCAAGAACAGCCCCAGTCCCAGCTGGCACCAGTCCCTGCCAAGGGGTGAGCAGTGAACCCACCCAGAGCCTCCAGGAGCCCACCCAGAGCCTCCAGGAGCCCACCCTGAGCCTCATGAACCCACCCAGAGCCTCATGAACCCACCCTGAGCCTCCAGGAGCCCACCCTGAGCCTCATGAACCCACCCAGAGCCTCATGAACCCACCCAGAGCCTCATGAACCCACCCTGAGCCTCATGAGCCCACCCAGAGCCTCATGAGCCCACCCTGAGCCTCATGAGCCCACCCTGAGCCTCCCTTCCCTGCAGCCCAGGCAGGGGTGAGGGAATCAGCAGTGCCTGGGGATGCAGGACAAGGAATTGGCCAAGATTGGAATCATGGAATCTCTGAGGCTGGAAAAGACCTCCAAGGTCATTGAGGGGACCCCTGTCCCCAAGGGCCACATCCGTGCGTTTTTTGGACCCTTCCAGGGATGGGGACTCCACCACTGCTCTGGGCAGCTGTGCCAGTGCCTGGCCACCCTGTCCATGAACAAATTTTCTCTGATTTCCAATCTCAACCTTCCCTGGTGCAATTTGAGGCCGTTTCCTCCTGTCCTGTTGTTCCCTGGGAGCAGAGCCCGACCCCCGCCTGGCTCCACCCTCCTGTCAGGGAGCTGTGGGGAGCAATTAGTGATTATTTTGCCCCAAACAACAGCGAATTCCCCATCCAGACATCCAAAGTGGTCTGGGAAACCTGGCACTGGCCCCCAGGGTTCCACGCCTGTCCCGGGGCACTGCCAGGATTCCTCCTGCTTGTACTGAAAACTCCAGATCTAAAGGAACAATCGGGTTTGTTTACTCCAACATCAAATATTTGATTTTTATCGAGGCTTTCTTCCTCTGGAACACTCCTGCTCCCATGGGGATATAAAATGGGGCTGGATGTTTTCTGAGGAAGAGGGGGAGGGATCCCTTCAGGGAATTATTCAGGTTCAGAGAACCTGAAGGGAAGGGAAGGGAAGGGAAGGGAAGGGAAGGGAAGGGAAGGGAAGGGAAGGGAAGGGAAGGGAAGGGAAGGGAAGGGAAGGGAAGGGAAGGGAAGGGAAGGGAAGGGAAGGGAAGGGAAGGGAAGGGAAGGGAAGGGAAGGGAAGGGAAGGGAAGGGAAGGGAAGGGAAGGGAAGGGAAGGGAAGGGAAGGGAAGGGAAGGGAAGGGAAGGGAAGGGAAGGGAAGGGAAGGGAAGGGAAGGGAAGGGAAGCTCTCCTGGTTTGCCCAGCTCTGGATTTCACTCTCCTGCTTTAACCCTCTGCAAAGGGACATGGGGCACAGCCAGAGTGAGCCAGGCTGGCCAATCCCTGCTCCCCACCGCTGCTCCAGGAGCCCTCGGAAGCGGCTCCAGGGGATACCCTCACCCCCAGATGGAGAACCCCTCCCAGTGAGATTTCCTGCTCCCCTGGGTGCCTGCCCCACGCCCGGGGTGCCAGCACACCCCAGCCCCAGCTGGGCAGGCACGCTTCCCTCTCGAGCCTGGAGAACAGCCCAGGAGCAGCTGCCAGGCCTGCCAGGACAAGCTCAGCAGGGCACAGCTCTGCCCCAGCTGCCACCCCCTGTCCCTGCCAGGATCCCACAGCCAGAACGGGATCCCTTCCACCAGGGCTGCGCCTCCAGCAGCCTGCTCTGCTCCCTAACACACCTGGGAAAGGTGCACTCATCCCCAGCAGTTCCATTCCTGCCTTTCTCCCTGGATTTTTGGCCTAGGACGCTGTGAACAGCCCCTGCCAGGACTCTGCTCCGAGGGGCCCGCGTGCCAGAATCCATCACCACAGCGATTCCGGGGGCTCCACACCCTCTGGACAGCCCAGAGAAGTGAAAGAGGCAAAACCCCCTCATTTCCAGACTAATTTAATCCTCCTTTTGACATCCAAGAAATGCTGCAGCTGCCCTGCTGGGAGGGAATAATAAGATTGAGGTTCTCTCCCTGCTGGCTCTAATTAAACTGGGAGGCATCAGCACAGGAGGAGAGGAGGAGGGACTCCATCCCCGCATCCCCACGCTCCAAACCCGTCAGGAGGGGACACAAACCAACACAGATCCCCAGACACGAGCCTGGGGGAGCTGCCACTGCCTCCTTGTTTAACCTGGAGCCTCACGACACAACCAGGAGCCGAATTCCCCCAGTGCCACGTTGTGCATCCCACCAAAGGGTCTGGGAAGGGCGGGCAGGGTGCCTGCCCTCCTCTGGGAAGCACTGACCTCTCCAGGATCCCTGGAAGGAGGGAAGGAAGGGTTTATCCATCCATTGCTTGGCTTAAAGGAACTGGGAGGCAGTTGGAGGAATGCTGGCGCTGCAGATTCCAGCAGCCCTTCCCCCAGGAAGCAGCTATGGGGCTTTTTGGAGGATGTACTGACAATTCTTGTGTGTTTTTATTTCCTGAGCAGCCAGGAGAAGGCTTGGGATAAATCCCTGTTCCCCTGGCTGGGATCTAACCCCTCCTGAAGCCACACTGGGAAGGGACGGCCCGAGCAGACACGGAAATGGTTAAAAACCAAACCAAACATTTCCTGGAAGAGCAGAACGAGTCTGACCCCCCTGGTTTCAGCATGGGACACATCCAAGGGCTCAACCCGGGAGCAGCCGGAGCCGCAGCCCTTGGCCAAACACTTCCCACAGCAAATATTGGCCCAGGGCGCTGCAGCTGGGCCGGGCAGACACCAGCAGCTCCCCGGGCAGCCCGGCTGGCATTTCACCTGGAATTCCACCCCCAGGGAGGCAGGAACGCAGCCCTGGCTTCCACCCGGGCTGGACTGAAGGGACACAGCTCAAACTGGCCCCAGACAACTCCCCAGCTGGCATTTCACCTGGAATTCCACCCCCAGGGAGGCAGGAACGCAGCCCTCGCTTCCACCCGAGCTGGACTGAAGGGACACAGCTCAAACTGGCCCCAGACAGCTCCAGCCTGGGGTGGGAGCACAGGGAGGGTCCCTGGGGTGCAGGGAGCATTCCTGGGGGCTCGGCAGCCAGGCTGATCCCTGGGAGAGCTCATCCAGGGGGACTGGACACAGCCAGGGCTGCTCCATCCATCCCTGGGAGAGCTCATCCAGAGGGGCTGGAACAGCCAGAGCTGTGTGAGCTCACCCAGAGGGGCTGACACAGCCAGGGCTGCTCCAGCCATGCCCCACAGCTCCATTCCGGAGCTCACAGGGATTCCTGCGGATCCCTCGGCAGGGCCGTGGGAATGGGAACAATCCCGAGCTCCCCTGTGCCCGAGCCCACTGCGGGGGAAGATCTCAGGGAATGAAAGAGCCGTTGTTGGAGGGAGCTGCCGTGGAGCCAGGGCGGGCAGGGAGAGGCAGGAATGCTGTGTGTGCAGGGAGGGATGCACAGGGATTCTCCTGGCAGCTGCACTGGGAGAGGGACACGGGAATGCTGCTCAGCTCCCGGGAGTTTGCCTGGGTAAATCCAGGAGCGTGGAGGATTAGGATTTTGGGAGCAGTGAGTGAAGCTGGCCCACTAGCAGAGCTGGGCAGTCCCAGCTGGGGAATTCCTGCATCATTCCAGGTGCAGAGGTGGGACAGATGTGGAGAAAAAAAAGGTGATTTTTGGGCTGCACCATCAGCAAAATCCCTGATAAACCTGGGAAGGTGCCAGCAGCCAAACCTGCCCAGCCGAGGAGCTCCTTGAAAGCTGGAGAAGGGCAGATTCCAGCACATCCACCCTGAAGGTCTCCCCTGCCCAGCTCACGGATGAGGGAGCCTCAGTCCGTGTTATTTTCTGCTAATCACCAGCTTCCCCACGGGATTTCACAGCCCTCATTTTAATATTTTGCTCTCCAGCCTTTAAATATTTTACAACGGAAAATTATCCCTAATTCCCTCAGCCTCCAACAAGCAAAACACACCAAGAGAAACCCAAAAATCAGGGTTTTTTTTTTAAACTCGCTTTCTTTTTTCCATCGCAGTCAGCCCTATTTATAACACATCAAACATTTGCCATCCTTGCAATCAAAACAGTTCCCTACAGTCGACTGAAAACCTTCTTCCTGCAGACTCTGGGGTATCAAAGCCTTCCTCTTCCTCCCCTCCACCCTCCTGACACCAAGTTGCCCTCAAGAAATACAAAAACAAACCCACAGACGAGCAAACAGAGAAGCAGCTCTGCCCTGGCTCCCTTCATCCCAGCCCAGGGGGAAAAGCCAGGCCACAAAAACCCAGGGAAAAAGGGGTGGGAATGTTTTGAACCCCCAAAGGTCGGCACAGATACAGAGGAGGAGTTAAGGAAAGCCAGGGTTAACTGGGATGACTGGTGCCCCATGGCACGGATTTGTGGGATCCTGTAGAACCCAAGCAGAGCCACCACCACGTCCCCAGCTCGGCAGGGCGTGACTCCCTGGCACTCAGCTTTGTTTTGGGCCACCCCATCACCCTGCAGAGCCAGCGTGACCCTGCCCAGCTCCGTGTGTGTGTGGGGGCCTGGCACAGAGCAGAGGGCTCCGGGCACTCCGCCAGCCAGGCCTGGCAGTGGCAGGGCTGGGACGTCCCCAGCACCTCCTGGAAAAACACCCCAGTCCAGCTGCAGCACCTGGAAACGCCTGGGGCTTCTCCTGGAGTGCCCCACACAGCTCTGCTGCCACGGAGGCTCCCTGCAGAACCTGCTGGGGCTGGGAGGTGTCCTGGGCCACCCCAGGATCCCAGGATTCCAGGATCCCAGCCCTGGGATCCTGATGGGATCAGCCCATCCCAGGATTCCGGGATCCCAGGATTCCGGGATCCCAGGATTCCAGGATCCCAGCCCTGATGGGCTCAGCCCATCCCAGGATTCCGGGATCCCAGGATTCCAGGATCCCAGCCCTGATAGGATCAGCCCATCCCAGGATCCCAGGATTCCGGGATCCCAGCCCTGATGGGCTCAGCCCATCCCAGGATTCCGGGATCCCAGGATTCCGGGATCCCAGGATTCCAGGATCCCAGGATTCCAGGATCCCAGCCCCGGTGCCATCCCCAGCAGGCAGCCGGGTTGGGGCGAGTTGGGCACACCCACAGCACAGCTCACACTGATCCCAGCAACTCCTGACCTACTTTGAGGAGAAAACAGATCCCAGTGTTTATTGTGCTGAGGAGGGGAGGAACGATCACCTCCAGCCTTGGAGGGGGAGGCGCAGTCCCAAGCTCCCACTGGCTGCCCTTGGATCCCTGGCAGTGCCCAAGGCCAGGCTGGACGGGGCTTGGAGCAGCCTGGGACAGCCCAAGGTGTCCCTGCCACGGCAGGGTGGGACTCTGTGACCCTCAAGGTCCCTTCCAGACCCAAACCCCTCTGTGATCCCGGGGTTTCTCACATCCTCTCCTGGCAAAGCAGAGAAGGAGGAACAGCAGCTCCAGGCTCCAGCCCCTCTGAGCACACCCTGCTGCTGGCTCCCAACATCATCCCTATGGATCCCACCTGCCTGGGGGCACCTGGACACCCCACCGGCCTCTCCACTGTCTGATCTTCCCCAGAAACAGCTCCCAGGAGCATTTCCCCTCCGATATCCAACCCTCAGCCTTCTCCTGCAGCTCCTTCCCTGCCTTTCCCCATTCCCATCTTCCACGAGAGGCCAGTCCTGGCTGAGCCTCGCCCCGAACTGCCAGGGATGAGCTGCGTGATGGAGTCATGGAATTGCTGCCCTGGAAAAGGCTCGTGCCAGGCACTGGAGGTGCTCAGCTGCCTCCAGACACGTGCACAGGGAAAACGTGTCCCGGAACACCCCGAGCTTCCACCCCCTCAGCAGCCCAGGCCGGGCTCTCTCCCCTCCCCGCAGCGCCGCAGGAATTCCTTGATCTGGAGCAGGAAGGTCAGGCTGGAACAATGAACAGCTCCTTCCCTTCCCTCTGCCCAGGAGGAAAGGCTTCCCAGTGACCTCGGCTCGTAATCTTATCCCATGCAAACCGCAGGGAAGAGCTGCACAGGCGGAGCAGGAGCCACCTGCCAGCCCTCCTCCTCCTCCTCCTCCTCCTCCTCCTCCTCCTCCTCCTCCTCCTCCTCCTCCTCCTCCTCCTCCTCCTCCTCCTCCTCCTCCTCCTCCTCCTCCTCCTCCTCCTCCTCCTCCTCCTCCTCCTCCTCCTCCTCCTCCTCCTCCTCCTCCTCCTCCTCGGCATCGGGTGACTCATCTCCATCCAGCAGATGGGCTGCAGGAGCGAGGACACGGGAATTAAAGGCAAACCCAGGATTTCAGCAGCCAGCGGGGCCGGTGGCAGCGCGAGGCTGGCCCAGGGCACCCCGAGGATGCTCCGGCCCCGCCTGGGGAATTCCTCCTCTGCTGGGCTGCAGGGCACAGCTCCAGCCCTGCCCCTGACCCCTGTGCTCCAGGCTCCCTGCTCATCGGGGCCAGCTCCCTTTTCCAGCAGGACCCTGCCCCAGAGCAGGCTCATCCCAAAGGATGAAGGTTTCCACAGGACTGCTCCTGCTGGAGGGATGGGGGCACCTCCCATTTGCATCCTGTTTTCTCCTGTTATTATTCCTCACATGCTCTGAACCACACCAGACACAATTTCTGTTCAGGTGGGAAAAAACATCATGGAATTGGGTCAAGTTCCAGGGAAAACATGAACATGTAAGGAAGCAGCAGCAACGCTCTCCCAGCAATGATTTCCCCTCACACACTTCCAGTGACTTCAGCAATGGAGAGGAAGTTCACTGAACCGAGGGGAAAGGTGGAATAAATACTGGCCTTGCACCCAGACTTCCTGCACAGCCTCCCTGTGTCCTATCCCCGTGAATCACTCTGGCTTTTCCAGAGCTGCTGAGCCATCGTTCCTTGCAGCTCCACCCGCCCCAGGACCCAGGGCAGCAAAGGCAGCAGCTCCTCCTGCCCTGGAGACTGGAGCTGCTCTGGAGCTGCTCCTGACACGGGATAGAAAAGTGCAAAGCACCAAAACGCCTCCCAGGAATTGCAATCCTTGTTTTTCCCAGCAGCCTTGTCCTGCAGTCAGCATTTGGAGGGTTGGCCCACGCGGTGCTCTGAGGCATTTCCCAAAAAACAAAGGGAAAAAGAAGGAAAGGAGGGTGTAAGACACCTGTAAATCCCTGGAAAAAACACCTCCCTGAGGTGCAGGACACTGCTGGCATCACCCAAAGCGAGGATACAGCAGGGGGCAAGAGACTGTGGAGGAGCTAGAAGGAGACAGAAAACCCCTGGACCTGCAGGATGAAGGGAGCAAGCCAGGCTGGAGGGACACAGAGAGCTGGGACACAGAGAGCTGGGACACGGCTCTGCAGCCACCAGGGAGATCAGGAAAGATCCAAGGGAAGGCAAACTCCTGCCCCTGGCTGGGCTGGGCGGCAGAGCCCCGTGCAGAGCACGTCTCACACAGCAGCACAGCCCGGCGCCCTCCCGGCGTGCACAGACATCAAAGGGGACAGAAACGGCCCAGGACACTGTAAACACCCCTTTTCCTCGTGCCTTTCAATTCTAGGAAAAGCTCCGTGGCTATCGGAGCGCAGCACGGCATCCTAAGGGAAGGGAGAGTGGGAAGGAGAGACCCCAGCACCCCCAGGGCTGCCAGGAGCCACCGGGGCCAGCGCTGGGTCAGACTCCTGCACCAGCTCCTGCAGAGCTCTGCACTGGGCCTGCCCCTCCAGGGACCCCCTCAGCTCCCCAGGGACCCCCTCAGCTCCCCAGGACCCCCTCAGCACCCCAGGGACCCTGTCAGCACCCCAGGGACCCCCTCAGCTCCCCAGGGACCCCCTCAGCACCCCAGGGACCTCCTCAGCTACCCAGGGACCCCCTCAGCTCCCGAGGGACCCCCTCAGCTCCCCAGGGACCCTGTGAGCCTCCCCAGGGACCCTCTCAGCTCCTCAGGGACCCCATCAGCACCCCAGGGACCCTGTCAGCTCCCCCAGGACTCTGTCAGCACCCCAGGGACCCCCTCAGCTCCCCAAGGATCCCCTCAGCACCCCAGGGACCCTGTGAGCACCCCGGGACCCCCTCAGCTCCCCAGGGACCCCCTCAGCTCCTCAGGGACCCCCTCAGCTTCCTAGGGACCCCCTCAGCTCCCCAGGGACCCCCTCAGCTCCTCAGGGACCCTGTCAGCTCCACAGGGACCCTGTCAGCTCCCCGGGGACCCCCTCAGCACCCCAGGGACCCCCTCAGCTTCCAGCCCATCCAAGGTGCTGCTGAATCCATTTTCTTCCTGGCTGCACACCAAGACTCATTTTGGAATGGTTTAAATGGGATGAAATCCCCCCAGCCCTTGGCACCGCTGTGGCCTCCCTCCCCTGCAGGCAGAGCAGAAATCCCGGGAGATCACATTTGGATCACATTTGGATCACATTTGGATCACATTTGGATGATGTTTTACCCCAGGCAGGCACAAAAGGCCAGAGCCTCTGCCCTTCAGAACTCCCCCAGTACAACCAGCAGGAGCTTTACTGGGACGGGAGCTCCTCCAACATCTGGCAGCCCGGATTTGTGCTGCCCCTGCTCCCACAGACACACGTCAGCAGCAAACAAGACGGGTCCTAATCCAGGGAAGAAAATCAGGGAATAAAATACCCCAGCACCTGCTCCTGCAGTGGATGTGCTTCGGCTGCAGATAATTGTTTACCCTTTTTCTCCCTTTTTCATCATGAAAGTGGCAAAATTAAGTTTAAACGCAGCTAATCCTGGTCAGGAAAGTGGTTAATAAATTATCACTGGAGAAGAGTCTGGACCAGCCAGGGGCTGCAGCCGGGTTTTCAGGCTCTAGGGTGAATTATGAAGCATTTTCTCAATTAGGAAAAGCCCTTTAAAGCTTTAATCATGCAAATTTAACCTTCTGTCTCAAAGACAGAATTTCATTATGGAGATGTTTAACTCATCTTTTTTTTTCTTTGCAGCAGAAAAGCAATTTAATTAGTGACAGTACCATGAACTTTATTAATAGCCAGGCATTAGGAGATCCTAAAATTCCCAGTGGCTTTAAAAGGGCTGGTTCTATTAATTAGCTATTGGTGGTGAGGCTGGAAGGGGGGGTTACAAGGCTTTTCTTGGAGCAATCCAATGGATTCTCCATGCACTGGGAGAGGGGCAGGACCTGGGGCACCTCCAGGCACTCCAAAAGCAGGAGAGGAACCCCAGCCCTGCTTCATCCCTGAGCGTGGGCCAGAGGAACCTTTCCTGCAAGCCACGGGGTCACTGACTGAAGGGATGGGGCTGAGGGGAACAGGAAATCCGTAAAAAAATTAATTATCACTTTGATAATCACAGGGAGAGAGGCCAAGGTGGGCTGGATCCTGCACTGAGCCCTGCCACGGAGCAGCTCAGGAAAAGGGAAGCTCTGGGATGCTGAGGGGCTTTCCCAGGCCTGTGACCTGGATCCTTCCCACCTGATCCAGGGAGGAAGGTGGGACACGGCCCCGGCACAGCCCCGAGGGGAGGAAGGCAAGGCTGGGACACAGCCCCGGCACAGCTCGGAGGGAGCAGATCCCAGGGAAGGACAGGATCAGGCTCCTGCCTGCTCCCACTCCAGGCATCACCCCCAGGCTGGATTAACCCTGCAGCTGAGGATGGAAGGAGCAGGGACAGCGACCTCGGGGTCTTATGAAACACCAGGGCTGAGTTTCCATGTGAATGAGTTCAGCTGGAATTACACAGCCAGAACTGTCAGGATTAGGGATTTATTTTATTTCTGGGCTTTTCAGCAGCTCTCCAGCCTGCCCCGGAGGGGACAGCAGCAGGGATGCAGCAGCAGCAGCCCCTCACACCCCAGTGGACACCAGTTCCCTCCCCAGGGCAGGCTGGATGCTGGCACTGGGATTTCTGCAGTCTCGGGCAGGAGGAGCTGCCCTGCTCCCTCCCCAGCCCCGGTATTCCCACAGGGATGGGGCTGGCAGCCCTGGAAAAGGCACTGGCATTTGCAGGCATGGGGGAGAGGAGGAAGAAGGAAAAAAAAAAGTGCTAAAGAAATGAATCAGCTTTTACAAGGCAGGCTGCCTGAGCTCATCCCCATTTTGCTCTTTCCCAGGAGGGAAGCAGTGGCAGGGAAAGGGGGAGGGAGGATTTCCTCCAGGAGCCCTCCCCTGTGTGAGCAGCTGGAAATATCCAGGATTTCAGGGGGATGACGTGGATTCAGCACCCCAGGGCCACACAACCCCCTCGGCCTGAGTCCCGGATCCTTCCCTCATCCCAGAGCCCCCACTGCAGGCACAGGATAAACTTTCCCTGGCTGACATCAGCCACGGGAAGGGAGCAAAGGGAGCAGGATGTGGAGAGCTGGAGTTCCCCAGCTCTGCTCTCTGCCTTCCAGGAATCGGAGCTCCTGTTCCTGCCAGGGCCCAAAAACAACCTTAAAGGCGGGGAAAAGCCAATTTATAGGAAACTCTGGAGAGAAACAATCTTGGAAAAACGAAACCTGCTTGGTTGTGGGGCTGCTCAGCTCCAGCAATGATTAACCCGTGCAGGGACAGGGCTTTGATGCCAAATCACCCTGAAAAGGAGAGGGAACCCACAGGAAAATATCCTGGCTGCCTCTGTGAGTGTCCAGTCAGCACCAGCCAGGCCTGAAGGGATGCACTGGCACCTCCTCCCTGCCTCCAACAGGTCTGGGGACACTCAGCCCTGCCCCAAGGTTTGGGGACACTCAGCCCCTGCCCCAAGGTCTGGGGACACTCAGCCCCTGCCCCAAGGTCTGGGGACACTCAGCCCTGCCCCAAGGTCTGGGGACACTCAGCCCCTGCCCCAAGGTCTGGGGACACTCAGCCCCTGCCCCAAGGTCTGGGGACACTCAGCCCTGCCCCAGGGTCTGGGGACACTCAGCCCCTGCCCCAAGGTCTGGGGACACTCAGCCTCTGCTCCAAGGTCTGGGGACACTCAGCCCCTGCCCCAAGGTCTGGGGACACTCAGCCCCTGCTCCAAGGTCTGGGGACACTCAGCCCTGCCCCAAGGTCTGGGGACACTCAGCCCCTGCCCCAAGGTTTGGGGACACTGAGCCCCTGCCCCAAGGTTTGGGGACACTCAGCCTCTGCTCCCCACCTGCCACACGAGGAATCATGGAATGGGCAGGGCTGGAAAAGAGCTCTGAGACCAGCCCAGCTCCGGGGTCACCACTGCTGTCCCCAAGTGCCACATCCACAGGGTTTTTGAACACTTCAGGGCTGGGGACGTCACCGCTGCCCTGGGCAGCCAGTTCCAATGCCTGACAACCTTTTCCATGGAAAAATTTGCATGAATATCACATTTCAGCCTCAGCGAGGCCGTTCCCTCCCTCCTGTCACTTGTTCCCCGGCAGCCCTGCCCCTTCCAGGGAGCTGCAGAGAGGAACGAGGTCTCCCCTGAGCCTCCTTTTCCCCTGGATCTGCAAAGACACCCCCAGAACAGCCACCCCCAGGGCCAGCACAGCCGCAGGGAGCCAGGGGAGGATGCTCCGGGACGGATCCCGGCTGGAAGCAGAGCTGGAGGATGTCACCTCAGCACATCCAGCTTTCCCCCAGCCTCGGGAGCATTAATGTGGAAAGATAAACCCAGGAGCTGCAGAGGGATCCAGCCCAGGTTAATGTTAATACAGAAACATCAGGTGCTGTGGGACAGAGGTTGGCAGGAGGCTCCAGGCTGGCAGGAATCAGCAAAATCCCTTCACTTCCCAGTCCAAATTCCCGTGTACAGATAAGGAGCTCAAAGCCTGCCGCAGCCAAATCCCTCCCACGGGAATTCCCTGCTCCCCTCTTTGCTCACGGGGTGCTCAGCCCTGGCACAGCTTCCCAAGGATGTTGTGGCTGCCCCGTCCCTGGAAGTGTCCGAGGCTGGAGGGAGCTTGGAGCAGTCTGGGGTAGTGGAAGGTGTCCCTGGCCACGGAATGGGATGAGCTTCAAGGTCCCTTCCAACCCAAACCATCCCAAGGACACCTCCTGCCTCCAAGACAAAGCAGGGCTGTGAATACCAAAAACCATAAAATGAACAAAAATTTTTAAAAAAAGGAGTTTTTGAGAGGTTCATCTGAGAAAGGGAAGGAAAACCCCACATTTGAAAGGCGCTCCCACATTTGAAAGAGGAGCAACAAAGTCACCGCAGAGAGAACCTCGGCTGAGGAGGGAAGAAAGGAAACCCAAGGAGAAGTGAAGGAAATCCCAGCTCCAGAGCAATGAGCACACAGGGCAGAGAAAGGGGAAATGCCCTCTCTGGCAGCTGCAGCCTGTCCCTCACTGCCACACTCGCCCCAGGGCACGGAGAGCGTTCCCTGCTGGCCCAGGGAGCTCGGGAACGGCGGGTCCTGCTGGGCTGAGCTGGCTCTGGAGCACATCCCGGGCCAGGCAGGGAGCAAGGGGCTATTTATGGTCAAAAATACCTCTGGAAGCCTTGGGAGCTGTCATCAAAGCCAGGGAAACGCGTGTGTGTCAAGGGCTGCTGAGTTTTAATTAGCACTTGCCTTTTCCCCTCCTGGAAAACGGCTCTGGATGAGGAGGAGGAGGTGGCTGGGCTGTGCCTTGGGCCAGCTCCTGAGCCCAGGCAGGCCTGGCAGGGTTTAGGCTCAGCTCACACAGGCGTTGGGAGCACGTTAATCCAGTTTGGGATGACAGCAGCGCCCAGGGCTCAACCCCAGACTGGTTTGGCTTGGAAAGGACCTTAATCCTGTCCCAGCCCTGCCATGGCAGGGACACCTCCTCTGTCCCAGGCTGCTCCAGCCCTGTCCAGCCCGGCCTGGGCACTGCCAGGGGCTGCAGGGAGGTGACTCCGGGGTCTCCTCCAACCCAAACCCTCCACGGAGATCCGTGGGCAGCACCCCAGGAGCTGTGCTGGGAGTCCCAGTGCTCCCACAGCCCCGTGGGCTCTGCAGAGGGCAGCTCACACCCATCCCTGCACTCCCACAGCCCCGTGGGCTCTGCAGAGGGCAGCTCACACCCATCCCTGCACTCCCACAGCCCCGTGGGCTCTGCAGAGGGCAGCTCACACCCATCCCTGCACTCCCACAGCCCCGTGGGCTCTGCAGAGGGCAGCTCACACCCATCCCTGCACTCCCCTGGCCCCAGGGAGCCCCTGGCTGCTCCTGGAGCCTGAGCCAGGCAGGATTCCGGGGTCACTCCAGCCCCGTGTGCTGCCCCTGGAGCCAGGCAGGATTCCGGGGTCACTCCAGCCCCGTGTGCTGCCCCTGGAGCCAGGCAGGATTCCAGGATCACTCCAGCCCCTGGCTGCTCCTGGAGCCTGAGCCAGGCAGGATTCCGGGATCACTCCAGCCCCTGGCTGCTCCTGGAGCCTGAGCCAGGCAGGATTTGGGGATCACTCCAGCCCCGTGTGCTGCTCCTGGAGCTGAGCCAGGAGGATTCCGGGGTCACTCCAGCCCCGTGTGCTGCTCCTGGAGCTGAGCCAGGCAGGATTCCGGGATCACTCCAGCCCCGTGTGCTGCTCCCCATCCCGCTGACACCCCCAGCGTTCCCTCGGGATTCCCCGGGAGCTGCAGCCCGTCCTGCCCACTGCCTGGCAGCATTTGCAGGATTTTAGGATTTACATCAGTTTGTACAAAACCCAAGCGGTGCAAACGAAGCTGTTTCTCCACCAGCAGGCCCCTGCGAATTCCCGGCTGGATGAAACCTTGGAGCAGGCAGGCAGGGACCTCCCACCCTGCTCCAAGCTGCTGCTGCTGCTTCTCCCCCTTCCTCACAATGTTTCCTCCAGCTTTCCTTATTTTTTAGAGAACAGTTTGAACAGGCAGAACCTGTTCTGGACACACTGGGAGCTGCTCCCCATCCGCAGCATTTGCCAGCACGACTCAGATTTTTTTTTTTCCAGGATACTCCGGGCTCTCTCCTGCGTGTGGGCGCCCGGCTGCCTCACCCAGGGAGACGTGGGCTTGCAGGAATCTCACGGATGAGCCCCCCCAGCCAAGCCCTGCTCCCTCGGGATGCTGGTCAGGGACCCCAAACCCCCCGGGGTTCCCCCTCCTGGCCCCGCTCTCCTTCAATTAAGGACAGACGTGGAACAAAACGTAACATTTGAGGAAAGATCTTCCACATGTTTGGCTTTGGCAGCGTCTGATGGGTTGAAGGGAGCCAAAAAATAACTAATCCTCCCCTCCTTCAGCCAAGGGCTGAGCGGGACCAGAGGGGGGAAAGGGAAGAAAGGGGGGAAAGGGAAGGAAAGGAAGGAGGAGACAAAAAAAATGGCCAAACTGGAACCAGTGACTTCCAGTTTCCAGCCAGAGCATCCCTAAATCACAGACACCTCTGCCCCTGTCCCCGGAGCACTGCAAGGGGGTGGCAGCACCTCTGGAGGAATTCGTGATTCCTCCAAAAAACGGTTTCATCGGGGGTTTAAAATGATGTTTTTGGGTTTAGGAACACGTTAGTCCTGAGTCAGCGAGGGGTTTTCACCTCCTGACACCATCCTGGCCAGCAAAACCCTCCCACAGCGAGCTCCCAGCACGACCTTCCCCATGGGAGCTGTGAAAAACCCACCCCACGTCCTTCAGTGGGTTTAGTGGGGAAGGGGTGGGGGATGACTTCAGGAATTTGTTATTTTGCTTTGCTGGGTAAATAACGTGGATTTGGGGACACAGAGCCAAGGAAGGAGGCGACACACGTCGCACACAGGGGTGGGATGAGCTGAAAGGGTTTAAACTCAGTGATGGAAAACACGATCTGTGCCAAATTTATCTGGAATTTCAAAGAGGGGCAGGAAAGCAGCAGCAGAGGGGGATTTGTGATTCCTGAATCGTTCCCAAAACGCATTAAAAAAACCTCACAACTGCTAACAGGAAGCAGTGGGAAGGATAATTCTGCTCGGGGGCGTTGGGAATGGCCACCCCTCATTTGAGGTGTTCATGAACCTTGTTTGAGGCCGATTCCCACCGGGAATCACGGAGCGGTTCGGGTTGGGAGATTCCCCCCCATTCCACCACCCCAGGCTGCCCCAAGGCCCGGCCAGCCCGGCCTTGGACACTTCCAGGGATGGGGAATTCGGGGAAGAGCTCCGAGGACAGCGCAGCGACCCCGCGCCAGCGCCGGCCGCGATCCCCGAACCGGAGCAGCTTTTTCGGACACTCCTCAGCCCCATCCCCGTGCCCCGACCCCGCAGCCCTGCCCCGCTCCAGCCGCTGCCGAGAACGGGCTGCAGCTGCGGCCGGGGCTACCGGGGCTCCCGGGACCGCCGGGGCTCCCGGGACCGCCGGGGATACCGGGGTTACCGGGCCCTTCCCCCGCAGTCCCGCTCGGGCTCTCCCGGCGCATCCCGCCCGGTTTGGCGCTGGCTCCGTCCCGGTTGTGCGGGCGGGTTTTGGGAAGGGGGAAGCACCCCCGAGGTGTCACCCCCCGGTGACCCCCGCCGTGTCACCCCCGCGGTGATCCCCGCCGTGTCACCCCCCCGGGGACCCCCGCCGTGTCACCCCCGCGCTCTCCGGTCCTCGGAGGAGTTTCCCCGCCCGTGTCCAACCGGGAGAACGGGACCCCCGCCCCCCGGCTGCCCGAGGGGCCCCAGCTCGGCTGACAGCCCGCACCGAGCCCCGGGATCCCCGGAGAACCGGGAGATCCCAGCCCGGGATACCGGGGGTGCCAGGCGGGACACGGGGGGCACCGGGGGATGCCGGCCCCGGGATGCCGGGAGGGGATAACGGCGGGGAAAACCGCCGGGGCAGCAGCGGCCGGGACGGGTTCTCCGAACCGGTAAGGGAAGAGCGGCCTCCCCGGAGCCCAACGGCGGCGGGAACGGGCGCGGGGTGCCGGTGCCTCACCTGCGTCGCTTTGTAGAACTGCTTCTTCAGCCCCGCCACCGACATGGTGCCGGTGCCGGTACCTGGCCCGGTGGCGGCGGGGGCCCGGTCTGCGGGCGGCGGGACCTGGCGCGGGGGCGGCGGGAGCCTCGGGAGCCTCAGGACGCTCCGCCCGTCCCAGCCCGGCCCGTCCCCGCCGCCGCTTCCGCCGCCGCCCGGCCCCGCCCCCGAGCGCCACCGAGCGGCGCTGCCGGAGCGGCGCGCTCTGCCAGCGCGCCCCCTGCCGGCCGGGCGGAACCGCCGCCCGTCGTGACTAAGCGGCGGGGAGAGGGGCTCTGTCGCGACAGGCGGGACGGGCGCTCATGTTGGGAGCCGACTGTGGCGCAGCCGTGTCTTTCTCCTGAGGGACCCAGCACCGACCGCAGGGAGCGGAGCGCGTGTGCGACACCGGGCCGGGACCCCCGTCATAGTCTTGGGGGGAAAATGGGGCGACAGAGGCTCCAAATGGAAAACTACGGCTCCCAGCGTCCCTCGCGACAGCGGCTGCGCCTGCGCCTCGCAGCGGCGAGCGCTAATTGGCCGCCGGTGCCGCCGCCATTTCGCGCGTTGGCTCAAGGCCCATAGCGGCGCGGCGCGCGGCAGTGCTGGCTGCGGCCCCTCCGCCCGGTGCTGCGGACGGACCGGTGCAGGGCCCGGCCCGCCGTGGCCCCGTTCCCGCCCGGTGAGCGGGCAGGCCTCGGGCCCAGGTGCAAGGCCTCAGCGGCCCCCCGCCGGGCCTCCACAAAGCTACCCAATCAGCGCCTGCAGCGCGCCAGACCGACAGCTGCCTCCGCCAATCAGCGGCTCCCGCGGCGGCAGCCAATCGGAAGGCGAGGCGCAGCGGGGAGTGCGGCTGGGCGGGTCACGTGGGGCGCGCTCGGCCAATCAGCGCGGCGGGACGCGGGGTCGCCCCGGCTCCCGCCAAGTACGAGCGGGACGGGCCGGGCGGGACCGGGCCCGGGAGCGGCGGGGGCTGCGCGGGCCGGGCCGCCTCGGTTCGGCCGCCGCCGCCCGGCACCGCCGCCAGCCGCGCTGGCCGCCGCCGGCACAGGTAGGGCCGAGCTGGGGGTGCGGGGCGGCCGGGGCGCGCGGTGTTTCCGGCGGCGGTTGGGCCGCGGGGTGCGCGGGGCCTGCCCGGGGTAACAAAGGAGGCGCCGGAGCCGCCGCCGCGCCCCGGGGCTGGGCCCGGGCCCGCCCTGCAGCCGCACTCACGCGGTCACGGACCGGTTTGGGTGGGGAGGGATCCGAAAGCGCAGCCCTGCCATGGCAGGGCCGCCTCCCGCCGCCCCAGGGTGCTCCAGCCCGGCCCTGGGCACTGCCGGGATCCGGGGGCAGCCACGGCTGCTCTGGCACCCGGTGCCAGGCCCTGCCCGCCCTCACGGGGGGAATTCCCGCCTCGCATCTCCCTGGGTGCAAGCCCGTGCTCGTAGGGACATTCCTGCCCGGCCCAGCGAGGGGACACTGCTGTGTCCGGGGTCCCGGTGGCCCGGGGGTGACAGTGGCACCCCTTTGTCTTCCCTCACGGGCCCTGGCAGAGCTGCCGGGCTCTGCCTCAGCTGCCCCAGGGCCGCAGCAGCTCGGGATCAGCCAGGGGTGTTGATTTGTTGTTTTCTCTCGTAGCCATGGAGTGCAGAGACAAAGCTGCTGTTCCTCCACGCAAGCTCGTCCAAGGTAAGGCCGTGTCTCTCTCCCAGCGTGGTTTTCAGAGGGTTTCACACCTGATATTGTGAAATGCACTGGCTGGGCTGGGGTTAAGCCACCTCTAAGTGGCTCATCTCAACCTTGTGCTCCAAATTGAATAAAATCCTTTGCAGTTCCCTGTGGCTGAGTAACCTGGTGTTGTTGTTGCAGCTCGGCTGCCCTTCAAGCGCCTCAATCCTGTGCCAAAGGAGAAAATCGATGTGGATCCAGAAGTCAAAAAAGCCAAGAGCTCCCCAGCTGCTTTTGTTCCGAGCAAGGATCCCTCCCTGGACGCCTCCCTGGACGATGTGGAGAACGAACTGGGCTCTGACAGGGCTGTGCCCCCACAGCTCCTGAACGGAAAGGGCCCCTTGGACCATTTCATCCAGAAAAACCCAGCGGGTGACACCAGTGGCCCTGGGGCTGCTCCTGCCCTCTCAAGTGGCCCTGGGGGTGCCCCTGCCCTCTCGAGTGGCCCTGGGGGTGCTCCTGCCCTCTCGAGTGGCCCTGGGGGTGCCCCTGCCCTCTCGAGTGGCCCTGGGGGTGCTCCTGCCCTCTCCAAGGGCTCTGACCACGGACTCAGGGATGGATCAGAGCGGGGGGACACGGATTCCGGAGCTTCTGCCACCAACAGCACGACAGGAGAGGAGCTGAGGGCGCGGGGCTGCCTGAGCTCCCGCCAGAGCAGCCCTGCAGGAGACTCCACAGACCCTGAGGGCCCCTGTGCAGCCGCAGAGGAGGCAGAGGAGGGCTGGGGAGCTCAGCCACGCTCCGGGGCCTGCAAGGACGTGGCGGGCAGGAAGGGCGCCCAGGGAGAACTGAAGGATTTGCTCTTTGAGGGGAAGGTGCCCGTGGTGCTGCTGGAGGACATCATGACGCTGAAATCCCCCCAGGACCCCTCTGGGAGCCCCACGTCGGGGCCCGAGGCCCTGGAGTCGTCCCACGAGGGGGACTCGGGACTGAGCCGCTCCTCGCTGAGCTCCGGGAGCTCGCCCGGGGCCGAGGCCACGAGGAGCTGCAGCCCCTTGGCCGCCTCCACGCCCACCAGGAAGGTTGGTGTGCTCTGCTGCTGCACGGGAGCTGCATTGCTGCGGTGCTGCATTGCTGCAGTGCTGCATTGCTCGGGTGCCTGGGATTGCGGGGAACAGTGAGGGGTGCAGGAGAGGTGGTGCTGATTAATCTCTGACCCCTTTGCAGTCTTTAAACCCTGCAGCTGAGGGATTGTATCCTCCTGGTTCTGGCTGCTGCTGCGTTTGTGGTTTTTTAACACCCCGTTGGTGTTTTGGTGACATCCAGGAGCAGTTTTGTGCCTTGGGTGCCGTTTCCCAAGCTCTGTTCATCCTCCCCCAGCTGCTGTGGCTCCGGGAGGATGGGGGGATGTTCCCCCAGTGCTTTTCCAGCTCTGAATTCCTGCAGCTGCCAGGGAGAAGCTCTGGCACAGGGTGCCCACAGCAGCCTCATCCTGGCAGTGCCCCAGGCCGGGCTGGGTGGGATTGGAGCCCCCTGGGGCCGTGGAAGGGGTCCCCTGGCCCTGGGTGGGCTTCAGGTCCCTCCCAACCCCAAACACTCTGGGGTTCCATGAGAAAGTTCTGGATCAGGGTTTTTTTGGTCACCTGAGTTTCAGTTTAGCAGCTCTGCCTCAGTTTGACCCCCAAACTCGCTGATTTTGGGGCAGTTTTGGCAGAGAACCTTCCAAGGGCAGCAGCATCGGCTCAGGTGGCTGCAGCACCACGGGGGTGTTCCCCCAGTCCTTTTGTTGTGTTTATCAAGTCAAACAATCAATTCCTCCTCCAGTCTTCCATCTCTAAAATAAACAGACACACTCAAGCAGGCATGAAGTATTTCCAGTGTGGCAGAACAACAGAAAGAGCTCCTGGTGTGATCCAGTACTGCCAGTGGGGCTGGGTTTGCTCCTGTGCTCCCCAAAATCAGGTTCTGTGCAGCTGGGAGTCCTGGCAGGTTTGTTTTCCTGGCAGGGAACAGCTCTGAGGAGCTTGAGTCACTTGACAGAAGTCCTGTTTTATATCAGATAAATATAGAAAATAAAGCAGTTGGGCTGTGTTAGCCTGTTAATCACAATTTAAGTGTGATGCCGTGAATGGCAGGAGGAGGAGGAGGAGGGGGGATCCAGTAAATCAAGTCCCAATGTGTTGAAATATTGACAAATTGGGCCTTGAGCCAGTCTATGAACAATGATAAGCACAAAACACCCTTTTCTTCCCCCTGTAAATAGAAGATAAATGAGAAGTGTGTCCTGTTTGGAATTTAGGGTCAGTGAGCTGTTACTGGTGGAAGATCAAGTGCACTGGTGACAGGAAGAAGCAGTGTTCAAATGTGGGAAACAGCCCTTGTACTCATAAAGTTACAGCTGAATATCACAGCAGGACAGGTGGCTGCAAAAGAAACCCCACACAAACCCAAGTCTGGCTGGAAGGAAGTGCCTGTGCCACACTGAGGTGTCCCCTGTGATTCGGGGCAGCTCCCCTGGGTGCATGTGGTGCTCCCAAAGGGATCCTGAGGGGAGCAGGGGGGTTTGTTTGTGGCAGTGTGAGGATTCCCTGGCACTGGGAGCACTGGGAGCACTGGGGTGGATCCAGGCTGGGATGGATCCAGGCTGGGATGGAAGTGGGGAGATGGGGCCTGCCTGAGGTGTGTCCTCGTTCCCTGCTCTGGGGGAAGTTTGGAGGGGTTGGTTTAATCTGCATCACAGCCTGAAAGGGAGGGCCAGGATCTCCTCTAAAACTTGCATTTTGTGATTGCAGGTACCTCAGAAATTCCACAGAAGTTCAGCAGAGAAGGAGAAGCTGAGATTGCAAAGAGTAAGGCATTTCCCTGACCCCAGACCCCCCACGGCAGCCAGCAGAGCCTTTGCCTTTTCCCTCAGCCCAGCTGGAACATCTCTTCTGCCACTTTTCCTCACCCTGGGGAGTGTGGAAGAACCTTTAATGCAGGCACTTAAAGTGCTTGGCTCTCCAAAGCTCCCGAGTGGAGCCGTGGGTGCATTTGGGGCTCTTTGGGAAGAGATTGGAAACGTTTAAGCCCAAATTTGAGTTCTGTTTTTATTAATGCACGAGGCAAGTGGGGCACTGTGTCTGTGACATCCCCGGGAGTGTCACCACTGGGTGCCACCACTGGGAATGCTCAAGCTCCAGGTTCTGCTTGCTCAGATGCAGCTCCTGCTCCCTCATTGTGCTGCCAGTCCTGGGACGCTGGAGCAGAGGCTGAGGGCTCACTGAGTGCTGCATGGAGGGGCTTTTTTGGGGCTTTTTTGGGGCCTTTTTGGGGCTTTTTCGGGTTGTTTATTCTGCCCCCGGGAGGGTTTGTGCTCAGGAATTCTGCGTCTCTCAGTGCCTTGTTTATAAACTCGTGTGTTTTATGTAAGTTGTAGCTGTAAAGCTCCTCGCTTCTCCCAGTGCCCCATATAGGATTCCAATCTGTTGTTTTCTTCCCTTCTATAGCTGCGTCAAAAATAGCAGGGATGGGAGGGAGAGAGGAGAATGGGGAGCTAAAAACGACGCTGGGGATGAGGCAGAGGCACCAGGGAGGTGCCAGCTTCACACCAGCTCCCAGCACTTTGCATGACTCAGGCTGGCAGGGTTGTCTCCCTGCCGTTGGCACCATTTGGCTGCTGGTGCCTCTCTGCTGTTATTTGTGTTGTGACACCGCTCAGGGAGCCTCGATGTTGACAAGGAGAGATGTGAAATCAATAAAAGAAAACTGAAAATACCCCGGGAGGAGTTGGAATGTCTAGGCAGATCCTCCTCTCCTGGTGACATCAGCAGCACAGGAAGGCTCTTCCTCTTTAATTTGACTTTTTCTCCTTTGTGTCAGCAGAGCCAAGGTGGGAATTGCAGTTGTTTTGGGAGGAAACACCATGAAAGGCAACACTTCCAAAAAAATCTTCCCCCCACTGTTCCCAGAGAGCCCCTTGAGCAAGCTCGGGGCACTGGAGGTGTCTGGTGATCCAGAGTGGAAGAAAACAAGGGATGAGCTGGACTTTGGAGACTCCCACTGTTCCCTGAGAGCGGGAATGTCCCAGCCTGGGAGGGACCACGAGGAGCACCAGAGTGATTTCTGTGGTAGTGGAAACCAGCAGAAAACCCTTGTGGGTCAAATCAGCTCAAATTCCCTTGTAGCAGTGACACCACTGTGGCCCTGTGATGACACCAAAGCACGAAACCTTAGCTCAGGAGAAAATATTTTGGAAAGAATCTGAAATCTTCTATTAAACAAGGGAATAATTACGATTTTTTAATTCCCATCTAATTTTCCATAATGCTACAATGGTAATGAAGATGACTCAATACAAAGCTTCCTTTGATGCTTAGAGAAATGGAAACACCTTTTTTTTGTGTGAAGGGAAAAGAATAATTAATAAAAGAATAATTAAAGCTTTCAGAGAGGCAGCACAGGAGGCTCAGCTGGGAGCTGTGGATGTGCTCCCACCTGGGGAGGACGAGGGTCCCTCCCTGCCTTTACAGGAGGTTTGGTGATGCTGCAGCCGAGCTCGGGGTGGGTGCAGCTCCCTCCCTGAGAGGTGAAATGCTGGTTTTGCTCAGGGGTTTGGCTCCACACGGCTGCAGCTCCCTCCCCGAGAGGTGAATTCTGGTTTTCCTCAGGGGGCTGCAGCTCCCTCCCTGAGAGGTGAAATTCTGGTTTTGCTCAGGGGGCTGCAGCTCCCTCCTGAGAGGTGAAATTCTGGTTTTGCTCAGGGGGGTGCAGCTCCCCCCTGAGAGGTGAATTCTGGTTTTGCTCAGGGGTTGGCTCCCCAGGGGTGCAGCTCCCTCCCTGAGTGTCCCCTCTGTGCCCCAGGACCAGGAGCGCGCGGACAAACTCCAGAGGCTGCAGGCAGAGAGGGAGGAGAAGGGGAGGCTGAAGGAAGAGGCAAAAGCTGCCAAGGAACGAGCCAAGGAGGAGGCAAAGAAGAGGAAAGAGGAAGAGAAGGAGTTGAAAGAGAAAGAAAGGAGGGAAAAGAAAGAAAAGGAAGAGAAGGAGAAGGCTGAGAAGCTGCGAGTGAAGGAGGAGAAGCGCAAGGAGAGGCAGGAGGCTCTGGAGTGAGTGCCTGGGGGTCCCTGTGCTGTTTCCATCCCCACCTTTCCCTGCCCTCCTGCAGGGGTGGCTCTGAAATGCTGAGGGACTGTCCCAGCAGTGCCTTCTGCTGCCCTGAGCTCCCTCCTGCCCCGGCTCTCTTGTGCTGCCACTGGGCCCTGGTTGTTGAGGAAGTTACCTGGGACTTGGTAATCCCTTAAATCCCCTGGCACCGAGGGAAACTCGAGGCAGCCTGTTAACTTTGTGGCTAAAACGGGTCAATATTTGCTCTAGAAGGAATGAACAAAGTCTTCTCTGCACTTAAGCAAGTGTGGATCTTGGCTGGATTGATGGATGATCCTCGTGGTGGGGTCTGGGTCAGGCTCTGGGGCTCCCCACCTCCTCCTCAGTGCAAATAAACCCTTCCTGGTGGCTGACAATTCACATGGCCTTTGTTTTCAAGGGCAAAACTTGAGGAGAAGAGAAAGAAAGAAGAGGAGAAACGGTTAAAGGAGGAGGAAAAGGTAAAAATGCTTTCTCTGGCTTGTCTCTAAATTCCTTCTGGGGTGAAACGGTGTTGGTGGTGCCAGCTGGGATGGACCAGGTCCCTTTGGGATGCAGCCTGTCCTCCCTGACCTGCTGGGGCTGCTCCAGCCACATTTTCCCTGTTTCCTTCACCCCTGTTGCTTCCTTGGCTTTTACCCCCTCGAGTTTTTTCTCTCTGTGTGTTTTGAGTGCCCTCAAGTGAGCTCTGCCCTGGCAGTGCCCCTGGAGCCCTGCCTGTGCCAGGGAGGGCAGTGAGGGGTTCTGTTGAGTCACAGAGCTGGTGACAGCCTCAACTTTGCTTTGTGCCTCGCTGCATTTGAGGTTGAGTCGTGCCTGAGCTCACCCTGATTTCCAGAGCTGTGTCCCACCCCTGTGCTCATGATTTGTGTTTGGGTTCTCGTTCCAGCGCCTCAATGCACAGAAGGCAGAGATCACCAGGTTCTTCCAGAAACCAAAGACTCCACAAGCCCCCAAGGTGAGGGCTTGCTGTGCCTCTGTGTGTTGCTCTCTAACAAATACCCTCATTTCCTTCTCTGCTGCCCCTTTCAGCTTCTTAGGTGGCCAAAACATTGATTTTTTTCCTAATTTCGTGGTCTCAAAAGGGATTTTAAGAAGAAGACCAGAGCAGAGACTACAGAAGACATTTGTGGTGGGTTTAGTGAGTCTCAGCTCTATTGCCTGAAGATCTGCTGGAGTCTTGGACAGGAAGGGCTTGACCTAAATCTTCACTTAGCCTAGATCTTGACCTCAGACAACACCTCAGGTGTTCCCTGCTGCAGCTTCTCGGTGTCCAAACCCTGACACTCCTCTCTTGGTGTTTCAGACCCTTGCTGGCTCCTGTGGGAAGTTTGCTCCTTTTGAGATCAAGGAGAACATGGTCTTGGCCCCCCTCAGCCGTGTTGTCCTGGATCCAGACTACCTAGAGCAGCTGGATAAGCTCCTGCATGCCCAGAACGGGGAAGTTTCTTTCTTGAGGGATCTAAAATGTCGTAAACCACGAAAAACTGGGCCCACTTTGGTCAGTGACAGCAGTGACAGTGTGAACAGGTCAGTGTGGCCTCGCTTTGCTTCTGTCTTTATGAAATGAGGGGTTTGAGGGGGGTTGATGCTGCGGAGGAGGGGAGGCTGGAGCTGTTGGTGGTCTCAGCCTCCTCCCCGTGTTGCAGTGACGTGGTGGTGGTGGATAACTGCCAGACAGACGCTGTCCCCGAGAGGGAGAAGTTTGGCAGGATGAAGCTGCTGCAGTTCAGTGAGAATCACCGCCCTGCCTACTGGGGCACCTGGAACAAGAGCACCTCCCTGATCCGTGCCAGGAACCCGTGGGCCAAGGACACTGTAAGCGCCTCAGCCTGCTGGGCTGTTCCCTCTGTGCCCCAGGGGTGAATGTGCTTGGCCAGATGCTCTGGTTCCCCGGGATTTCTGTTCTGTTCCTCAGCTTTGAGCCCCGGCTGTGCTCTCCAGTGAGGCACAGAAATGTGGGCATTTCTTGCAGAAACTGCTGGACTATGAAGTGGACAGTGATGAGGAGTGGGAAGAGGAGGAGCCAGGGGAAAGCCTCTCCCATAGTGAGGAGGTGAGGATCCTGCCTGATGACACAATCAGGAATTGCCCTTGGCAGTGTAACCTCTCACCCATTCCTCTGCAGGATGATGAAGAGGAGGGAGAGGATGAGGATGAGGACGATGGCTTTTTTGTACCCCATGGGTACCTATCTGAAGATGAAGGCGTGACAGAGGTGAGGCAGCTGGGTGTCCCTGAGTTCCCAGTGAACTGTTAATGTCAATATTGGCAGGGAGGAGAGCACGTGGTCCTGGCAGGGCTGGGCTCCCTCAGGCCTGCATGCTTCAGGGGCCCTGTGTGGCTCAGGGAACACGAGGCCAGGATGGGTTTAAAAAGCTCTTTTTGTGTCCTGGCACGGGTGTAACGAGTGCTTTGTCCCCTGCTGCAGGAGTGTGACCCAGAGAACCAGAAGGTTCGTCAGAAGCTGAAAGCAAAGGAGTGGGATGAGCTGATAGCCAAGGGGAAGAGGTTCCACGTCCTGCAGCCTGTGAAGATTGGCTGTGTCTGGGAAGGGGCAGCAGAGGACAGCAGCACCAACACGGACCTGAAGGTGCTGCAGCAGTTCACAGCCTGTGTCCTGGACCCGCCCGTGGCAGAGGAAGAGCAGCAGACACAGAAATGTAGCAAAAAAAGAGCAAAAGATCAGCAAAGTAAGACCTGAAGGGCTAAACTACTTCCACACTGCTGTGCTCTGCTTTGGAGGGAGTAGGGGGATTATTGTTTGTGACAGGTCGGGAATCCCAGGAATCTCTGAGAGCTCTTGGAAAGGAGTTTTCTGGCAGTGCCTCTCCAAAAAGTCTTGCTCTGGGCAATCTAGGAAATAAAGCCAAGCAGACTTGAGCGAGCTCAGATTTAGGATGGGTTTGAGCCTGTTCATTGTTTGGGGGTTTGGTTTCTGTGCTGGGTTCCTGTGAGCTTTTCCTGCACCTGACTAACACAAGGACACGAATAACTCACATGAAGGCCAAACAGGGGTTGAGGATTTCACTGCAGGCTGTTGTTGTTATTATCAGGGTGAGTTTTCCACATCAAATTTAGCTGCTGTTACAATCACGAGTAAACCCAGAGCAGTTTGGGCTGGGAGGGACCTTAAAGATCACCCAGTGGGCAGGGACACCTTCCTCTTGCTCCAAGGCCCATCCAAGCTACCCTAGGAGAGCCTTGCAGGGCTGGGGCAGCTTCTCTGGGCATCCCACCTGTGGGATCAGTCCTGCTCTGCAGTGACCGTGCTGATTGAATCCCCCGTAAATTCTGATTGAATCCCCTGTAAATTCTGACTGTCCCTGTCAGCCTTGCCCCCTCTAACCCTGTAATTTCTGATTGTCCCTGTCAGCCTTGTGCCCCTCTAACCCCAAAATTTCTGATTGTCTCTGTCAGTCTTGTGCCTCTCTAACCCCAAAATTTCTGATTGTCCCTGTCAGCCTTGCCCCCTCTAGCCCCAAAATTTCTGATTGTCCACATCACCCTTGCCCCCTCTAACCCTGTAATTTCTGATTGTCCCTGTCAGCCTTGCCCCCTCTAACCTGTAATTTCTGATTGTCCCTGTCAGCCTTGCCCCCTCTAACCCTGTAAATTCTGACTGTCCCTGTCAGCCTTGCCCCCTCTAACCCTGTAAATTCTGAATATCCATGTCAGCCTTGCCCCCCTCTAACCCCAAAATTTCTGACTGTCCCTGTCAGCCTTGCTCCCCTCTAACCCTGTAATTTCTGATTGTCCCTGTCACCCTTGCCCCCTCTAACCCTGTAATTTCTGATTGTCCCTGTCAGCCTTGCTCCCCTCTAACCCTGTAATTTCCGATTGTCCCTGTCAGCCTTGCCCCCTCTAATCTGTAATTTCTGATTGTCCACATCACCCTTGCCCCCTCTAACCCTGTAATTTCTGATTGTCCCTGCCAGCCTTGCCCCCTCTAACCCTGTAAATTCTGAATATCCCTGTCACCCTTGCCCTGTCTAACCTGTGCCCTCTCCCCGCAGTCCTGGCTCACCTGCTGCCGCTGCTGCACGGCAACGTGCACGGCAGCAAGGTGATCATCCACGAGTTCCAGGAGTGCTGCCGCCGCGGCCGCTTCGCCGACCTGGCCGAGGGCAGCCCCGCCCTGGCGCCGGCGCCGCCGGGCGAGGAGGGCGCGGTGCCGTCCAAGGCGCGGCTCAAGCGCCTCATCTCGGAGAGCTCCGTGTACGAGAAGCGCCCTGAGTTCCGCATGTGCTGGTACGTGCACGCCGAGGTGCTGCGGCGCTTCGGGCGCGAGCGCCTGCCCGTGCCGTGCCGCTGGAGCTACGTGACGCGGGCGCCGTGCGCGGGCAGGGACGAGCCCGCCGCGCCGCCCGCGCCGCCCGCACCGCCCGCCGCCAAGAGGAAGGCCCTGGGCAGCATGTCCATCACCAAGTTCATGAAGAGGCCGCGGGGCGCCGAGCAGGTGAGTGCCCGCAGCGCTGGAGGGGGTGTTTGCCACCCCTGCCACTGTCCTGCACGCTTTAAAGAAGTGAAATGATGGGGATAAAGAGATTTCTTTTGACTCTGTTCCGTTTGAAACGTCGCTCTCCTGCTGTTCTCGCATTCTCTGCGATTTGGCAGTGGTTGCATCCAAGCTGTGAATAGTTTAGAGTGTGCTTGGCCCGGTTTTACAGCTGTGTGTAATTTGTGTGCAGGTTTTATGTGTGCCTGTGGCTGCCAGATGTACAGCCCCAGCTGATGACTTACAGCAGTCGCATGTGAACGGATTAAATGGGGTTCCCAAGTGCTGCAACTCAGCCCAGAGCAGTCTGTAAAGGCTCCAGCTCGTCCTGACACACGTAAAGCTGAATTTCAAGAGCTGGTTTAAAAATCCAATAATTCATAGGGACAAAATGAGGTGGGGTTGCAGTGGTTGCTGCCTGGGAGTTGTGTTGTGGTTTTCCTGTTGTTGCTTCTGCTTTTCAGGGTGACCACAGGTAGTGCTGGAGCCCAATCATGACTGAAAAATGGGATCCTGGAATTCCAGGATGGTTTGGCTTGGAAGGGAACCTTAAATCCCATCCAGTGCCACCCCTGCCATGGCAGGGACATCTCCACTGCCCCAGGCTGCTCCAGCCTGGCCCTGGGCACTGCCAGGGGCACCACAGCTGCTCTGGGGATTCCATCCCAGCCCTTCACCCCCCTCCCACAGAGGAATTCCTTCCCAAAATCCATCCAACCCTCCCCTAGCAGTGGGAGCCATTCCCTGTGTCCTGTCCCTCCATCCCTTGTCCAAATCTCTCCCCACGTTTCCTCCAAGCTGGGTCCCCTCAAAGCTTGGGATGCTCTGCTGAGGGTTTAAGTGCTGGAATTTGGGGTTATCTCCCTTTTGCTTCCAATCCCACAGGCAGGGCAGGGTTTGAAATCCGTGCCAGTGGATTTATTCCTCCTTCCCTGTGTGCCAGGTTAGGAAAGAGCCCCAGAATGGTTTGGGCTGGGAGGGACCTGAAAGCTCATCTCGTTCCACCCCCCTCCCATGGACCACAGATGAGGCTTTTGATGCTTTTTATGCTTTGCCTTCCCAATTTATTCTTGGCTTTTTTGGCTTTTCTACTGAAAAAAGCTCAGCATTCAGGTATTGATAGAGATCAGAGACTTGTGAGAAGCTGTTCAGCCCCCAAACTCCATCTGCTTGGGTTTTTTCTTGTACACTAAATAAAGGCAGAGATAAAAGTCTCTGCTTGGCACCCACTGGAAATTCAGCTTATAAGGGAGCAGAAATAGCAAAACAAAGGCTTTTAGGAGAATTACATCACCAGCCTGAACGCTTCAAAGCTGCTCAGGGCTGTGCTGGGGAGGTGCAGCTCCGAGCAGAGGTGTCACAGCCCCTTTCACTGCTGCTGTCTCAATCAGCCCTGCTCAGGTTCTGAGATCCCTCCTGAGCTGTGGGGAGAGCCTGGCAGGGCTGGGAGGGCACAGCCCCACATCCCCACATCCCACGGGGGCACGGGAGGATCACACCAGGCTCGTGTGAGTCAAGGTGCTCTTGCATAAGATGTGGAGAGGAAAATGTGGTGCTGAAGTGGGCAGTACCTGCCCACGTGTGGGAGGGATTTAATCTGAGAACTGGGACTTTATTGAAAGGTGTAAATTGCAAATTTCTTGGCTTGGAACAGCTTTTAGGGGATGGGGACCAGGATTTTCATTCCAGTTCCAGCTGAAGGGGAAAAAAAAACCCAAACTCAACAGACCCTCACAGCTGGGCAGCTTCAGTTTGTGCCACTGCTTGGGTTCCGTGTTCTCCATTCAGAACAGGGAATTTGGGTTCTGCCCTGGCAGGAAACCTGGGCAGCAAGGGAAGAGCAGTCAGCACTCCTGGAGAAAAGCTGATAGGCCAAGATGAGGAGAGTCAGGAGAGAGCGAGGTCCAGACTTAACAAGCAACAGAAATTCTCCATCTTCAGAGGGGAGAGAACATCCAGAGGGGCTCAGAAGGAGAAAAGGAGGCTCAGGAGGGACCCCCTGGCTGTGCACAGCCCCTGATAGGAGGGGACAGCAGGACAAGAGGGGGTGGCCTCAGGCTGGGCCAGAGGGGGTCAGGTTGGAGATTTGGGGAACATTTCTTCACCCAAGGACTGCCCAGTGCTGGCACAGCTGCCCAGGGCAGTGCTGGAGTCCCCATCCCTGCAGGACGAGGATGTGGCACCTGGGGACGCGGTCAGTGGTGGCCTTGGGGAGCAGCTGGACTCGCTGAGCTTTATGAGTCTGTGGCTCTATGAAAATAACGAACAGAGGGGGCAGATTTCCCTTCTGGAATCCAGCAGGAGTCAGATTTCCAGGGAGGCTGGGCTGCCCGAGCTGCGGGGGCTGCTCAGCGCGTTGTGTAACAGGGAAGATCTCGGAGCAGGAGCTTGGCCTGGTTCCCACCGTGTGTGCCACTGCAGAGGAGGCCTTGTGGCACAAGCCAGTGGCTCTTGGAGCTGGGAATTGCAGCTTTCCCTGCCCTCCAGGTGTGCCCACCTGCCCGGATGGTGCCCGGCCTCACCTGTGGCAGCCTCACCCTCCTGACTCACCCCTGGTCCCTGTTCTTTCCCCCAAGGCTGCAGAGATGGATGGATTCCAGGCAGACACTGAGGAAGATGAGGAAGATGACGACTGCATGATTGTGGATGTACAGCCAGGAAAAGGTGGGAAGGGAAATGGGTACCAGGCACTGCCCCAAGGGAGCAGGAACTGAGCTGAACTTGGGGTTTTCTGCCCCTTTTTCACCACTCCTTGAGCTTTCCTTTCATCAGATATTTTATTCTAGATACTGCTGCTTTTTAACCTGTTTTCAAAGAGGCTTCTTTGCTGTTTATGGCCTTCTCTGAGCTGCTCCTGCCTTTTCTGCCCTCCTGCCTCAGTGGCACGGAGCCCTCGGGAGCTGCCAGCGGCCCCTGCTTGTTTCTGGGAGCCAAAGCGAGCGTGGGGACAGTGCCAGGATCCCCTGGGAAATGATTGGGAATCATTTCCTGCAGGCCTGGGCAGGTCTGGGTTCTCCCCCCTCTGAGGTCTGAAGGAAACAACAGCAGGGAGCAGCAGGGCTGCTGCTCTGCTCCACAGCCTGAGCAGTGCTTGTGTCCCAGTTCTCCCTTGGAAAAGGAATCAAAGCCCTGTGCTGCAGCCTCTCCTCTCAGCCGTGCTGGGATGGGGATGTGGAGCAGCTCCTTTCATCTCCAAGAGCTCCTGGCCGTGATCACACAGATCCCTGAGCAGGCTCCCAGCACGTGCTGTGCTCTGCAGGGCTCCGGGCTCTTTCTTGTGCTCACAGTGGAGCTCTCCAGGCTGCTCTGAGCACAGGGGGTTGTGCTGGGCTCTCCTCGGGGAGAGAAGGGCTGGTGCACACAAATTCTGGAGCGTTTGACCCGTCCCAGGCGTTATCTGGGCTCCTCCCACCTCCCAGAACAGGCAGTGGGGCTGCCTGACAAGAAGCCTGGCTTTAATCTTAAGCTGCTTTTGCTTATTACCAGGCTCTGGGATGAAAACCTCGCCTCGGGTTTGTCACCTCTTGTTCTGAGGGTGCCACTGAGCAGCCTCCCTCCCTCAGGCTCTGTTTGTTTGGCTCTGCCTGACTCCAAAGCACTGAAAAGATTATGAAAATCCTTTTTATGGTTGAAGTGATTTTTTTTATTCTGGATTGGTGATATTAAATACGAAGCCAGTATTAAAACCAGTTTTTAAATAGTGTTGAAAAGGAGACTCACAACAGATGCAGGAAGCTAAGACAGATAAAACAGAAAGCAGTCAACTTCTACTGGATGAATGAGAATATTTATAAAAACAAACAAACCCAACACATTCTCTCATTTGCAGGTTCTACAGCTTCAGAATCCAGTGGCACAGGAGCTGCTCACCAGGACAGCAGCATGGTCAGCCCATCTAATACAATTTGAGACTTAAATGCCTACTAACTCCTCTGTATGTATGTAGAATGAGCTAGAAAATTTTAAACCTTGTGTATCTTTGACCAAGATACTTGAAAGTATTCCACATTTCTTGTAAAGAGAAGACAGCACTTTGTTCTGCTTCAGACCAGATGGAAGCTTAAATTTTTAGTTTTAGCTTTTTAGCTTTTTTTTTTTAAATACTGCATATTAATCTGTCCTTAATAAAGCATTATTGAAATTTTGATACTTCTTTGTAATGAAAGGTATCTAAGTTATCTCTAAAAGTAGCTGAGGGATTTTGGAATAAGCTTATTGTGATGCCACTGAGGAATGACTGTTCATAATGTTGTACAGCGTGGCCTTGGGTATAAATGATGTACAATTATATATGAATTTATGCTCTTGTAACCATCCTGTTTGTGGTCTTACTTGCTCCAGAGAACAGCAGCAGGGCTTTACCTTTGGAAAAGGAAAAATGCAGCGTTTCTCTGATTCTGGGACAGGTCAGGGTTAGATTCTCAGTCTCGTCTGCATCAGAGCTGGGCTCTGTCCCACAGGAAAATTTAACAGAGGTATGAAAGGACAGAGCTGGCATCAAACCTGGTGATTCACAGAACAAACTGGCTGGGGCCTTCAGCTCTGGACGACTGGTGAGTTGTGAGTTCTTTCACAGATTGTCTGTAACGCAGGGTTATTGTCTCCCCCGGGCAGCAGCAGTGCTGCTCTCTCTGTCTGTGGAGGGACACGGGGCTGGTGCTGCCCCAGTAACACCAGTGCCAGCCCCAGCACAGACTGGGCTGGCATCTCCAACCTACAACAGCAACGCAACTCACACAGCTGTGGTCAGAACTGAGTCTTTAAATAATTCCATTTAATCAGACTAACGGTAACTTTATCCGAGTAGCTTCACTCCAATAGGAGTTACAGTGCACACAGAAGCAGGAGGGGAAGCCGAGTTCTAAACCCAGCCCCGGGTTGGTAATCCAGCCTCACAGCCCTAATCCCTGCTCCACCACCTCCTGGGAGCCCCTCGGGCCGTCCCTGCCCCAGCCGGGAGGGGACAGCCCCGGGGAGGGGACAGCCCCGGGGAGGGGACAGCAGCGCCCGGCCCCTCTGCAGAGCTCAGCCACAGCCGCCCTGAGCTCGCTCAGCTCCACCAGCCCTGGGAGAAGGAGGGACGAGGCAGCAGCACTGCAGGCACTGCCCTTTGTCCTTTATTTCAGGAGAGGGTCTGGGCGCTGGCCAGCAGCTCCGGCCGCAGGGCGCTGCTCTGCTCCGCCGCCGCCGCCGCCACGTCGGCCATCACCGCCGCGTCCCAGGCCAGGCTCAGCAGCGCCGAGGGCACCTGGCAGGACAGGGCAGGGGCTGGGCTGTGCCAGCAATCCCCAAAAACCCCTCCAGCCTCACCCCTGCCCGCAGCAGGGACACCTCCCCCTGTCCCAGGCTGCTGCACCCAGCCTCGGGCACTGCCAGGGCTGCTCTGTTCTCCCCTGGAGTTTGGAACACCCTGTGTGATTCACAGACCTGCAGCTACTCGAGCTGAAAAGGCCAAGGCTGGATTCTGCAGGCAGCTCCGTTTAGGGGATGCTGCTTTGGGCTTTCTGTTCATTCCCTCCCTCACCATCGCTGCCTTCCCTCTTTCCCAGCCCCTGGCAGCTGCTCTCTGCTCCGGGAGGGAGGACCCTGCACTTCCCTGACACCTCCAAGCCCCCAAGCAGTTCCTGCTTTGTTTGTGCTTGAAATGAGGGCTCAGAGCACAGCCTGGGGCTCTGAAAGGACACAAACGTCTCCCCTAGCTCTGAGCAGCAGAACACTCTTGACAGCCTCAAGATGCTCTGGAAGGTACCAACAATCTTTTTTTTCACTCACCAATCCACATTCATTGAAGGCCAAGTTCTCATCAGTCAGTTTGAGACCTCCAGGGCCCAGGAGCTCAAAGGGCAGCCAGTCATCTCTGAGTGCTTCTCTCACAAAATTGTAGAGCACAGACACTGATTCTCGGGCATAAAAAGTCCCTGCCATGAGAAAACAAGGTGAGAGAGTCTGGCATTTACCAAAATCTAACCTTTTGTGGTCTGTTCCATGGGGCTTCACCTACTGATGCTGACTTGATCAACGACTTCCCTGACACACAGCCAGCCTGATTTAACTGAAAACTATAAAAGCAGAATCCCCAAAGAAAAATACTCAATTGTTGGGACCCCCTGCCAGCCCCTAACAAAGAGCTGGGAAAGACTGAAATGATTTCCAGAGTTCTACTGGAAAATTTGCAGAGGATTTATGCTGTTGTACAGTCGGACATCACACAGGCAGCCTCACGCTGGCTGCTGTCACACACTGATCTAATGAGTCCAGCTTGTTTCCAGAGGCCTGGGAAGAGCAGACTTTAATTAATGATGCCGTGAGATTCTTCCCTCTCTGTCCAATCCTGGCTTTAAATCCCAACCCTGAGCAGGGGGAGGGTTTGGAGGGGGGAAGAGTTCATGGAGAAATGTTACCCCGCTGTGTTTGGGGCTGGTTTATTCCACCAGCACCTCCTGTCACCCACTCCCTTACAGTGCAGGTGCCCTCAGAAGCTTCTGGAGGTGCCCACAGGAAGGGTGAGGAGCCTCTTTCACTCACCTTGGAGGATGTACCCGTCGGGAAAGCGCACCCGCAGCAGGGTGTAGTTGTACTTCCTCATCTCCCTCTGCTCGTCCTTCTCGCGCATGGCCCTGGTCCTCAGCATCGCCGCCTTCTCCACGGCCTCCGTCCTGCGGGCACAGAGCCTGCTAGAGGGGAGCCCCGGGCTGTGCCTGCCCTCCCCAGCCCTGCTGCCACCTCCGTCCTGCGGGCACAGAGCCTGCTCGAGCAGAGCCCCGAGCTGTGCCTGCCCTCCCTGGCCCCACTGCTGCCCCCTGTCCTGCGGGCACAGAGCCTGCTAGAGTGGAGCCCCGAGCTGTGCCTGCCCTGCCCGGGCTGTGCCTGCCCTCCCTGGGCTGTGCCTGCCCTCCCTGGGCTGTGCCTGCCCTCCCCAGCCCCGCTGCCTCCGTCCTGCGGGCACAGAGCCCGCTAGAGCAGAGCCTGGGCTGTGCCTGCCCTCCCCGGGCTGTGCCTGCCCCGGGCTGTGCCTGCCCTCCCGGGCTGTGCCTGCCCTGGGCTGTGCCTGCCTGCCCCGGGCTGTGCCTGCCCTCCTGGGCTGTGCCTGCCCCGGGCTGTGCCTGCCTGCCCCGGGCTGTGCCTGCCCTCCTGGGCTGTGCCTGCCCCGGGCTGTGCCTGCCTGCCCTCCCCAGGCTGTGCCTGCCCTGCCCGGGCTGTGCCTGCCCTCCCTGGGCTGTGCCTGCTCTCCCCGGGCTGTGCCTGCCTGCCCCGGGCTGTGCCTGCCCTCCCCGGGCTGTGCCTGCCTGCCCTCCCCAGGCTGTGCCTGCCCTGCCCGGGCTGTGCCTGCCCTCCCTGGGCTGTGCCTGCTCTCCCCGGGCTGTGCCTGCCTGCCCCGGGCTGTGCCTGCCCTCCCCGGGCTGTGCCTGCCCTCCCCGCTGTCCCTCACCGCAGGCGCTGCTCCCGGCGCAGCTCCTCGGCCGTCAGGCTGAAGAAGTCGTGGGGCAGCTCGAAGCGCGCGGCCGCGGGCGACGGCCGGAACACGGCCAGCTGCCGGTGCAGCCGCGCCCGCAGCGGCTCCGAGCTCAGCAGCTGCTCCTTGCGCTCCCTCAGCTCCTCCAGCCGGCCCAGCACCTCCTCCCTCAGCACGTAGAACTCCTCCGTGGTGTCTGCAAGAGCAAGGACGGGGCGTGAGGCGCTCGGTCCTCAGGCTGAGGATCCCTGGGGAAATGTCCCGACAAGGAACGTGCAGGCTCGGAGGCTGCTCTTGTTCCAGCCTTGGGGTAACGACCTCTGCGGAGCTGTCAGCAACCAGAGCTGCCCCAGCACCCCCCAAAGCCCTGACTCCACAGCAACACCGGGAGTCCTTGCCTTGTCCTGGAACAGGCAGCGTTTTTGTCTCAAACCCGACAGCCTGGAAGAATTTGTGTGTCCCTTCCAAGCAGCTTATCCTTTCCTGGAAGAAAAGGACGGAGTTTAGATGGAGTTTGCTGCAAGCAAAGCTTCCCCAGGGTGAGCAGCTGCGGGAGTCTGAGCTCACCTGAAACACTTTGTTCTGCAGTTTGATTTTCCGGTATTTCTCCTCCTCTGGATGCAGACAGATGTTATCCAGGTACCTGCAAGAAGAGGAGCGCACTGCCTGGATGGAAGCAGGACACTCCAAGGTCAGAGAGGAAACAGAGACTTCACAGTATTGCTCACAGAGAGAAAAGCTGAGAAACCCAGGCAATAAAATGCTACAGTGCCTTGGGGCCAAACCAAACAACCAGCAGCTCCCAAACCTCTTGGATTAGTGGGACCAACTCCTCCAGGATGCTGACATCAGGTCAACTGACAAATTGGGTGGTTCAAGAGTTCAGTTTTCTTCCAAGAAAAGACTTTGCCAGAAGCAGAGCAAGCAAATCCCCCAGGGAAGGGATGAGCAGTGCCTGCAGTGAGACTCACCTGGCCATGGTCTCCACGCACGCCCGGACCTTGTCCCGGTCCTTGTTGAAGGTCTGGATCTCCATGATGGAAGCAGCCACCGGGTCCACGGAGGAATACTGGGGGAGAGGGAGAGGAGCTGAGTGAGCCCAGCTCAGCTGTTCCCCGTTTGCTGGGCTGGAGGTGATGGAACAGGTAAAGTGAAATTCCTGGAGGAGATTTTACAGGAGGGAGGTGGAGGGGTGGAGAGGTGATTGCTGCAGAGGACCCACGGCACAAAAGGGGTTTGAAGAGGGAAGGGAAGGAGTTTGAAGGGAGGCACTCACAGCCTGGATGGCTTCTCGGAGATGCTTCTCCTTCTGCTCTTTCCTCACAATGTCACCAGTCAAGGGGCAGATGAAATAAACCCCTGAGACAGAGGGAGCAGCTGCCCCTTCCTCCTCCTGCTCCTGAAGGAGATAAAACCAGGCACCAAACTGAGCACGGGAGGTTTTTGGGGATGTTTATAAATACCCGGGCAGATCCACTCAGGACAGGCAGAGCAGCCCGAGGGGTGCTGAGCAGGGAATGCAGCATCTCCCTCACCTTCTCCTCCGTGGGGAGCCCCTTCTCGCTGGCAGCTGCCTCGGCCATCAGCTCTTTCCTCACTACAACAGACAAACCCCAGCTGCGGCAGCCCCAGCGCATTCCAGAGGCTTTTGGACAGCTCAGCGCTGCCCAGGGAAGCGAACACCTGCCCAGGTGCGGCGTCCCTGCCCAGGGCTGCACCTGACCCCATTTCCAGTGCCCGAAATTCCCCCGAGAGCCGCGCCCGGCGCTGCCCCCGCCCTACCCTGGCTCCTGATGTGCTCCTGCGAGGAGCTCGGCGCCTTCGCCTTGGGCTTCAGCTCCAGCCGGGCCAGCGCCGCCGCCGCCGCCCGCTGCGCCTCATCCGTGGGGGCCTGCCGGGCCCGCGGGGCCGCCTCGGCTTTCGGCTTCTCCTTGGGGGCCCTGCGGGGACACGGGCCCGGTGACCGCCCCGAAAAGGGGCGCTCGGGCCCGGCCGTGGCTCCGGCCCCGCGTCCCCCCGGGGAGGCTCCGGGCCCGCGCGGGGGTACCGGCCGCGGAGGGGCCGCTGCTGCCCCGGTTACCGGCGTTACCGGCGTTACCGGAGGGTTCCCCCAGCCCGTACCGGGACGGCTCCGAGAGCTTCTGCCCGGGCCCCGCCGTCTTGAACTTCAGGTCGGCCTTGATCTCCTGGAAGAACTTGCGCATGGCGGTGCCGCGCTGGGACCGGGCCGGGACGGGAGCACCGGGAGAGGAGCACCGGGACGGGAGAACCGGGACGGGAGCGGGGCCGCCGCGCCCCCCCCGCGCTTCCGGCACGCCCGCGCCGTCACCGGAACGGGGCGGGACCGGCCCGGGGCGGCGGGGGGCGAGGGACACCGGGATCACAGGGATCACCGGGATCAACGACACAACCGGAATCACAGGGATCACCGGCACCATCGGGATCATCGGCACCACCGGGATCACCGGCACTATCGGGATCACCGGGAGCTGGCGGCACCCGCGGACCCCAGAGCGGCACCTTCGGACCTCCACAGAGCCCGGGCTGCCTCCGTGGCCCCCGGCGGCCCCCACGGAGCCTCCCGGACCCCTCCGAGCTGCACCCGCAGCGCCCGGGGAGCCCCCGGTGCGCCAAAGCAGGGCTGGAAGGAGCCCGGGGCAGCTCCGGAGCGAGCCTCGCGTGGAGCCGGGACACAGCCGGGGCTGGCGGCGTCCGGAGCACACGGAGCGGAGCCCGGTGTCCGTGCCATCCCCGGAGCCGCGCCGAGCGCTCCGGACCCGAGGGTGGGCACGGTGACCCTGCGTGTGCCGCCTTTGGCGGCGTCTGTTCCGCGGCTCTGCCCCTGCTCCCGCTCCTCTGAGACACGGGACACCCGCACCGAGGAACGGGCTGCGACTGCCGGGGTCAACCCCCGCCCCGAACGGGGCTGTGCGCTCACCTGTGCGCTTACCTGTACAGCGGCACCGGGCACTGCCCCTCCGGTGGCACCGGCACAGGGATGGACCCCGGCACACCCCGGTGGCACCGAGACCCAGAAGCAGCTGATGAGGGCTAGACACACACCGGCATCGCCAGTGGGAATCACGGCCTGAGACACGGATCTGCCCTGCAGGGACACCGCCGTGGCACGGGACAAGAGGAGAACGTACAGAGCCCTGAAAGCGCCGGGATGTGGCAGAGCTGGGACACAGCACGGCCAGGATGTGGCACAACCTGAAATATTGCACAGCTGGGAGATGGCAGGGCCCGGGAGACAGCAGGGCCAGATACGGCACAGACTGGAATGGCACGGTCAGGATGCAGCTTGGATGGGATATGGCAAGGCCAGGACGTGGCACAGCAGGGACTTGGCACAGCAGGGACGTGGCACAGCAGGGACATGGCACAGCAGGGACGTGGCACAGCAGGGACATGGCACAGAAGGGACGTGGCACAGCCCGGCAGGAGCGAGGCCTCACTCTCAGTGTGACAGGGAGCACTCCCGACACCCCAACACCACCTTCACGAATTCCCTGCAGCGGGATTCCCTCTCCTCACACACCTCCCCACTCACCTCCCCCCAAACTCCTGGGAATAATTTCTCCCCCGAGCGTGGGTTGTGGTTTGGGTTCTGCTCCCACCTGGCTCTTGCCAGGTGCTGGGAGCAGCCCGGTGTGGGCAGGGACTGTTTCCCTTTTCATGACTTTTCAGAGAAACCAGTTTGGGTTAAACCCGGGTTAAGCCCCAGTCCATCTCCCAGGCCAGCGTTTGCTCCGGCTTAGCCGGGCTGGGCCCGAGTTTGGAACCCAAATTTTGGTGGGTCGGATCTCCCCATGCGGCCCCCGTGACTCTGCCGGTGGCCCTGTCCCGGGCCAGGAACACGACCGGCCACCACTGGCCCCAGAGCAGGAGTCTGGAGCCCCGGGATGGCCTCACGAAGGAATTCCGGGGGGAGCCGCATCCCAGCTGAGCTGGGGGCGGTGGATGGGGCAGGATCGGAGTTGGTGCCACCCATAGCCCCGACCCTCTCCCCACACCCGTGTCCCCCACATCCCTGACACCCCCTCAGCCCTGTCACCCTCCCCAAGTCCTCTCCCTGATCCAGATCCCAGCCCCGCACAGCCCGGCCCCTCTCAGGTCCCACTTCCCCAGTCCTTGTCCCCATCCCTGTCCCCTCTCAGGTCCCACTCCCCCATCCCTGTCCCCTCTCAGGTCCCACTCCCCTAGTCCGTGTCCCCTCTCAGGTACCACTCCCCCAGTCCGTGTCCCCTCTCAGGTCCCAGTCCCCCCAGTCCCCCAAGTCCTTGTCCCCATCCCCGTCCCCTCAGGCCCCCCCCGGCCCTCAGGCCCCGCCCCCCAGCGCCCCCCGCTTCGGCGCCTCCGGCGGCGCGGCCCAATCCCGTTATCCCGCCGCGCCACCGCCTCGCTCCTATTGGTCGGACGAGCTGAAAGATGTGCGGCGGAGCCAATGGGCGGCGCGGTCGCGGCCGGAGGCGGGACATCCTGCGTGCCGTGCGGTGCGGGCCGCCCCCGCCGCCTGCCCGGTGCTGCCGCGGCCTGGGCTGGGCCTGCCCGCGCCCGGTGCCCCCGGTGCCGCCATGCCACACAGCTTCAAACCCGGGGACCTCGTCTTCGCCAAGATGAAGGGCTACCCGCACTGGCCGGCCCGGGTGAGCCCGCGGGGCCGCGCCGCGGGGGGACGGACCGGGAGGGGGGCGGGGGTCCCGGAGCGGGATGGGGGCGGGATCGGGAGCGGGGCTGGAGGCGGGATGGGGCCGCGCACCGACCCCCGTCCCCGGAGCGGAGCCCGTGCCGGGATGGAGGCCCCATAACGGTACCTGTGCCGGGATGGGGAGCCCGTGGCGGGATGGGGACGCGGTACCGGCGTGGGAACGCGCAGCGGGATGGAGATGCCATAGCGGGACCGCACCGGGACGGGCCGCCCGTGCCGGGATGGGGCGCTGGTACCGCTCTGGACCTGCTGTGACGGTACCGGGACGGCAGGCTCTGTACCGGGACGGGTGTCCCGTTCGGGACGGGGCCCATACCGGTGTCTGTCACGGTGATCCGGTGGTGGCGTGAGGGGCCTGTCCCTGCGCACGGACTGGGACGTGGGGCCACATCCCGGCTCCCGAACTGGATCGGAGTGTCCTGTACTGGGATGGGGCCGGTACCAGTGCGGGGTGTCCATCCCGGGATGGGAGGTCCCAGTCCAGCACCTCCACTGGGATGGGGCCCAGTCCTGGAATGGGGACCCCCATCAGCAGCTGCAGCGGGCTGAGGGTCCAGCACTGGCTCGGAGATCCCGGATGGGATCCTGGGGTGGGATGGGATCCTGGGATCCTGCCCTGGGATGGAATCCTGGCCTGGATGGGATCCTGCACTGGGATCCTGCACTGGGATCCTGCACTGGGATGGGATCCTGGAATCCTACACTGGGATGGGATCCTGCCCTGGGAAGGGATCCTGCACTGGGATGGGATCCTGCACTGGGATGGGATCCTGCACTGGTGTGGGATCCTGCACTGGGATGGGATCCTGCCATCCCATGGGGGCCTGGGCTCTGTCCCGTGTTGGGGACAGTGAGGGGACACTGCGTGTGGCATGGCGGGGCTGCTGTGGGTGCTCACGGTGCGGGATCTGCGGGTGCTGCTGTGCTTTGGGGGTTCTTTGGGATGCTGCAGTGTCTGGGGAGGGGGACACTGGTGCCACTGGTGACAGCGCCGTGCCGCCGGGCTCCTGTGGAGCGGGAGCTGCTTTGGGATGTGCTCAGCTGGGGGTGCCTGGGGGCTCTGCGGGGTCCCGGGAGCAGCCGAGCTCCCTTGGATGGGAAGAGGCTGGCAGGTGGAACCGTGTGGGATCGGGGAGCTCAGGGAGCTGACACCGCTTGGCTGCACCTCGCCGTGAGACCCGGGACTGCCGCTCCTGCCAGGACAGCCCCTCCGCTTTAGCTCGCTTGCTTGTTGGGGAAGGGTCCCCCCGCCCCGAAGACCTCCCCAGCACCTCCCCGAGGCTCCCCCTGCCCTCGCCCAGAGCGCCCGGAGCGCAGAAGACGGGGTGTCCGGCCGGAGCGGGGCTTTCCCTGCGGCCGGGCGCCCGCCAGGACGGACCCTGCTCGCCCACCGGGCCCGGCCGTGGATCCCGGGGGAGCGGCACAAGGCCCGCGTTGCCCACAAGACCTCGGTGCCGGATCCTCCCCGTTGCTCTGTAGCCATCCCCAGGGACTGGGCGCCGTAGCCAGGGCCCGTCCGGGTGCTTTCCTGCCGCGCTTGGCTCCAAGCGGGTGCCGGACCCGACGCCGCGTGCCGGGGCTGAGGACGCGTCAGCGCTGTCTCTGACCTGCTGCTGCTTTGGGTTTCCTTTCAGATCGACGACATCGCGGACGGCGCCGTGAAACCCCCCCCGAACAAGTACCCCATCTTCTTCTTCGGCACCCACGAGACGTAAGCGCCGCCCCGCTCCCCCCGCCGGGCCCCGCCGCCGCCCCGGCCTCACCTCTGCTTTGTCTCTCTCCAGCGCCTTCTTGGGCCCTAAAGATCTGTTCCCTTACGAAAAGTACAAAGACAAATACGGGAAACCAAACAAGAGAAAAGGCTTCAACGAGGGCTTGTGGGAAATCCAGAACAACCCCCATGCCAGTTACAGTGCCCCTGCGGTGAGTGTGGGCTGGGCAGGGCACGGGGCCTGCCACTCCTCCTGTCTCTGCTTCTCCTCGCTGCCGTGCCGATTGCTTCCAGCTTCCAGCTTGGCTTCCTTGGGGTGGAATTAGCTCCCCTCTCCTTCCCTGCCCTTGCCCTTGCTCAGGGAGGCTGCTGTCCTCATCTTCCTCCATGGAGGGGTTTCCCTCGGGCTTCCAGGAGCACTGGAAGTTCCCACTTGCTCTGGAGGAAGGAGCTTCTGCCCTGCTGTCGTGCTGGAACTGGGGTCGTGCTTTGTGCTGCTTGCCAAAAATCATGAAGATTCTGTTTTCAGAGCAAGAATTGAGGCTTGCTTGTGCCTGGATCTGCTCAAGGACTTTGGAAAGTCCCCTTCTCCATCCGTTCCCGAGGTCCCTGTGCCTCCAGTGGGATTTGGAGTGGGCCAGGCCGGGGAACAGCTCTCTGTCATCTGCTCGTGGGGGCATCCATGGCCATGATTGGGATCTGATTTATTCTGTAGAGATCGTCACAGGAGGCGTCAGCTTTGTGGGGCTGAAGAGGCAGAGGAGGGTTTGCAGGGTGGGCTGCAAGGTCGGGGTGGTCCCTGCAGGTCAGCAGCTGCAGGGAAGGAGCCCCTGGGCCGTGCCATGGCTGGGGCAGGAGTGAGGCTGTGGTTTGAGGGCAGGGGTTGGAAAATGGGCCACCCAAAACTGTGGATGTAGGGTAGGGTGAGGCTGTGGAGGTGCTTGAGAACCTGGAGATTGGTGGTGGTGAAGGAGGCAGCAGCTGCCATGGCCAGGAATCCGCTGGGAGCTCCCTTCAGGGATGAGGGACCCGCGGGGCTGGGGCTCACCAACACCCACTGCGTGCTGTGGGCGAAAGCAGAAGACACTGAAGTTCCCTTGGCTTTGAGACCTGAGTGAAGCCAGGAGCAGCCAGGAGTGAGGAGAGGCTCTGCAGCTGGAAGAACCGCGGCTCTGGGAATGACAGTGCTGCCACACACAGATGAGCAGCCCAGAAGATGAAGTTGGGGTGTGATGTCCCCGTGTGAGGAACCTCCCGATGGGCTGGAGAAACAAGGAGACCTTCAGGGAGCAGGACACAGGAGATCCCCCCTGGGAGGAGCACGGTGGGCACTGGACCTTGTGAGGGCCCTTCCCGTGGGGAAGGCGTGCGAAGAGGACAGGAGGAGCCTGATCCGAGCGGAGGCAGAAGGAGAGGCTGAAGCAGCCACCGCGGCTTGTCTGGCGCCGTCAGGGCAGGGGAGGGCCGGGCTCTGTCCCGGCTCCAGGCTGCTCCAGGGATTCTGGCAGGGCGTGAGGATGGGGGGCAGAGGGCAGCGAGGCAGCAGCACCCCGGGAATGTGTCACAGGCGCTCTGGGAGCGGGGCTGAGGGGCTGTGGGAAGGGCTGGTGGCATTGTCCGGAGCTGCTGGGAGGAGAGGCTGCCCCGCACTGCTCTGCACACCCAGCTCTGCCCTCCTTCTCTACCCACCCTCGGTGCCCCCTCTCCCTCCTCTCCTGCCCCCAGATGCCCCCCAGGCCCCCCTAACCCCGCTGTCCTCCCGCTGCCTTTAGCCCGCCAGCTCCTCCGACAGCGACGTCCCCGAGAACGACCCCATGGCGGGGAGCGACGCCGGGGACGACGACGACGACCCCGCCATGGCCACGGGGCCCACGGAGAAGGTGGACAGCGACGAGGACTCGGACCGAGGCAGCGACCACAGCGGGCTCAAGAGGAAGTCCCTGGCCATGAAGGTGAGCGTGGGCTTGGGACAGGGGGGTGGCCCCGCCAGGGGACACGGTGGCTGCATCGCGGAGCTTTCCTTGGATCCACCTCAGCAGAACGTGGTGGAGAAAACAACTCCCTCTGGATTCTCCCCTGGGAAATGGGGCCCAGCCTGGTTTTGGGGGTCTCATGATGCCTGTGGGGTGGCCAAGCCTGGCGGGGTTTGCAGCCTGGAGGAGGATGCAGAGCTGCAGATCTGAGTGCAGCCCTTGCAGGGTCGGTTGGGAAGGGTTGGAGAAAGCCCTTCCCAGGAAGCAATTGCTTTCCACGGTGGCTGGAGAAGGAGTGGGCTTCTCTCAGCTTGCCACCTCTCCTTTGGCAGATGCCTGTGACAAAACGGCCTCGGAAATCCTCCAGTGACTTGGATCAGGGCAGCCCCTCTGTCACAGAGGAGGAGAACTCAGAAACGTCTTCTGAGTCAGAAAAAACCAGTGACCAGGTGAGAGGATCTGGGGATCCACTGGCAGGGTGCTGGAGAGAACATCCCTGTGGGACTGGGGCAGAGGCTGGAGGGAACCTGACTGGCTTGATACCGCTTTGACACTGTTCCACATTTCCTCATATTTCTGTTTTCCTCCAGGATTTCACTCCTGAAAAGAAGCCAGTGGCTCGGGCTCCACGGAGGATGCCGGCAGCAGGGAGGAGGAAGAAGGTAAAGGACCCCTAATGTGGAGGAGGCTGTGGGGAGGAAGGAGCTGGGGGTGACTGGAGCACCTGCAGGGGCCTCGCTGATCTCTTGGTGACCTGCTGGGGCTGGGCATGCCGGGATCCAGGACACTGCTGGGATCGGGGCAGTGCCACCCCACGGGCACCCTCCCTGCCAGCCCCGCTCTCTGCCTGCAGAAAGTGGAGTCTGGCTCTGACTCCGACTCCAAAGGGGACTCGGACCTGGGGATGGGCAACGCCACCGTGGACATGACCAAGTCAGACTCCGACTCGGACTCGGACGTGTCGGTGAAAAAGGCACCACGGGGCCGCAAGCCAGGTACCCCCAGGGCTGCTGCTGCTCCTGCCCAAGCCCCTGCCCCTGCTCCTCCTGCCCCTGCTCCTCCTGCCCCTGCCCCTGCTCCTCCTGCCCCTGCTCCTGCCCCTGCCCCTGCCCCTGCCCCTGCCCCTGCCCCTGCTCCTGCTCCTTCTCCCGCTCCTGCCCCTGCCCCTGCTCCTGCTCCTGCCCCTGCTCCTGCTCCTGCTCCTGCTCCTGCTCCTGCTCCTGCTCCTGCTCCTGCTCCTGCTCCTGCTCCTGCTCCTTCTCCCGCTCCTGCCCCTGCCCCTGCTCCTGCTCCTGCCCCTGCTCCTGCTCCTGCTCCTGCTCCTGCTCCTGCTCCTTCTCCCGCTCCTGCCCCTGCCCCTGCTCCTGCCACCTCAGGGTGGGAGTGTGGGAGCTCGGGCATTCCCAAGGCTCTGGGGTCTCATCCTGAATTGTGAGCACATTCCAGAACCCCTCTGCCTCCCCAGCCCGGGGCTGTTTTACCAGAGGGACCTGCAGGGCTCCTGTGAACGTGTTGCTGTTGTCTTGCAGCTGAGAAAGCCCCTCCCAAGCCCCGGGGCAGGAAACCGAAGCCGGAGCGTGTCCCCAGCAGCTCCAGCAGTGACAGGTGAGCTCGGCGGGGACACTGCCACCCTTGGGCCAGGCCGGGGTCACACAGGGGTCCCAGCCTGGCCTGTCCTGGCAGCGACAGCGACAGCGACGTGGATCGCATCAGCGAGTGGAAGCGGCGGGACGAGGAGCGGCGGCGGGAGCTGGAGGAGAAGAGGAAGAGGGAGCAGGAGGAGGAGATCCGCCGGCTCCGGGAGCAGGAGAAGGAGGAGAAGGAGAAGAGGAAGGAGAAGGCGGAGAAGGGCGAGGAGGTGCGCTCGGACTCGGACAGCAGCGCCGAGGATGAAACGGCCAAAAAGGGCCGGAGAGGCCGGGCCAAGGCTCCGTCCTCCTCGGACTCTGAGCTGGAGCACGAGAAGGAGGTGAGTGTGGAGCCGTGGGGGCCTGGGCGTGGATGGGCAACCTGTCACCTCCCTGCAGGCCACCAGGGACCTCCAGGAGTGGCAGGAACGTGCTCTCGTGGTCTTGGGTCACCTGCAGCTGCCCACACGCTGTTGGGAAGGGTTGTGTCCATGGCATATCCATGCCTTGGAGTGGGAGCTCTTCCCCTGGCCCAGGGTGCCTCATCCAGCTGTGGCCTCACATCTGGCACGGGGTGCCCAGAGCAGCTGTGGCCGCCCCTGGATCCCTGGCGGTGCCAAGGCCAGGCTGGACAGGGCTGGGAGCACCCTGGGACAGGGGGAGGTGTCCCTGCCATGGATGGGGATGAGCTTTGTGTCCCCTTCCAACCCAAGCCATTCCATGATCTCCAAGATCCACCACAGTCATGGGGTTTGCTCCACTGTCCCCTGGTACCTTTGGGAGCGTGTAGGGTGACCCTGTGCCATGGGGTGCCCCTGGGCCATGGGGTGACCCTGTGCTCTGGGTCGGGGTGCCCTGGGCCGTGGGGTGGCCGTGGGGTGTCCTGGGCCATGGGGTGGCCGTGGGGTGTCCTGGGCCATGGGGTGGCCGTGGGGTGGCCGTGGGCGCCGCTGTGGCGTGGCCGTGGCTCCGTGTGCGCCGCAGCAGGGAGGGCTCTGCCGCTCTCCCTGCATTGTTCTCTCCTCCAAGGTAAAGAAGCCGGCGAAGAAGCAGCCCTCGGAGTTGTCAAGGAAACCAAACCAGAAGGAGAAGAGGGGCCGAGCGGAGGAGAAGCCACGGAACAAGTCAGCATCTGCACCTCCCCCTGCCTGCCCTCCCCTCCGGGAGTGGGGCTGTCCCTGCACGGCCCAGCCCTGGCACCCCGGGGTGGGCATGGGGCTGGTGGGGCTGCAGCCCCTGCAGAGGGGCTGGGCTGGTTCCCCCCTCCTCCTGAGCTGAAGGGGCTGCAGGAGCTGTTGGGGGTTAGCAGGATGAGATTCTGTGGTGTTTTCTTTCCTGTCTGCATTCCTGGGAAGCTGGGGCACAGGGTGGAGGGGTCTTGGATGCTCCAGGCAGTGCCGTCACCCCAGTGGGGAGCAGAGGGTTCACCACAGCCACCTTCCCTTTTCCTGCCCTTCCCACAGACCTCTGAAAGTGGAACGAGGCCGGAAGAAATCCGACCCGATCCCCGAGAGGAGGATGGAGAAGAAAAAGGGTGAGAGAGCCACTGCCTCCCGTCACAGAGGGGAGGAGAGGGAGGGGAGGGCTCCAGGCTTGGTTCCCCCATCCCTGGGACAGGGAGGGATCAGTGAGGTTGTGCCAGGGCTTTTCCCAGCACTGCTGATCCCAGGATCGCTTCCCTGGGATCCCCTCTCTCCTGGCACACCCCAGTCCCTCCTCTCCAGAGACATTCCTGGGGCTGTGCTCAGCTTTGGAGATGTGGGAGGACACAAACCCCTGCCTGGGACTGGTTCCAGGCCCTGAGCACATCCTGGGCTCTGGGCAGGGCCGTGGGCTCTGCTGCTGCCCTGACACCTCGGCCTGTGTCCCTCCCTCTGCTCCAGAGCCCACAGTGGAAGAGAAGCTCCAGAAACTGCACAGTGAGATCAAGTTTGCGCTGAAGGTGGATAACCCAGTGAGTGCCCAGGGCGTGGCCTGGCCCGGGGTGTCCCTGCTGTCCCTGCCTGGCTGGGATACCCGGGAATGCTCATCCTCCTCCTCCCCTGGGCTGGGATACCCGGGAATGCTGCTCCTCCTCCTCCCCTAGGCTGGGATACCCGGGAATGCTCCTCCTCATCCTCCCCTGGGCTGGGATACCCGGGAATGCTGCTCCTCCTCCTCCCCTGGGCTGGGATACCCGGGAATGCTGCTCCTCCTCCTCCCCTGGGCTGGGATACCCGGGAATGCTGCTCCTCCTCCTCCCCTGGGCTGGGATACCCGGGAATGCTGCTCCTCCTCCTCCCCTGGGCTGGGATACCCGGGAATGCTCCTCCTCATCCTCCCCTGGGCTGGGATACCCGGGAATGCTGCTCCTCCTCCTCCCCTGGGCTGGGATACCCGGGAATGCTCCTCCTCATCCTCCCCTGGGCTGGGATACCCGGGAATGCTGCTCCTCCTCCCTCCGGGGCGCTGGGGGTCCCGGGTGCCCCCAGGGCAGCTCCTGATGCCGGTGCTGTCCTGCAGGACATCAAGCGGTGTCTGAACGCACTGGAGGAGCTGGGCACGCTCCAGGTCACCTCGCACATCCTCCAGAAGCACACGGACGTGGTGGCCACGCTCAAGAAGGTAGAGCAGAGGGCTGAGCCCTGCCTGGGGCCAGCGGAGCCGGGCTGGCCCTGCCTCAGGGTCCCTCCTCCTCCTCCCGGGGCAGATCCGCCGCTACAAAGCCAACAAGGACGTGATGGAGAAAGCGGCCGAGGTCTACACCCGGTTGAAGTCGCGTGTGCTGGGACCAAAGATGGAATCCATCCAGAAAGGCAACAAGGCTGGGCCCGAAAAGGACAAGGGGGAGGCGGAGAAGGGCCAGGAGAAGCTGTCGGGAGCAGAGACACAGAACGAGAAGGGGGAGGAGGAGACAAACGCTGGTAACGCTCCTGAACGTCCCTGAACACGTCTGGGCGTGTCGCAGCCCCCTCCTCGGGGCATGTCCCATCCTGCTGGGGACACGGGGAGGTGGCTGTGGCCCCGTGGGGGAGGGATCAGCTCCTGCAGGCCCTGCTGGAGTGCCAGGGCTGGATGGGGAACGCAGTGAGGGCAGAGGGCAAACCTCGAGCCCACGCCCGGGCTCTGGGGGCCTCCACGCTGGTTTTTGGCTCAGGATGGCTCCTCCCTGCCAGCCTGAGCTCTGGTCCAGGCATGAAGGAATGTGGAGATGTCCCTGGACACTGGCTCAGGGTTTGCTCAGGGAGTGTGACCGGGATCTTCCACCCTCGGAGCCAGGTCCCTGCCTGGGGCCATCCTGGTGATGCTGCAAGAGCCTTCCCAGAGGAACTGGCAGGGAAAATCCACCCTGACCGTGCCTCTGGGCTGGAGGATGGAGGTTTTCGGGCCCTTGTGGCAGCTGTGGGGGACAGCCCAGTCCTGGGGTCCCCTCCAGTGACAACCTGTGGCCGTGGATCCTCAGCCCACGAGGGTCAGGATGGATGAGGGGATCCAAGAGCCCGAACCTCTCTCTCTTCCCTTCAGACCTGTCAGGTCCTGTGAATGGTGAATCCCTGTCCCAAAAGTCAGAGGGCACAGAGGAGAAGGACAAGAGCCAAGGGCCAGGAGCTGGGGAGCTGGAGGCACCCACAGAGGAGCCCCACAACAAGTGAGTGTGGGGCAGGGCAGGATTTGGGGGCATCCTGTGGGGTGTGGAAGGGGTCCCCCAGCCTGGGAGGGAGCTGAGCTGGGGGGCAGGGGCTGGGGGAGGCAGAGGGGCGGGGGCTGAGCTCTCCCTGGCCCTGCTCTCCCCCAGCAGTGTCCAGGACTATCCCAAGGCCGGGCCGGAGCGAGCTCGGGGGGAGTCGGAGGCTGCGGATGAGGAGGAGGAGGAGAGCTGAGGAAGCAGCTCCCACCTGGAGGAGGAGGAGGAGGAGGAGGAGAGGCTGTGAAGGGAGAGCAGCCTCTGCCTCGTCCCCTGCCTGAGTCACTTCACTAAATCCCACCGTAGTCCTTGGTCTGTCCCGTGCCCCGTCCCTGCGGAGGCACCGCCCGCGGGGGGGCTGTGCTGGTGTCTGTATTTGTCCCCCCCTCTTGTTTTTAATTTTGTTTTGTTTTTTTTTTCCCCTCCTACCTAATTTCTTGTGATTTCAACCGACATGAAATGAATATAAAAGGTTTTCTAATGAAAAACAGAAGGAAGCCCAGTGTCTCTTTCTTGAGGCATCTCTGGGACGAGGGGAAGACCTTAACCCCCTGCCCAGGGTCAGGGCTGGAAAACTCCCCATGGGTCCCCAACCTCCCTCTGAGCAGGATCGGGCACTCAGGGGCTGCTCCAAGCCCCTTCCCCATCATGATCCTCTCTGCACCCAGAGGCAGCTGCTGGAGCCGGATCCCTCAGCCCCAGGGGTGGCACCACAGCTCAGCACCAACTTCTTGGGGTAAAAACAGGGTAAAAAGGGTGTGTTCTCTCCTCACTGTGCCAGGGAGGAACTGACCTTGGCACGGTGCTGCCCACGCTGGGCAGCAGCTCAGTGTTGGTCTCTCTGCTCTTTTGCAAGGCTCCCGAGCTTTTGTCCGTGTCCAATAAAGAATTCCCGGCTCCGCCCGGCGCCGCCTCCTCTTTGTGCCGACCCCGGGGAGGCTCCCCGGCCCCCCCTCGCAGGGTGCAGTAACTCTGCCCTGGGGACTCTTGGCCTTTTCTTTTTCCAGGCCTGATTTCACACTCGCTCTAAACAAGACCCAAATAAAGCCCAAAACATCCCGAGTGCCTCTTGCCCAACTGCCGGGAAGGGGGAGGCCCCTTCCAGGACCCCGCTCCTGATCCCACTGCCAGGTCCTGCCAGGTCCTGCCAGGTCTCCACGACGGCAGGGACAGGCTGGGGGCGCTGTCTGGGGAATGGGGGCTCAGGTTGTTCCTCCAGAGCTCAATTCCTCCCTCCACGCCCCCAAAGAAGCCTCAGTCCAGTGCAAAACTAATGGGAATTTATTGTTTTTTGTGAAAGGCCGGGGGTGTGAAGGCACTGAGGACAGGGGGGACCCCCGAGAGGCACTTGGGGCAGCCAAGGCACGAAACTGCAGGTCCCCAGCAAGGGGACAAGGGACAGAGCTGGGGCAGGCAGGGGGGTCCCCGCAGAGGCAGGCACGAGGTGTGGGGCAGGGGGGGTTCAGCAAAGGCTCCTAACGAGGCGATTTTGGGGAGAAGCAGCCCGGAATTGCTACTCCAGCTCCACCTTCGAGGGGGCGAAGGGTCCCACCAGCCACGTCAGGGGGGGGCTGGAGGCCACTCGCTCCACCAGCTCGTCCAGCAGCTGCCGGGCCGTGGTGGCGTGGCTGCGGGCCCGCGCCAGCACCGGGCCCGTCACGTCCTGCAGGGAGCTGAGCGAGGCCAGCGCCGCCCGCAGCTCCTGCACGTTGTGCTGGACCTGCCCCGCCGTGTCCTGGATGCTGGCGGGGAGGCCCTGCAGGCCGGACACCAAGGGCTGGCAGGAGCTCTGCAGCTGCTGGCTCAGGCCCTGCAGCATGGTCAGCGTGCCCGACTCCACCGCCTGCGGGGGGACACGGGGGCTGAGGGCTGGGGGACACCCCCGGGGGACACCCTGGGGACCCCCGGCCCTGCTCCTACCTCCGGTGGCAGCTGCTCCTTGCCACCGCCCGGCTGCTTCTTGCTCCACTCCAGCCACAGCTGCTGCAGCTTCTCCTGCCCTCCCTGCAGCTTCTGGTCCACGCCCTGCTTCAGGTTCTCCACCTGGGAGAGGGGCACAGCCCGGCTGGGTGGGGGGACCACCAGGGGCCACCCCGGGGTGGCACAGGGGGCGCGGGGCTGGGTCCTACCAGGTCGAGGGTGCGCTGGAGCTGGGCCAGCAGGTCCTGGGTGCTCTGGCGGGCGCTCTGCAGCTTGCCCAGGGAGTGCTGCAGCGCTCGGTGCTGCACCTTGGAGGAGAGGGAGCCCAGGCGCACGAAGTAGCTCTGCTGCTGCCTCTGCTGCTCCGGCTCGAAGCCCTCCACGGCCGTGGCCAGCTTGGCTGTGGGACAGGAGCTGCTCAGGGGGTGCCAGCACCACCCCACAGAGCCTCCCCTGCTCTGCCCAGGCTGTGCCCACCCTCTCTGGAGGGTTGGGATCTGCTGCTCACCCAGCTCCTCATCCGTCATGGGCAGGTAATGGTCCACCAGCTCCTCCGACTTGCCCAGCACGGAGCCCACCCCGCTGGCCACGATCTGGCTCACGGAGCTGACGCCGCTGCTGACCGCAGACCTGGTCAGCTCCACGCCGCCCTGCACGGCCCCTTTGGTCATGTCCATCACCCCGGTCACTCGGCTGGTCACCGCATCCCTGGCCCCGGCCACGGTGCTGGACACTGCGTCCCTGGCCCCTGTCACCGTGGAGGTCACCAGCAGTTTGGTGTCCGAGATGATCTGGGTGGACACACGAAGCTCTGTTAAGCACTGGGGGGGCCCCGAGTGTGCTGCCCACCCACCCCAGCCCACCCCGGTACCTGCTGGGGGGACTGCTGCAGGATGGGCAGCTTCTCCTCCAGCTTGTCCAGCCCTTTGCAGGCCAATCCACTGGCGGTGGAAACTGGAGATGTGAAAAGAGGTGGCTTTAGCACCCTGTGCCTTGCAGGAGCTCTGCTGGGGCCAGGTTTTCCACCACCCCGAAATTCAGGGGGTGTTGCCCCCACATCTTTTCCTCCAGATTCTCCAGCCGTTTATTCCTTGTCCGTACAAACCAGAGACACAAACCCAGGCCCTCCCTCTCCCGCTGCCTCGGTCAGAGCCAGCTCTGGGGTCCCCCGCACTCACTCTGGGGCTCCAGGCGGGTGAGGAGGGGCTGGGCCCCGCTCACGGCCGCCGCCGTCAGCGTCTTCACCCCTTTCTCGGCGGCGTCGCACACGGAGCGCACGCACGGGTGGCTCTCCTTGGTGCAGGCGTAGGCAGAGGACACCATGTCGTAGGCAGAGCTCACCAGGGGCAGGTTGGCCACACGTGTCCCGAGGCTCTGGGGGCCAGAAGGGCTCAGGGTGAGCCCGGGGGTGAGGGATCCCCAAATCTCTCTGGGAACGGGGTGTGCTGTGTGTGCCCAACACCACGGGGATGGTTTGGGGGTGCTCCCGTGACTCTCCAAGCCCATCGGAAGCTGGGATAACCCCGACCCCTCCAAGCAGGGACCCCGTGGAGCCCCCCAGATTCCCCCGCCTTGCCCGCACTGACCTGCTGCTCCTCCGCCTTGGGCTGCGCCGGTGAGGGCTCGCTGGTGGCCATGGTGGGACTGGGACACAGGACGGGAGCGTGAGTGGGGCCAGGCCCCCCCAACGCCCCCTCCTGCCTCCCGAAGGGGGACCCCAAGTTACCCCCCCGGAACGGGGCAGCTCCCACGGGGTTGGAAAAACCCGGGACAGGGGGGTCCCTGGGGCCGGGATCACGACCGGGATCACAGGCGGGATTGGGACCGGGATCGCGATCGGGACCAGGATTGCGACCGGGACCGGGACCGGGACTGGGATTGTGATCGGGAACAGGACCGGGATCGCGATCGGTTCAGGGATTGCGATGGGAACTGGGGTTGCGATCGGGATCGGAACCGGGATCGCGGACCGGCCCCGGATCGTGCTCACCGCGTGCAGCTGGGCTCGGTTCTGCTCCGCTCGGTTCGGCTCCGGGCTCGCCCCGCTCCTCCCCGCCGCCCTTTATAGCCCGGAGCCCGCCCCGAGCGCATGTGACCGGAGCCGCCCAGCGGGGCCGGCCCGGGGCGGACCGGGAGCAGCGACCGCGGGGAGCGGGGGGCCGGGAGGGCGGCGAACCCCGGGGCCGGGAGGGCGGCGAACCCCGGGGCCGGGAGGGCGGCGAGCCCCCGGAAGCGCCTGCACCGAGTTCCCCCCCACAGCACCGGGACTGGGCTGCATCGAACCCCCGGGACCCCATTCCTCGGCGGGAGCTGCACTGACCCCCCCTCCCCGGTACCGGATCCCCCGGGACCGGGCTGCACTGACACCCCCCGGGCACCGGACACCCCCGGGACCGGTGTACGCCCACCCGATTCCCCGGGGTGCGGCCGCAGTGACACCCCGAGCGCGGAAGTGGAGGCCTCCCCGGTTCCCCCCGCGCCCCGACCCCCCTGGCACCGATCCCCGGGACAGGCCCTGCCCGGACCCTCCCAAGCGCCCCCTCCCCTCGTGCGGGTCCCAAGCACGGCGGTCCCGCACACCTGGCCCGGTGGAGGTGCTCGAAGCGGTCCCGGTGGGTTCCGGCAGCGCCCCGGGGTGCTGTGACCACGCTGCGCTTGTGACGTCGGGGATACCCCGGGCGAGCCCAGCCCCGCGATGGTGACAACTGGGACAAAGTTCAGTGCCACACAGCTGCGGGGCACAGTCCAGCCGTCCTGGCACCTTGTGGCACCCTTCCTCCCATCACCCCGTGGAGTCCCGTCCCATCTGGGTGCTGTCCCACCCCAGCACCCCCTTTTGAGCCCCCCCCGGGGGTGCCACCGCTCTGCCGCCCGTGCAGAGCCCCCCGGTGAGCGCGGCACAGTAACTCTGCCACAGCACTGCAGACTCTGAGTCATTTTAAGGCCAAAAAAGTTGTTTTCCTCCTCTTTAAACTGGTTTGAGGCTGTTAAGACATGAAATCCCAGCGCTCCTGGGGCTGAGGGCAGCCCTGGCCGCCAGACAGACTCACAGTGTGTCCTCCACGAGTCACCATCCCCGCAGGAGTCCCACGCCGGGTCCCAGCTCCATCATCCCCTCGCTCCCGGTGGGATTCGGGGTCGTGGCTCTGGGTGGGCGCTCCCCCAGCAGCACCAGTGCCTCAGAGCTGGCTGCAGACCTGGGGGGCCGTGGGCACCCGGTGCGTCCCCCCCACGGTGTCACAGCCCTCCCACTTGGACATATCCACCGGGACGTCCTCCGGGTACTCCACGAGCGCGGGGGCGAAAGGTCCCAGGAGCCAGGGCAGGGGCGTGTGCTGCCCCACGTGCTCCAGCAGCCCCTCGAGGCTCAGCTGTGCCCGCGTCACCGCGTCCCGGCTCTGCGCCAGCACCAGCCCCGACAGGTCCTGGAAGGAGCGGGCGCTGGCCAGGGAGGCCTGGACGCCCTCCACGCCGTGCCGGACGTGTCCCGCCGTCTCCTGCACGCTGCTGGGGAACGCCCGGGCGCCGGCGGCCAGGTGGGAGCAGGCGGCGTGGAGCTGGTGCAGGAGCCCCTGGAGCATGGCCAGGGTCCGAGCCTCCACCTGCGGGGTGGGCAGTGGGGGCTGGGGGTGATGGACCCCAGCCCCCCCCGATGGACCCACACCTGCTCCAGGTGTCACCACCCCAGGTGTCCCCACCTCACAGGATTCAATGGCGGCTGTCCCCACCCTCTCCAGATGGAGCCGTCGGTCCCCCACGGTCCCCCCGCCCCTACCTCGTTGTCCTCCATGGGCACCGCATCCTGCTGGCTCCACTCCAGCCACAGCCCGTGCAGGTGCTCCCGGGTGCTGTGCCAGGGCCCGTCCGTGCCCTGCTGCCCCTCCTCGATCTGGGGGGAGGTTCAGCCAGGTGGGAGCACACCTGGGGGCGCCCGGGGCCGGCCCGGGGCTGGCACGGTCCCTGCCCCATCCTTACCAGCCGGATGACGTGGTGCAGCTGGGCCAGGAGCCGCTGGGCTCGGAGCCGTGCCCGCTGCAGGTCGCCCAGCGAGCGCCGCAGGGCCCGGTGCGGCAGCCTGGCCGACAGGGCGCCCACGCGGACAAAGTAGCTCTGCCACCGCCTCTGCTGCTCCTGCACGGCCACCTCCGTGTCCCTGGTCACCTCCGTGTCCCTGGTCTCCTCTGGGGCCCTGGTCACCTCTGTGCCCCTGGCCACCTCCGTGCCCGTGGTCACCTCTGTGCCCCTGGCCACCTCCGTGCCCCTGGTCACCTCTGTGCCCCTGGCCACCTCCGTGCCCCTGGTCACCTCTGTGCCCCTGGCCACCTCCGTGCCCGTGGTCACCTCCGTGCCCGTGGTCACCTCTGTGCCTGTGGTCACCTCGGTTCCCGTGGTCACCTCCGTGCCTGTGGTCACCTCTGTGCCCGTGGTCACCTCCGTGCCAGCCGCCGCTGCTGTGGGACCGGGGGTGAGGGCAGCATGGCTGGGCCATCCTATGCTGGGCACTCGAGGCCGGTGTCAGCAGCCACAGGATGCTTGGCCACCAGGTCATGTGGCGATGCCACCCCAAGCCAGGTGGCCTCTGCGGTCACCTCAGTGGTGACATGGGGCCAGCTCTGCCTAGTGTCACCCAGTGCCAAGCTATAAATACCCAGGCGGGCACACAGGACTATATTTGCTTTTGAGTTTCCAGGTGAGAGTTCACCCAGTGCCATCCCGTGTCCTCCCGACAGGGACTGTCCCCTGCGTGGGTCACGGTGGCCTCAGTGCCCTGCACCACTGCGGGGCCACCATGAGCAGGCAATGCCAAGGCAGGGGGAGGTCCCCGCAGGGCACCCCGAGGTGTGGTGGGCACTCACCCGGCTCCTCGTGCGTCCCGGGGTGGCACCGGCCCAGCAGCTCCCCCGGCGTGCCCAGCACGGCACCCGTGGCCAGCAGCCGCCCCACGCGGGCGCCCAGCACGGCCCCGAGCGCCGAGCGCACCCCGGCCGCCGCCCCGCTCACCGCGCCCCACACCAGCGCCCTGGTCCCGGCCACCACCTGGGAGGGGACAGTGCAGGGACAGCGCAGGGACAGCGCAAGGACAGCGCAGGGACAGCGCAGGGACAGCGCAGGGACAGCGTGTCCCCGCTGCTCGCCCAGCGCGGGGCCCTGCCCGTGTCCCCCGGTGCCGTTACCCTCTCGGGGGGCTGCTGCAGGATGGGCAGCTTCTCCTCCAGCTTGTCCAGCCCTTTGCAGGCCAATTTGTTGGCAGTGGAAACTGGAGATGTGAAACAGGTGGGTTTAGCACCCTGTGCCTTGTGCGAGCTCTGCTGGGGGTTTGGGGTACCCCAAAACTTGTGAGGTGCTTCCCCTCCCACCCTGCAGCTCCTCCAGCCTTTTATTCACTGGTGACACAAACTGGAGATGTGAGCCCAGGTCCCCTCTCTCCCGCTGCCAGCTCCGGGGTCCCCCATCCCCGTGGGGGGCTGAGCCCCCCGCACTCACTCTGGGGCTCCAGGCGGGTGAGGAGGGGCTGGGCCCCGCTCGCTGCTGCCGCCCTCAGCGTCCTCAGCCCCTTCTCGGCGGCGGCGCACACGGAGCGCACGCACGGGTGGCTCTGCTTGGTGCGCCCGTACGCCGCGGCCACGGCCCCGCAGGCGCAGCTCACCAGGGCCAGGCTGGCCACGCGGCTCACCACGCTCTGAGGGGGGGGACAATCAATCGGGGTCCCCAGAGGCACCCCCAGCCCCCCGGACCCTCTGTGCATCCCCCACCTTCGTCTCCAGCTCGGCCTCCGCCGGAGCTGCGGCGTCTTCGGCCGACATGGCAGCGGCGGCTGTGGCGGGAAGAGGGAGATTTTGGGGAGCCATGGGGGGGTGAGAGTGGGGGGGACCCCCGGGGGATGAGACCCTCAGCTTCTCCCAGCCCCTGCTCCCTGAGGGCTGAGAGCCACCAAGCCATGACCCGAGTGGGAGCGGTTGGCGGGTTCTGGGGGCTCAGGGGGTGTTAGGAGGGGTCTGAAAGGGGTTTGGGGATAGGTTTGGCCTTCTCCCCTGCCAGGAAACGGGGCCTGGGTACCCTCAACCCCTCTTGGATCCCCCTACCCGCTCGGGGATCCCCACACCCCCCTTGGGGCCAGGGAGAGGGTTTTGGGTGACTCAGGGGAAGCCAGACTGGACCTGTCTGTCGCAATCCAGTGCTGGGGACGTGCCGCCCGTCACCGCCGCCTCGGCCGGGGCCGCCCCCGAGCCCGAGGGAGCCGAGCCGCGGGTCCCCCCCGACCCCCGGCAGCGCCCCCGATCCCCGGCAGCGCCCCCGGCCCTCGCAGCCCCTCTGCCCTTTGGGGTCTCCCGTGGCACCCCCGGCCTGCCCCCGTGCTCTCCGGGGGGGTTCGGGGGGCTTCAGGCAGGTCACGGTGGGGGACAGGTCCCCTTGGGACCCTGCGTTTGTTCCCTTGAGTTTCTCGGGGAGTTTCTAGGGGAGTTTCTCGGGAAGTCTCTAGGGGTGTCTCTCTGGTGTTTTCTGGGGTGTTCCGGGCACCTCGGAACCCCCGACCGGCCCCGGACCCCCCGGAGGCCCCCGGGGACCTCCGTACTCCCCCCGGGACCACCTGGAGCCCCCCCGGAGCCCCCCCGGAGCCCCCCGGGGCGCCCCCGGCCCCATTTCCCCCCCTCCCGCTCCCGCCCAGCCCCGGGCACGGTACTCACGGGGTGGGGGTGGGGTTCTGTCGCGACCCCCGGGCGAAATCGCGACCCCGGGCCCCGCCCAGCCCGGCCCCGCGGGGGGCGGGAGCCAATCAGCGAAGGGGCGGGGCCCAGATCCGCCAATGAGGAGGGCTGGGCGTGGCGGGGGCGGGGCTTGCGGCCGGGGCGCGCCGGTGGCGGCGCTCGGGGACAGCGGCGGGGACAGCCCCGACACCGCCGCTCTCACGTGTCCCGGGGCCGCTGTTCCGCCCCGCTCCAGGTGTCCCCACCCCTGGTGTCCCCATCCCCGCTGTCCCCACCCCTGGTATCCCCATCCCCGGTGTCCCCTGTGTCACTCGTTCCCGCCTCAAGGGACTCAATGGCCGCTGTCCCCACCCTCTCCAAGTGTCCCCAACCCAGGTGAATCCGTGCTAGGAAACCCGATGGGCGCCAGTCCGGTGTCCCCACCCCAAGGGACCCCACGATTGGCGTCCCCAGCCCCAAGGAAGCCAACGCCCGCTGTGCCCGTGCCAAGTGTCGCCACACCAAGGGTCCCTTTGCCAGATGTCCCCACCCCAGGTGTTCCCGTGCCACCAGAGCCCCTCAGGGTGCCAGATGTCCCCCAGGCCCTGCCGGTGCTCAGGCCAGGGGACAACAATGACTGGCGGGGGACAGAGGGCAGTGGGTGACGCCCGCGGGTGGCCTCGTGGGGCACGAGAGAGCCGGGAAAGGGGACAGGCAGTGACACGGCGGGTGTGGGGTGGCACGGGCAGGGACACGGTGCTGGCACTGCCTTATCCCAGGGGAAAGAGGGATGGGGACCCTCGTGGGGCCGGGGGTGGCTGTGCAGGGAGGGGCACAGGGGGCGTGGGGAGGGGCTGAGCGTGGGTGGGGCCCGTGTGAGTGCGCGGGGCTGTGCGGGTCCCCGCGGGGGTGTCACCCTCTGTCCCCCAGCCCTGTGCCCCCCTCCCCGGCCCGGCCCGGCTCCCGGGGCGTTAAGAAGGTGCCGAGGCGGCGGGGGGGGAGTCGCCTCCGGTAACCGGGTGTTTATTGGGGCCGCGGGGTACAGCCCGCGGGCGGCCGCATGCATGGCCGCTGGGGGGGGGCTCCCGCCGCCCCCAGCCCTATTTACAGCCTGCCACCCCCTGGGGACCTGCCATCCCCCGGGGACCTGCCACTCCCCCGCGACACGCCACCCCGGGTGGGTGCCGGGCAGGGGTGGCACCGAAAGGGCACCCTTTGCCAGCAGAGAGTGGGTTCGGTGGGGACCCCCCAGCCGTGCCCCCCACCCCGGCTGTGCTTTCCAGGAGGGGGTGCCGGGGGGGAAGGAGGGGCAACCCCCAGGCTGGCACTGGGAAGGGGCTGACCCCAGACTGGGGGTGGGAGTGCGCCCCATCCCCAGATAACGCCACATTCGGGGGGCTCCCAGCCCCCCGCACCCAAAATGTTCACCGGGTTCCATCACCACAACCGATGCACCCCTGGCCGGGTGTCCCCAGGGGGCTGGCAGCACCCAAAAGGCCCCTTGGGTGCCCCTGACGGGCCGAGGGGCTGCGGGCTGGGGGACACAGCCCAGTGCCCATGTCCGTGTGTCCATCCTGCTGCCCCCCAGGGATTCCCCTCCCAGGGTGCTGCGGGCCCTGGGCCCAGCCTGGGGAGGGGACACGGTGGCCAACCCCCCCCGGCATATGGGACAAAGCAGCCGGAGCGCAGGGCACTGCCCCACGCCAGCCGGGGACACCCCCAAACCCTATCCGGGGGCACCCAGGGGGTGCCTGTCCCCCCTCACCCATGCAGCACCTCACCCCACGCCCGCAGCTCCTGCCCGGCCACCCCTCCCTGTCCCCAGGGAGCCGGGGGCCCCATCAGTGTCCTGCCGAGGGTGGGACCCTATTTTCCCGAGGGAGTCCGCTCCACGCCGTAGCGCAGGAGGTGGTGCAGGTCCGTCAGCGGCCGCGGGGTGCCCGGTGCCCGCGCTGCCCGGGCCGCCGGGCCGTGCCGCCCGTAGCCGCCCGCCGCCGCCTCGCCGCTGTTGAACGTGTGGTTCCTCTTGAGGTGGGCGCCGGGGCGGCCCGTGCCGTTGTTGGCGTTGAAGTTCAGCTGCTCGGGGTGCCAGGGCGGCCCCTCGGTAAAGTCTCCCCCCTCCCCGCTGGGTGCCGAGACCACCCGCCGGCGCTCGGGGCTGGGGTGCGGCGTCCCGCCGAAGTCGCCGTAGGAGCTGCGGGGCGGGCGGCGGGCGCCGGCGGGTGGGTGCTGCCGGGTGCGGGGACCCTCCTGAGGGTCCCGAGCCCAATGCCCGTCACCTGAGGAGTCGCTGAGTTCGGCCTCCAGCTCCTGGTCCACCAGGATGGCGTGGCAGGAGAGGGGGATGCCCCGCGGCGGGCGGCCGGAGCCGCCGTGCCCCCGCCCGGCGCCCGCGGGGCCGGAGCCTCCAGGGTCCCGCAGAGCCGCGTTGATGATGTTGTGGCTCTGCTCCCACGTGCAGTTCTGGAGGGCGCCGGGGCAGCGTTTCTGCTGCAGCGGGGTCTGCTCCGGCGTGGGCAGCACCCCCGAGTCCAGGTCGTGTTGGGTGACCTTGCCCAGCTCCTTGGGCCACCCGTTGGGCATGAGCGGGGCCAGCAGCGCCCCGCGGGCGCGCCGCTCGCCCAGGCGGCTGACGCTCACCACCGACTCACTGTGCGCCAGGATCGTCTCCTTGTCCTTGCGCCGCGCCAGCTCCTTGCGGTCCCGGTGCCCGATGAACCAGCACACGCTGAAGCCCGAGATGACGGCGCCGATGACGAAGGCGGCGACGGAGGAGATCACCAGGAGGTTGACGGACACCAGCCCGTCCGGCTCATCCACGAAGCTCTCTGTCACCAGCCCTGGAGTGGGGGACATGTCAGGGGACCTGCGGTGCCACCGCCACGGCCCCCAGCCCGGCCCGGCCCCGCGCTCACCCTCGCACTCGCCCAGGTGGGACGTGCTGCCACCGGCGATGTCCTGCTCGAAGGCCACTCTGGGGGTGCAAATTGGGGGGGGTCAGTGGGTCTGAAATGGCCTGGCAGAGCCTCCCAGCCCCCTTCAGCGAGCCATGAGTTTGTTGGGGCTCAGCGATCGGGGGCTGCAGGCCCCTCTGGGGTCACCTCTGTCCCCCTGCACGTCCCCAGGCCTGGCAGCGTTACCTGGGGCTGGGCTCCAGGAAGACGCAGGAGCCCTCGGGTGTCCAGCCGCAGTAGGGATCCCGGCTCCCGAGGCAGTTCCTGGCAGCGAGCAGAGACACCAGGGTCAGCCCTGATGGGGGGACACAACGCCCCGGCCCCCCGAGGGACTCTGTCCCCACACCATGCCTCAGTTTCCCCAGCCGTGCTGAGCCCTGTCTGGATCCCAGCACAGGGTGAATTCCTGGGCTGTGGGGTTGTGCAGCCCCCCACCCTGGCACAGCCCCCCTCATGCGGGCACTCACCTCATGCAGGCCGAGTGCTGCTGGCAGCGGGCCACGGGCACCCTGGCCACGCACGGGGGGAAGGCCAGCAGCAGCGAGCCCGCAGCCTTGTCCAGCTCCAGCCCCAGCAGCCGCCGCTCGTCCTCTGTGTCCCGGCCACACCTGGGGACAGGGCAGAGCTCAGCACAGCCCCAGCCATGTCCCAGTCCAGAGGAGATTTTCTCATCCATTCCCCTCACCCTTGCACCCCTCTCACCCATCCATCCCTCCATCTGAACACCCACCCCTGTTATTGCCCCCTCTCCCCCTCTGGCAGCCTGGCGCTCACCTCCCGGGCTGGTAGGTCTCAAACTCCTCCAGGAAGACGCTCTGGCTGCCGGGGGCGGGCGCGGGGCTGCTGCTGGCGTTGGGCAGGATGAGGAACTTGAGCACGGTGCCGGTGCTGGAGCCCAGGAACACCACGGTGTGGTTGCCCCAGGGCCCCGCTGCGGTGTCCACCACGATCTTACGGAGCTGGTACCTGTGGGGAGGGAGCTGTGTTGGGTGTGGGGGAGTCCAGGTGTCCCCAGGGAGGGGGAAACTGGGGCAGGGTGAGGAACCCAGCCCCACAACCCCATCTCCATGTCCCCATCTCCATGTCCCCATCCCCATCTCCATGTCCCCAGCTCCAGCCCCACATCGCTGTCCCCACCCTCACCTCCCCATCCCCAGGTCCCTGTCCCCATCCATGTCCCTGTCCCTGTCCCCATCCTCACTCATGCCCCGGCTGCCCTGCTGGCGGGAGGCTGCGGCCCGAGAGCGCCGCTTGATTAATTCCCCATCAAGCAGCAATTAAGGCAGATTTAATTAGGACGAGACAATCTTGACTGCAAAGTGTATGAGATTTATCAGCTCTCCCAGCGCTCCCAGTGTTGGCAGAAGCGTGGAAAGGCTGCACGGGAGGCTCTGGCCAGCACCTCCAGCACCTCCCAGCCCTCCCAGTGTCCTCCAGTGTTCCCCAGTGTCCCCCAGTGTCCCCCAGTGTCCCCCAGCCCCCTCGGGCACCCACCGGGTCATGGTGCGGAGGATCCAGGGGGCGTTGCCCAGGGCCGGCACCGCCTCGTCCATCAGCGGGTGTGTCTTGACGAAGTTGAGGATCTCGTCGGGGAAGGCGCTGGAGGAGTTGTAGCGCATCCCCGGGGACGCGCAGCACCCGGGCCTGCGGCCACGGCACGGCTCAGTGGCGCTGTCCCCATCCCTGTCCCCAGCCTGTCCCCAGCCCCGCTGGTACTGGCCGTGGTTTTCACCCCCCTGTCCCCATCCCTGTCCCCGTGCCACTACCGGCCGTGGCTGTCCCTGTCCCCAGCCCTGTCCCCAGTCCCAGCACTGTCCCTGTCAGCGGCAGCCCTTGCCGGCGTTGTCCCCAGCCCTGTCCCCATGCCACTCCCGGCCGTGGCTGTCCCTCTCCCTGTCCCCAGCCCTGTCCCTCACCGTGGCTTTGGCACCATGTCCTCGGGCACAGGAGTCCAGATGGACTCGGGTGACTTCTGCTCCCGGAACCGTCCCTCGAAGACCGCGGCCACCTGGGCCATGTCGAAGGCGCAGACGGCGGAGCCGGGGATGCTGTGGGGACACGGCTGCGGGGTGAGCACGGGGAGGCCCCAGGGAGCGCGAGGGGCCCTGCGGATCCCACACGGAAACGAGCCCAGATCCCATCCAGGGACCCAGCTGGACCCATCCCAGCCTCACCCACCGCTCACCCCAGACCCCACTCAGGAGCCAGCCCGGATTCCAGCTGGCACCAGCTCAGATCCCACCGCGCCCGGGCAGTCTGGGCACGGCACAAGAGGCTCTGACCTGTTGGCGGGCGTGGAGAACACGGCCAGGACCACGGGGCGCCCGTCCAGCTCCAGGATGTCCGTCACGGCTTGGATGACGTTGAAGTAGAAGTGGGAATCGCCCGGCACGGAGCAGTTGAGCCGGGCCTTGAGGAAGGACGTCCACTGCTTCTCCAGCACCCGCTGCGAGCCCCCCATGTCGTTCTTGCACACCCGGGCCACCCGTGACACCACCACCTGTGGGACACACCCGTCACCACCCAACCCCAGTGGCTGTCCCCGTGTCCCTGTCCCCACCCTGGGTGCCCCTGGGGGCGTCACAGGATGGTTTGGGTTGGAAGGGAGCCCAGGGATCCTCTGCTGCCCCGTGGGATGTTCCCACCTTCTCCAGGTAGTTGAACTCCATGGCGATCTCCCGGAAGAAGAAGTAGACGTGGCTCCTCCATTCCACGGCGTGCACGAAGTAGGGCTCTGCGGGGACAGCGGGGTCAGGGTGGCCCAGGGTGGGCTCACGGGGGACACGCGCCATGTCCTGGCACAGCCGGGGTGGGGACACACCTTTGAACCACTTGGAGTCGTGTTTGACGGTGCGCAGGGTGGGGCTGTCCCCGAGGCTGCGGTAGATGACGGCGTCAATGGCCAGGAAATCCGTCACGGTGGCCGTGAAGAGCATCCCCCCTGCGTGGCACAGAGGGTCAGCGGGGCCGGGGGCACGGTGCCCGCTGTGACACCGGCAGTGCCACCACTGACCTGTGAACAGGGCCACGTTGGCGTGCTTGGGGTCGTAGGGACACCGGGCCATGCCGCTGATGTTGTCCCCGATGGGCTCCAGGGTGTCCATCTGGAGCGGGTGAGAAGGGCACGTGAGGACACACCCGGGCACGGGAGGGACACGGGAGGGACACAGAGGGACACAGGGGGACACAGGGGGACACGGGGTCCCCGTCCTGAGCGGGGCTCAGGCTGTGGCTGGCACAGACAGGGTTGAAGGGGTTGATGCTGCAGATCCTTTCCCCTCCTTCCCTGACCCCAAACCCTTCCCATGGGTGCCCCCCCTTCCCTGACCCCAGCCCTGGTCCCACAGGGGACCCCCCTGGGGGCTCACGCTGTAGTTGGCGCAGACGGGGTTGAAGGCGTTGGTGCCACAGACGAACAGGAGGCTCTCGTTCCTCACCAGCAGCACCTTGATGAAATTTCGGCACTCTGCCTGCGCCGGGAGAGGGAACCATCACCCTCAGCACCCCAAAACCCCCCTCACCTCATCCCACCCCACCCAGACCCTCACCACTGTGAGGGAACGGCTTAGGGGGGGCTGTTCTCACTCCAGAACTGCATTTTGGGGAGCTGGGAATGGGATTTCTGGCCCCCAATAAATAATTACAAATCAAATTATCCGAGGGGCCAATAAACCAGATAAAACTGCCTGGAGGGAGCAGGACAGTGACACTGGGGAGGGGACAGGGTGTGACTCAGTCCCCGCCCGGGGGTCCCGATGGGGCGCAGCCCCCCAGGCTGTACCTCGTGCTTGCCCTTCATGCGGCAGATGCTGATGTCGTGCTGGTTCGAGCGCCACGTCAGCTTCTGGGTGGGAAAAACCAGTGTGGGGATGGGGAGAAGCCAACAGCACCCCCTGAGACCCCCCGGGACCCCCAGCACCCCCCGGGACCCCCAGCACCCCCCGGGACCCCGGCACTTACCCGGTGGTAGCGCAGCTCAGCGGCCCCGCTGGGCTCCAGGCTGACTCGATACACGTTGTCCCTGGGCAGGGGGACACGGGTGTCACCACCCCCCAGCTGGGATGTGCCCCCACTGTTGGGGGCACAGGATCCACCCCCCGGGAAGGTTTGGGGTGCTGGGGTGGACAATGAACATCACTGGGGCAGTGCCAATGAACCCCACCCCAGACCTTGGGGTGCCCCGGGCAGGGAGTGGGGTCCTGCCCAGCACAGAGGGGTGGGGTGGGTGTGGGGTGCCCGCCCCGGTGGAGGGGAGGCTCTGGGGGGCCGGGGTGGGTGTGGGGTGCCCGCCCCGGTGGAGGGGAGGCTCTGGAGGGCCGGGGTGCAGACCTGTCCCCGATGAAGAGGGTCCTGTTGACCTTGAGCATGCGCTGGATGTTGAGGCGCTGGGTGCCCCCCACCTCGGGGCCCCCCGGGCGGGCGGTGCTGTGGCCCACGAACACGGGGTAGTGCTTCACATCTGGGGGGGCACGAGGGTCACACAGCCCAGGGGACCCCCACACTCAGCCCTGCCCAGGGAGGCACCTCCCCTCTGCCTTCAGCCCAAAATCCCACCCCATGGGTGCCCCCCACCTGCCTTAACCCCAAAGAACCCCAAAACCCTTCCACAGGCACGCCCAAAAGTAACCCAAAGCCCAGCCCTGCCCACGGGTGGTCCCATCTTCATTCCAGAGCCCTCCCTTGGATTCCCCTCCTGCCTTCACCCCAAATCCCCTCCCCTTTCCCCAAACCGTGCCCCCCCCGTGCCCCAGTGCGGCCCCCCGAGCCCCCAGCCCCGGGGGGGCACTCACAGTCCGGGGGGGCCACGGCGATGGGCCCGGGCTCCTCGGGGAAGGAGCCCCTCGCCGTCCTCTCGGCCGCCAGCAGCAGCAGCAGCACCAGGGACACGCGGGGTGGGGGTCCCATGGTGGCCCCCGCCCTGGGTGGGCACCCACAGCACCTGCGGGCACGGGCAGGGCTGGGGGGGCAGCACGCACCGGGGTGACCCCCCCGAGCACCCCAAACCCTCGGGTGTCTCTGGGGGTTGGGGACATACTCGTGGTTTGTCACCAGCAGCACGTGGGGAGGCCACTGCTGGTGACACGGCAGGGCTGGGGACATGGGGACACCTGGACAGAGGGACAGGGGGACACGGGGACACGGGGACAAGAGGGAAGCCAGAGAGGCTCTTCCCCCTCCCCAAACGCCACCGGGATGTCTTGGAAAATCCCCAGGGACAATTCAGAGTGTCACAGCATCCCCGAATCAGGCAGCCCCAGTGTCACCCCACTGTCCCCCCACCACGCTGGGCCACCATCCCCGCCCTGTCACCCGTCCCCGAGGGGCTGGGGCCGGGCTGGGTAATTAGCAGCCGGGCAGGGAATTAATTGATCATTAATTCCATGGGAGCAGGGAGCGGGAGAGATCGAAGCGGCGCCCTCCTCCCCCGCGGGGACCGAGGACGGGTGACATTGAGGGGGGGACGCGTCCCCAGCCCCTCCGTGGTGTCACCGGCCCCGCGTGAGACCCGGCACTGTCCCCACCCCGGTCCCCTCTGTGGTGCCACAGCCCCGGGGACATCTGACCCGAGCCTGCTGTGTCACAGCCCCCGGGCAGGAGGTGACCGCCGTGGGACCTGACCCTGGTGTCACAGCCCCCGGGGACAGCTGACCCCATCCTCGGGGTGTCACCACCCCTGGGACACCCAACCATGTCCCCTCTACCTCAGGGACATCCAAACCCGTCCCCAGAGTGCCACAGCTCCCGGTGACCCCCAGCTTTGTCCCCGTGATGTCCCCAACAAGCAGCAGAGCTGTTTCTGGCCGGATTGTCACACAGCGGCACCCGAAAGCCACCAAGGAAGGGGGGACCCCAAAAAGCCACCCCAGGAAGGGCTCGGTGTCTGCCGGCCCCCGGAGGCTCCGGGGGGGCCGTGTCGCTGCCTCGGGCGCGGGGAGCCCCGAGCGGGGTCCGGTGTCACCGTCCCAGCCCGCGCGGGGACAGCGGGCGGGCGCGGGGTAACCGGAGCCTCCGGCGCCGTAAATGCCAGCGATTGTGCGGGAAAAGAAAAGGCAGCGGCAAGAGGGAGGCACGGGAGGAGGGGGCACGGCGGGGAGGGGGACACGGCAGCAGGGGGTGACAAACAGGGACCCATTCACGGGGACGGTCACCGTGCATGGCCCCACCGTGGCTGCGGGGAAACTGAGGCAGCGGGTGGGGAGAGCGGGGGATGTGTCCCGAATGAGGGGGGGTCTCCACTTGGGCATCTCCGACACGGGGCGGGTGAACAGCCTCGGGCATGTCCCTTGTCCCTGTCCCTGCTCCGTGCCTCAGTTTCCCCGTCCCAGAGCACGCTCAGCCCCCAACCCCCCCACACAAAGTTTTTGGGGCGGGGGGAGCCGCTTGTCCTGTCCCCCCCCAGCATCTCCGCGCCCCCGGCGCTGTGGGGATGGGGCAGGAACGGGGGGCAGCCCCCAGCGTTCCCCTCCTGCTGCCGTTCCCAGGGGCTCTGAGCACAGCGGGACCTCTCTGATCCCGGGGGGTCCCTGCTGGGGGGGTCACTGTGTCCCCCTCCTGTCCCCTCCCGGGGGTGGCAGCCCGTCCCCGCCCCCCCAACGCCGCGCTCTGCCCACCTGAGCCGCTCCGGCCGCCTCCGCCGCTGGCCCCGTGTCACCACTGTCCCCTCGGCCGGCGGGGGGGGGGTCCCGGGGCTGGGGGTGGGCGCCCCCCGCTCCAGGGCGCCCCGGCGGCGCTGGGGGCTCGGGCGTCCCGAGAGCCGCTCAGCTGTCACACGTGCCCCCCGCGACCCCCGGGGAGGGGGCCCGTGCCCCCCGCCCGCGCCAGGTGGGAAGGTAGGGCTGATGTCACCGTAACCGGAGCCACCAGCCCCCCCCACCCCGGCAGCTGTCACCGCAGCCGGGGACCCGGGGGGGCACCCACGGGACCCCCCGAGCGGCACCGCGGCACCGGTGAGACCCCCCGGGCACAGAGAGGGGACAGAGGGACAGAGGGGTCCCCCAGCCTCAGCGGGTCCCCCGTCCTCATAAACCCCTTGGAAGGACAATGGGAAAGAGGGGGGCACCGGGAGAGGGGGGACACACCGGGAATGGGGGTGACACCGAGAAGGGAGGGACACCAGGAAAGGGGGACAGACTGGGAAATACGGGGGGCAGTGGGAAAGGGGGTGACAGTGGGAAAGGGGGGTGACAGTGGGAAAGGGGGGGGACAGTGGGAAAGGGGGGACACTGAGGGAGGGGGACACACTGGAGAATGGGGGGGACATCGGGAAGGGCAGAATCTGGGAAGGGGGGGGCCACAGTGAGGAGTGGGGAGTGGGAAAGGCGGGGGACACCAACAATGAAATCCTTAAAATACAACTTTTGGGAATCTCCTCCCTGATATAATCTCAGTATCCACATCCCACTCCACTGGTCTCATGCCGGATTTTGGGGTCATTTCCTTCAGAAGGCGCCCAACGCCAATAAGGAATCAGTAATTAGATATGCTAATGAGGCCTTTACCCACCCCCCACGTGCTCCAGCCCCCCAAAATGTGGCCCCCGGTGCCCAGAGCATCCCTTGCTCAGTGGGGTCACACAGTGCCACCCCCATTGCCACAGCGGGGTTTGGGGGTCACCAGCAGCGTCCCCCCGAGTGCCGTGGGGACCCCCCCAATCCCAGCTGCCGCTGCCGCCGGGGCTGGGGGGCCGAGCCCCCCCCGGGTTTCCGTTCCGGGGCCGGTTCAGATGGCAGAGCCAGGAAGCAGCTGTCCCCACGGCGGGGACGGAGCAAATGTCACCCCGGCCACCTGGCACGGCGCGCTGGCCTTGTCCCCGGCCCTGCCTCTGCCGTGGGTCCCCCCTTTGCAAGCGGCACCTCCCGGGGGGCCGCAGGCAGCGCCCCCGGAGCTGCGGCGGTGCCGGGGGCACGGGGGAGCCCCGGGGGTCCCGCGGGGGTGCCCGGGGCGGGGGGGCACCGGCGCGGCGGGGGGGGGGGGCGCAGCACCCACCATTTACCTTGGCGCTTCCGCGGCCCCGCCGGCGGCTCAAATGTCCCCCCGGGCCTCCCGCTCCGGTTACCGGCTCCGCTTACAGCTGCCGTTTATAGCCCCGGTCCCTGTCCCTCGTTCCTCGTCCCTGTCCCCTCCCCATCGCCCACCGCCTGGGGACGCGGTGCCCGAGCCCCCCACGACACGCCAAGCGACCAAGGGCGTCCGGCCCCCGACACGAGCACCGGGGATGGAGGGGGCCCCGCGGTCACCTTGGGTGGCTTTGTCACCCACCGTGGGTGCCCAGAGGTGGCCCCAGTCGCTGGGTGCCCCCTCGATACCCGCCGGGTGACACCCATGGGTGCCCCGACACGTCCCTTCCACCACGCCGGCGGTGCTGGTGGCCGGCCAGAGCCGCATGGTGATTTGCATATTAAATACAGGCTCATCTGCATATTAAGGACGGTTTCCTAGCGAGGAGGATCACGCGTCACGCCGAAATAAACCCCGGGGAGGGGGGGACAGAGGGGGTGGCAGACGGAGTGCTGTGTCCCCCCAATTCACGGCCCGTGTCCCCTGCTGTCCCCCCAGTTCACAGCCCTTGTCCCTCCCAGTTCTACGGGACAGGACCCTCCCCCCACGTCCCTTCTGTCCCCCAAAGACTGTCACCTCCCCTTGTCCCCAAAGGGGCACATCCCTGCCCCTCCTGTCCCTCCAAAACAGCCATTCCCCTCATCCCCCTTGTCCCCAAAGCCCCATATGTCCCCTTGTCCCCAAAGGCACTCACCCCCCTCGTCCTGTGCCCCCCCAGGGGCTCAGTGGCCCGGCGGGGTCCCCTCGGGCTCACCCTGTCCCCCCTCTTTGGCACCCGCATGTCCCCAGGGCGGCGGCAGCAGCAGCTCCGGCTGCCTCTGGCCTCGTGCCTCAGTTCCCCTTTGGCAGGGGAAGAGGGAACCCCCTGTTCCTGCCCCGGGCCGGGCACCGCCCTGGGAACCCCCACCCAGAGCCCTGCCAGTCCCGGGGTGGCACCGCCCCCGTGCGCCCCGGGTGTCCCCAGGGACTCCTGTCACCCTGGAGCCTCCTCCTCACAGAGCCCGTGTCCCCAGGGTGTCCCCTCCCAGGGAGCCCCTTCCCCACAGTGTCCCCTTCCCGTGGGTCCCTGTCCCCGTGGATCCCTGTCCCCGGGCAGGCAGAGGGGCACCAGCTCCTGGCCCAGTCCCACGGAGACCCTACAGTAACACCCTTGGGTGTTTCCATCCGGCTCCAGGCGGGAACCCTGCAATTACAGCCCAGGACGCGGAGCCCCGGCATTCCCGGGATGGGAGGCTGCTGAACACACCCACACCACCCACAGGCACCCCAAAATCACCCCAAAAACACCCTCAGAGAGCAGCCCTGCAGTAACAACGCAGCCACCCCAGAGCCGGGAGCTGGAGGAGGCTCCGGGAAGTTGGGGCCAGGGTTGGCCCCGCAGCCGGGTCAGGTTTTAAGCCCCAGTGAAGCTGGGTTGTGGTTTTGGGGGTTTTTGGCGCTCAGGTTCTCTGTCCCCGTGTCAGCTGCGCTGCTCTGCTCAGGAAAACGGGGCCGTTCACCCCCAGGCCCAGAACCAGCACTGCTGTGGGGATTATCTTCCAACTCGTATTTAAATAAAGGTTAGAGATCTGCTGGGTTACACGGGCAGAGGGGCTGGGGGTGGCAGGTCACCTCAGTGTCACCGCAGTGTCACCGCAGTGTCACCGTAGCCTCTCCCAGCATCCTGCTGTCCCCAGGGTGACGATGGCCCTGGAGGTGGCACTCAGGGTGCTCTCCTTCCCTCCCAGAGCCACTCACCTCCCAGGGACACCAGGGGATGGGGACACTGGAGGGGACAGGGCCACCACCACCCCCTGCAAATCTCCCGCCACCGTCGCTGTGCCCAGAAGGTGACAAAGTGACAAGTGGCTTCCGGTGCCAAGGTGTGGATGAGAGCACATGAGCCTTCACCCTGCAGCCTCCTCCTCCTCCTTCCCAGTGCCACTCTCTCCATCCCGCTCTCCATTTGGGAAGTGTCCTCTGTCACTGCTGGGGACAGGTGTGGGTGACACCCCCCACCTCCAGAGCCACCAGCACCCGGCTGGGAGCCCCAGGGGAGCTGGGGGGTGCAGGGAGCCGGGGGGGTGCCGGGGCTGCCGGGGACAGGGGGGAGCGTGGGATGAGGAGTGGGATGCAGGATGTGCAGTGGGATGTGCAGATGGAGTTTGGGATGTGGGATGTGGAGTGGGATGGGGGCTGGGATGCAGGGGGAGGATGGGATGGAGGATGAGGTGGAGGATGGGGTGGAGGATGGGGTAGGGGATGCAGGCTGCAGGCCGGGCTGTGGGATGCAGGCTGGGATGCAGGACGGGATGCAGGATGGGATGCAGGCTGGGATGCAGGCTGGGATGCAGGCTGGGATGCAGGACGGGATGCAGGCTGGGATGCAGGCTGGGATGCAGAATGGGATGCAGGATGGGATGCAGGCTGGGATGCAGGCTGGGACGCAGGCTGGGATGCAGGCTGGGATGCAGGCTGGGATGCAGGCTGGGATGCAGGACGGGATGCAGGCTGGGATGCAGGCTGGGATGCAGGACGGGATGCAGGCTGGGATGCAGGCTGGGATGCAGGCTGGGATGCAGGACGGGATGCAGGATGGGATGCAGGATGGGATGCAGGCTGGGATGCAGGATGGGATGCAGGATGGGATGCAGGCTGGAATGCAGGCTGGGATACAGGACGGGATGCAGGCTGGGATGCAGGACGGGATGCAGGACGGGATGCAGGACGGGATGCAGGACGGGATGCAGGATGGGATGCAGGCTGGGATGCAGGACGGGATGCAGGACGGGATGCAGGATGGGATGCAGGACGGGATGCAGGCTGGGATGCAGGCTGGGATGCAGGCCGGGCTGTGGGATGCCAGCGGCGCAGAACAAAGGGCCATTGTTCCCAGCGCCGCCTCCGCGCTGCCGCCTTGCCGGAAGGTCCGAGCGGCCTCGCCGCCCTCGGAGCTGCTCCTTGTTCTCCTCACAGCCCGCGGCAGCACCAGGCCACGGCCGCCACCGCCGCCACCGCCGCCACCGCCGCTGTCACCTCCCCCCCAGCACTGCCACCGCCACCGGCGCAGCTCCTCAGGCACCAGAGCCCGGGGCAGGATGGTGTCCCTGTCCCCTGCGTGGCCCTGCCAGGTGTGCCAGGCACCATCTGCGTGTGGGGGGTGTGCACGGGCTGTCACGTGTGTGCGGGGGGTGTCACCGTGTGTGTGTGTGTGTGTGTGTGCAGGTGTCAGTGTGCACAGCAAGTGTCACACGTGTCATTGTGTGTGCCTCTGTGTGTGCACCATGTGTCCTGTGTGTGTGCAGGTGTCACATGTGTCACATGTCACACGTGTCATTGAGTGTGCCTGTGTGTGTCAGTGTGCGTGCACCTTGTGTCATGTGTGTGTGTGTGCAGGTGTCAGCGTGCACAGCAGGTGTCACACATGTCACATGTCACTCCGTGTCACTGTGTGTTCACCAGCTGTCGTGTGCCCGTGCAGGGGCGGGCAGAAGGCACCGGGTGACACACATGTGCAGGAATGTGGCACCAGCTGGCACCCGTGTGTGACGGCGTGTGGGCACCGGGTGGCACCTGTGTGTCTGTGCAGGGGGTGTCACATGTGTGCAGGTGTGTTCATGGGTGTCACACATGTCCAGGTGTGTGCAGGGGTGTCACAGGTGTGAGGGTGTGCTGGCACACGTGTGACCGGGGCACGAGGGACGGAGCACAGCAGGGTTGTTTCGGGCACGGGGCAGGGATGGATCCCGGCTCCCGCCTCCCAAACTTCCACCCGGGCGCTTCCCGATCTCCCGGCGCTCCCGGGGGGAGCCCGGACGGGGCGGGGGCAGCGCCCGCGGTGTCCCCACCCTGCCAGCCTGGCCCGGGTCCTCTCTGGGTGACCCGCGGGTGCTGCCGCCGCCGCTCGTCCCGTCCCACCCTCCTCCGCCGCCCCGCCGCCGTTCCCAGCACCGCCTCCCTCCCGTCCTGCTCCCGGCTCCTGCCTCAGTTTCCCCAGCCGAGTCCCCGCAGGCTCCCGTAGCCCCCACGGTCCCTCCCGCTCCCCGGGGCCGCCGTGTCCCCCCCGTGTCCCCCCCGTGTCCCCCCCGTGTCCCTCCCAGATCCCCCCGGCGCCAAACCCGGCGCTGAGCTCGGCCGCGGCGCTGCCGGGTTTGATGGGATTATCCCGGCGGGCGGGATTACACGGGAAGAGCGAGGATTAGCCACGGCGCATCGGCACGACACTGCCACTGTCACTGCCGCCACCACTGCCACCACGACACTGTCACTGCCACCACTACACTGCCACCACGACAATGCCACTGGCACCATGACACCGCCACTGCCACCGCGACACTGCCACTGCTGCTGCCACCACCACTGCCACTGCCACCACAACACTGCCACTGCCACCACCACTGCCACCACGACACTGCCACTGCCACCGCCACTGCCACCATGACACCGCCACTGCCACCGCAACACTGCCACCGCTGCTGCCACTGCCACCGCCACTGCCACTGTCACTGCCACCATGACACCACCACTGCCACTGCCACCACCACTGCCACCACGACACTGCCACTGCCATCACCACTGCCACTGCCACCACTACACTGCCACCACCCCTGCCGCTCCGCCAGCGGCCCGAACTGGGCCGAACTGGAGTAACTGGAGCCCAGGTGTGGGGCCAAGCCCCGGCGCAGGGTTCCCCCGGGAGCGGTGGCTCCAGAGCCGCTGTTTAATTAACCGGCTGCTGGGAACCGGCACAAAGAGGCAACCAGGATCTCTTTATCCCCCCTGTTTTTTTTTTTTAATTTGACAAAACTGTAATTAAATAGGGAGTAAAATCCCGTCAGCACACGGCAGCCCTGTGGGATCTCCTCTGTGCCGGCCCGCTGCTCTTGCTCTCCCCCGCCTCACTCGGGGAATCCAGCCCCTCATGGCCCCTTTTGGGGACACCACCAAAGCCTGGAGGTCCCTGGGGGTGGCTGCAGGGTCCCCAAGGCCATCGTGTCCCATTAGCCGTTGGGCCGGGCACTGCCAAGGGTTCAGAGCCTCCTTCGGTGCCAGGCTCCGGCTCCGGCACCACCGTGGCCGAGGCTGGTGCTCCCCGGGACGCAGCTCCCGAGGCGCCGGGAGGGATCCGGCTGTGCCGGCGGCGATCCGGCCATGCCGGCGGCGATGGGAGCCACAGGCTGGGCAGGCACAGCTCGCAGGCAGAGCCGGGATCGCTCCCGCTTTTCTTTGCCACTGTTGGTGTTGCCCAAACGCTTCGGATGCCACCACAGGGAGGCCACCCCGGCCGGCCCGGGTGACCCGCTGGCCTGGCACAGAGGGACGCTCTGGCATGGAGGAGCCACCCTGGAGGAGCCACCCCAGAGCACACGGAGCCCGTGCCCGGTGGGACAAACCCCGACATGAGCTGGGACCCGGCCCCAGAGCGGGAGACGCTCCAAGGGCCCGGTGCAGCTCATGCCTTAAATCGCATCCAAACTGGCAGGTTTAATTAAAAATATTCCAGCCTGTCTAGGGATACAAACCGCATCCGGCACTGCAGCAGGGATCTGCATCCAGCTCCAGTGCCTGGCGAGCAGGGCCTGGCGGCCGGGCTGAGCCCAGCACCGCCCGGGGCTGCCGCTGGCAGCGCAGGAGTTACTGGTTAAACTGGGAGCCAAACCGGGGCTGTGAGGGCCGAGGGGACAGGGACACCCAGCCCGGTGTCACTGTCCTGTCCCGTGACTTGGGGTTCCTGGTGGGGCTGGAGGGACACAGAGGCAGCAGAAGGCTGCTCCAGGGGGAGCACGGGAGGTCCCCCCAAGGGGACAGCTCTGCCGTGGGGGGCACACGCCTCTGCACCCCGTGCCCATGTGCGGGGTCACCGGGCTGAGCTGGGCCAGACCCTTTGTCCCTGGGAATGGCACCAGAACCATCGGGGGGTCTGGGAGGGGGGACGAGCCGTGCCCCCCTCACTGACACAGTGGCCCCGGTGCTGCTGGTGGGGGCCAAGTTGCCCCCGGCACCCCCAGAGCTGAGCCTGACCCTCGGGGCCCCCTCGTGCCCCCCCAAAGCACAAAAGCTCCCCAGTGCAGCCACGTGCCCCAGTGACAGCGGTGACCCAGTTCCCGTGTCACCCCGGGGACGCTGCAAACGCGGCTGTGGAGCCCGCTCAGCACCCCGGGGCCCGCCAGGATGGGACCCCGGCACTCAGCAGGGACACCAGCAGCACCCAGGGGTGTGACAGGGGGACACGGGGCACTGCCCGGACCCTGGGGCAGCCAGAGCTGCCCTCTGCCTCATTTTGTGGAGCAAACTGCCAGGGGGGCACAGGGGGGACCCCCCAAACCAACACAACCCCTCCCCGAGGCCGTGTCTGAGCACAGGGAGCTCGGCTGCCCCTGCCCCCTCCAGCGCATCCCTGGGGCAGCTCCGGCCCTGCTGGACCCAAAGAGACCGAGGGGAGCACGGGGGGGACACGGTGGTGCCACATGTGCCATCACCACCCCTCCCTCTGCCAGGCAAGCAGAGGAGGGTGACCCGGGGGGGGGTCACTCACGGCAGGTGCCTTACCCCCCCCCGGCACCCCAGGGTGAGGGGATGGACTGGGGGTCCCCTCTGCAGCCCCCCCCAGCTCATGACCTGGTTTGGCAGAGGGAAACTGAGGCACGGCAGGAAGCAGAGCTCACCCAAGGTCACCCCGTGCCGATGGCACAGCCCCGTGGGCATCTCCCCCCTGCTCTAATGGGGGGTGCTGGGCCCCCTCCCCAGAGCCCCTGCACAGGGACAGGGCTCCCCCTCCCCTCTGCCCCTGGGGGGGGCTGGGGGCGCTCCCCCGCCTGCTCTGGGTGATGTGGGACAATGGGGGTCAGGCTGGGGGGCCGGGGGGGTTTGCTGGGCTCTGGGGGTGCCCGGGGCACCCCAAGTGAGGCTGACAAGGGAGGATTGGGGTCACCCCAGCCATGTTAATTTAGGGTCCCCCTCGCCAACTCTGCCGACGGTGCCGAGCCCCAAAAAGGGGGACAGAGCCCCCCCAGCCCGGCAGACGCTGCCTGCACGCCCCCCCCGGCCCTGCCCTGACGCTGGGGGTGTCAGACCCCCCTGCACGGGCAGTCCCCCCCTTCTGCCCGCTGCCCCCCCAAGTCTTGTTCCCACCAAGTTACAGCCCTGAGACGGGGCCAGGCACCCCCGGGATTTGTGGGTGCTCTGCCCCCCACCAGCCCTGCGGGATTATTTGAGGGGGGCACAACCACCAAGCCCCCCCCCTCCGGCTGAGCCTCGCCACTCCCCGACGCCCTTTTGGGGGTGCAGTGGCCGAACCCCCCCATTCCAGTCTCTCCTCCCCCCAACCCAGCAGAGGCTGCCCGGGGTGGGGGGCACAGACCGGCCCCTCCTTTTCTCACCCCCCCCCCCAAAAAACAAACCCTGGCTGCTTCCCAAAGAAGCAGCAGAGGCAAAACGGAGCCCGACGAAGCAGAGACAGCCCCCCATCCCCATCCCCACCCCCCAGCTCGGGGGGGCTCCCATCCCGCGCCCATCGCCGGCCCGGGGGGCTGGTGGGTGGGAGGGGGGCGTGGGAGGGGACGGGGGTGGGACTGGGTGCTGGGTGGAGGGGATGGGGGGGCTCAGGGGTGGGGGGGGCTGCCGGGGCGCTGGGCTGGGGAGCGGGTGCGGGATGGGGGCGCGGGGGGTGCGGGATGGGGGTGTGGGGAGGGCCGGGGTGCCGGGGGGAGCGGAGGTGCTGGGGTGGGGGAAGGAGGTTGTGGGATCAGGGTGCGGGGAGGGTCTCCGGGGTGCCGGGGGGGCTGGGGGTGCGGGATGAGGGTGCCGGGATGCTCGCGGGGTGCCGGGGTGGGCGGGGGTGCGGGCTGGAGGTGGGGGGCACTGGAGGGGGATGGGGGGGGAGAATTGGGGTGCGGGTGGGACCCCCAGGAGTGGCGGGGTGGGGATGGCGATGCGGGATGGAGGTGCGGGGGGGGAGCGGTGCGGGGGGGCTCGGGCTGCAGAGAGAGGGGACAGAGGGGCGCGGGTTGGGGGGCGCGGGGGGGCCCCTCCAGCCCGTGACCCTTCAAGGTTCCGCCCGCTCCGCTAACAAAAGCGCCGCTTCCCAATGCAGCAGCGGCGGCGGCGGGAGGGGGGAGGGCTGGGGGGGGCACCCCCTTTTCTCCCTTCCCCCCCACCCCAGGAGGGGCAGCGGATGGAGGAGGAGGAGGAGGATAAACCGGGACGGGACCGCATCGGGAGGGGGACGGGCGGGGGGGCACCGGCCGCGCTCTTACCTCGCCGTCCCGGGGGGGTCCGGGGGGGGCTCGGAGCTCCGCGCACCTGCGCCCACCGGCAGCGGCTCGGCCCGGCCCCGCTCGGCTCCGCTCGGCCGCGGCGGGAGCGCCGGTACCGGGGCCGGGCGGGGCGGGGCCGCGGGGGGGGCGGGGGGCCGGGGCCGGGCCCGCCCGGTGGCTGCGGCGGCACCGGGGCCGCTCCGGCAGCAGCGGCGATGGAGGAGCCGCCGCCGCCGGCGCTCCCGGAGCGGCTGCGCCCCCCGCCCTGCCCCCGCCCCGGGGAGGCGGCTCGGCCCGGCCCGGCCCCGGGCCCCCCGCCCCCGGCGGGGAGGGGGAGCGCGGGGAGCCGGCCCCGCCTGCCTCGGCCCCCCCGACCGGGGGCAGCGCTCCCCCCGCGCTCCGGCACCGGCAGGGCTGGGACCGGCCCCCCGCGTCCCTTCCATCGGTTTCGCCCATCCCGGGTGCCGGGAGGGGCTGGGATCGATCCCCCCATCTCCTGCCCGGGTTCACCTCCATCCTTGGCGCGAAGAGGGGTTCAGGCCTAACCCCCCCATCCTCTGCCTCCGTTTCCCCCTCCCCGGCACTCAGAGGGACTGAGGCCGACCCCCTCTGCCCCTTGCCTCAGTTTCCCAAACGCCCCATCCCGGCGAGGGGCTGGGACCCCCTTCCCGCACAGCCTCCAAGGTGACTCCGCTCCTGAACATGCCCCTGTCCCCAGGCTGAACCCCCCCTCCATGTGAGCCCCCATCCCCTGCCTCAGTTTCCCCTCGCCCCCAGGAGCTGCTCTGCACCCCCCGGGTGCTGCCCACCCAAACGTGCCCACCCCGGGCTGCCAGGACGGGCCCTGGGGTGCACCCGGGGGTCTGGGGGTGACTCACAGGGTGGGGGCCCAGCACGGCATTTCTTTGGTCGCTCTGTTGCTTTGTCCCAGTTGTTTTAGCCTGAAAAACCCCAAACCGGGGTAAAACCCTGTCCGGGTGTCCCGGGCGCCCCGAGCTGTGCCAGGGCTCAGCCCGCCCTGGCGAGCAGGAGGTTCGGAACGTGATTCACCTCTTCCTGCATCCCTCCGGTCCCTGCCGGTTCCCAGGGCAGGGACGGGGACGGCCACCCCCGGGGGGACACTGACGGAAGGGGGGTCTCCAGGGGAAGGAAACGCAGCCATGACTCAGCGCCTGAATCACCGTCCCCAGGGGGACAGCGAGGGGACACCGCCAGCCCCTTGACTGTTCACACAGCCCCGGCCCTCCGCCGCCCCAGCTCGGGCTCATTACGGCTAATTAACCAACCCTCCTCGGAATTAATCCCTCCACAGTTCCTGCAAGCACCGTCCAGACGCGTTTTGCTGGACATCAGCACCATCCTGGGGCACCCCGACATCCCACGGCACCCTAATACCCAGTGACACCCTAATCCCATGATTAGGGTGTCACCCCGACATCCCACGGGACCCTAATATCCCATTAATTGGGTGTCACCCCCGACATCCCACGGCCGTGGCGGTCCCAGGGCTCCTCCCGTGCAGGAGTTTTGGCCGCCAGTTTGGAAAACAGCGGCCCTGGGAGGGCTCTTCCCACCCGCAGCCTGCAGACCGGGATTTGTTCCCGGATTTGGGGATTTGTGTGACCTTTAGGGGAACAGCGCGCGGCGGAGGAGGCGATGGGCTGCGGCGAGGAGCGGGGCCGGGCTCGGGGTTGGGGGATCGGGGCTGTGCCGCCCCCCGCCCGCGCCCCGCCGGCCTCGTGCATCCCGAGCACGCGGGGTGGGAGCCGCGACCCCCGGCCCGGCCCGGCACGCCCCGGCATGGCACGAGGTCCCAGCGCCACCCCCGCTCCCTGCTGGGGCCCGGGCAGGGGTTTTGGGGAGCGGGGCTCTCACAGCCCCCGTCTGCACCGGCGGATCCCCCACCCGCAGCCCTGAGCCCCCCACTCTGCGGGGAGGGAGCGTGGAGCCCCCCCAGCCCCGGGGGACCCTGGCACGGCAGCCCCGTCCTGCCCGGCAGAACCCCCGGACCAGGAGCCCTGGGCAGCCCCCTCCTCTGTGTGTGTGTGCGTGTGTGGCTGTGCACACTCGTGTGTCCACGGGTTTGCACCTATGTACACCTGTGTGTCCACATACGTGTGTCCATCCATGTGTGTGTCCATCCATGTGTGTTTCTGTCCATCCACGTGTCCACCTGCATGTCCATCCATGTCCCCATCCACATCCCCATCCATGTCCCCATCCACATCCCCATCCGTGTCCCCCTCTCCCAGCCACACCCAGGGCCACTGCAGACCCCTGTGCCCCTGCCCCGCTGCGCACACGTGTGTGTTTCCACATGCGTGTGTTTGCACACGTGTGTTTCCACATGTGTGTGTTTGCACACGTGTTTGTTTGCACATGTGTGTGTGTTCGTACACGCGTGTGTGTTTGCACAGCCCGTGCCCCGCTCCGGGAGCGCCCCGGCCCCGCAGCCCCCCCGGCCCCGCAGCCCCCCGGGCCCCGCAGCCCCCGCAGCTGCCGCGGCCGTGCCGGGGCCGGCCCTTCCCGGCGCTCGGGGAGGAAGAGTGGTAATTAAGTTAATTTGCACATGCAAATCATCCGCAGTTGGAATCTGTTAATTTTATAATTTGATGTTTAATGTACATATCTTCTGTGTTTTGCCAGGCAGAAACCCAACATTTTCTGGGTGCTAATGACGGGGGCCGTGCCCCGGGGTGGGGGACAGGGACCCCCGGGGTGTGTGGGTGCTGCCGAGGCTCCGGGGACCGGCCACGGCTGGGAATGGGTGCATCCCGCCCGGTGGGGCCGGTGTACTCTTGGGCCAGCCCCAAAAACGATGGATTTTGCCCCATTCTGGAGGTGGAGGGGCTGCTTCCCACCCCTCCTGCCCAGGAAGTGCTTGGGGTGGTGGCAGTGAGCTGAGACCTGGCCTGTCAGCTAAGGGGGTGTCCCCACCCTGCGGGGTCACCGATGGCAGCGCCCAGCACCAACCACCAGCACCCCAAACTGCAGCAGACACGGGCACAGCGTCCTCTCCCCTCCCCACGCGCCCCTGGGAGCTCCCCGGCCCCAAGGTCCTGCCTGAGGATGGGGGGCAGCAAAAACCGGGGCTGTGCCAGGCTGAGCTTGACCCCAAACCCTGCCCTGAGGCTGAGCATGCCCCAAACCCTGCCCTGAGGCTGGGCTTGACCCCAAACCCTGCCCTGAGGCTGGGCTTGACCCCAAACCCTGCCCTGAGGCTGAGCATCCCCGGGCCTGGGCATTGCTCCAGGGCTGAGCATCACCCCGAGCTGTGGCATCTCCTCTGAGCCCAGCCTCGCCCAAGGCTGAGCAGCTCCCTGGGGCCGAGCAGCACCCCAGGGCCAAACATCACCCCAAACCCAACCCCCAAAAAGCCAAAATCATCCCCCAGAGCCGGCACTGCCCGCGGCAGAGCTGCCAGCGCCGGCTGCGGCCGCCCCGGGCCGGTCCCTGTTTATCTGCAGGACCAGCTGGGGCTTTGCATGTGCCGGATTTGTGGGTTCCCTTTGAAGCCGCGGCTGCCGCCGGCCCCGCGCCGCTGCCGCGGCGGAGATAAGGCGGTTCCCCGCAGCCCGGGGCTCGGAAGGACGCGGTCACCTCCTCCCCGGGGCTGGATCCGCCCGGGAGCTCCCCCGGGCCCCAGCGAGGCAGGGAGCAGCCCTGGGGAGCAGGGGAGGGTGATGCCACCTTTCTAATGAAAACTAATTGCCATTAATCCCGTCTCATTGTTTACTCGGGGCTGATTTAAGCACATTTCAGGCAAGACTGAGCAGTTGAACATTTCTAATGTATTTTTCTTTCTGCTTTAATGACCTTGTTCCTGCCACCCCCGCTGCCATCTCCCTACTCCGGGAGGCGACTGGTGACTTCACCGAGTTCATCGGGACAGAGGAGGACCCTCCCCGGCTGCTCGGGGGGGTTGGGAAGGAACCGAGCCCCCCGAGCCCCGGGGGGACGCGGCTTGGCCCGGTGCCGGCTGGGACAGCCCCTTGTCCCCGTCAGTGCCACCCAGCCATGGCCCAGTGTCACTGCACCGGCCTGTCCCGTCCAGATGTACCCCAAGGTCAAACCCTGCAGAGCCCCCAGCCCCCTCCCACGGCTCTGCCATCCAGATGTGCCCCCCCGTGGGCCCGTTCCAGCTGTTCCCGCTGTCACCCTAGGGCCATCCATCCAGCTGTTGCCCCCATGCTCCCAAAACAGATGTGTCCGCTGTTTCCCCATCCAGATGTGCTCCCAGGAGCTCGGTCTGTCCCGGCCCAGCTGCTCCCCCCAGACCACGGCCCGTGCCCCCCGCGCCCCCCAGCCCCCCGTCTCCCACCGAGCCGGGGCTATTTTTATCCTCCTTTCAGCTCTCTCCTGCTCCGGTTCCATCCGGAGTCGGTGACTTTCACAACCTCCTTTATGCCAACCCCAGACTTTCAGTTCTCCCTCCCTCTGGCACTGACCCAGCGCCGGGGGGGCCACAGAGGTGTCCGTCCCCCCAAATCCCCCATGAGGGATTTTGCCACTTTGCCCCCACCCCTGCTCCCTCCTGAGCTTCCCTCCTTTCTCCTCACGAGGATAAAATCCTCAAGATTTCCGTATCCTACGGAGGAGGAGGAGGAGCAAAGTCAAGGCTTTTGGGTGGGCAGGGTTTTGTCCCTCCCCAGGGTCACTGTGGTGAGGGGGGGATGCCTCATGTCCCCCTCGATCCCATGTCCCCGCTGACCCTGAGCCCCTCCCTCTCAGCTCATGCCTCAGTTTCCCCAGTACCCAACGCACCAACAGAACCCCCAAACCCAGCCCCAGCCCCCTCCAGAGCCAGCGCCCCCCATGTGGATCCCCCTGGCAGAGCGGCTCCCCCCGGGGAGGATCCGGGGCCGGCTCCTGGCCTGGGGCCCCGGCAGCGATTGTGATTTTCCCCTCAAGCGTGGCTAACGCCGGCCCCGCAGCCCGAGCCAAAGCCACCCCCCGGGGCAGCTCTGGCGACACCAGGGACAAACCCGGGGATGGGGACCCCCTCCCACAGCCAGCAAAGGCATCGCAAGGATTTCACCCAAAATAACGGCCCAGAGTGGGAGCAGGCTGCTGAACCCACCCTGCCATTTCCTGGGATTTTTTTTGCCCCCTCCATCAGCTATTTTCCAGCTTTCAGCCCTGTCCTGTAGTTTTGATGTCGTCTCTGCACGAGGATAAACCCCCAGGAGCTGGGGTTCTGTTCCTCAAAAAGATTCATTAATTCAAGGACAATCAGAGTCGGAAAAGCCGCTTAAAACCCCCCAAACCTCTTTATTTATGCCATTATTACAGCCACAGAGCAAAAATGATGCACTCCTGGCTTTGAAGCAGAGCAAACAAACCGCCCGAAATGGTTAAAAAACCCCAATTAAATGGTGAAAATCCTGCCCTTCCTCCCTGCCTAAGGACTGGAGTTAAGGTCAGCTCTTTCCTTCCTTAATCTGTGATTTTTTTTATCTGGATAGCAATTTTCCCTGGGCTGCCAGCCGGTTGGTAAACGGCCTCTTTTGTCTTTAGCCCTTCCTTTCTCCTGAGGAAAATGGAATCCGATTTTTCTCTCGGTGTTGTTCGTACGGCGGTGCCACAGCCGGTGATGCTCCCGCCGCATCCCGGGCCGGGGACGCTCCCGCTCCAGGTGCCGCGGGAGCGGCGGGGCCGGGCGCTTTGGGCACCCGCCCGTGCCTTGTTGAACGTCCCCGTCTGTCACCGCCAGCGCCCGGGACACGATCCAGAGAGCGGTTTGTGGCGGTGAAGTGCCAAGCCGGCACGCCGCGGGCGCCTGGCAGGCGCGGCCAGGGTTCATCGGCGTTTCCCATGGCCCAGCACGTCCCCACCCCACCGCCCTTTGTCCCCAGAGGGGTTTCTGTGCCTCCTCTGGCCTCCAGACCCCGAGGCCGGATCCTGCCCCCCTTTCCTGGGGAAGCCTTCGGCCTCCTGAGCCTGGGCTCTGCTCCAATCGATGTCCCAGCCTCTCTTAACACCTCGCAGGGATCGATGGACAAGGCAGGGAATTGCCTGCACCGAGGGGCCTGGATAATCCCCCTGGCAGGGCTCTGCCGGCAGCGCACACCTTAACCCTGCCCGTGCCGAGCACCAGGCTCCCGGGCAGTGCCACCCCTGTGCCCTCACCGGGGTCCCCTCCGTCCCCAGGGCTCTGCCTGTACCTGCCCTTCCTCCAGCTGCAGAGAGCTCCCACAGCCACCGAGAAATCCGCCAAAATCTCCCCCAGACCGGACCAGCTGGTGGCACTGGGGTCATTTCCCTGAGTGGGGGGACACCACTGCCCATTGCTGAGCCTCCCCTTCCCGGATCCCTTGCCAAACCCCTTCCCAGATGCGCTGCCAGATCCTTTTCCAGATCCCTTCCCAGATGCGCTGCCAGATCCCCGCGCTCCGTTTCCACCGAGCAATTCAATCGCTAAAAGGCAATTTGGCACCTTGAAATCGCACCCTGCGAACGGGCGAGGGGCTGCCCACGCTCCCGCGGGCTCCTGCGAGAGTGCTGCGATCCCGCCCTGCCCGGAGCATCCTCCGGCGGGGGAAGGAAGCGCCCGGGCGGCGGCAGAGCCCTGCAGAGCCCTGGCACAGCCCAGCACCCGTGAGCTCCTCACGGGGGGACCCAAGCCCCGAGGGGTGACACGGCCCGGGGACAGCGAGATCCAGCTGGATTCCCCTCCTGGGGAATCGGCTTTCGAGGAAAAGCGATGTGGGGAGAGGGAAGAGGAAGCTGGAAAAGCTCCAAGATCAGCGGCACTGATACGAAACCATAAATTATCCTCCGGCTGTGGCGGCTGCGGGGACGGGCAGCCCCTCGGAGAGCCGGGGAAGCGGCACCGCCGGCATCGACCCCGGCCCCGCCGCCGCGCCTGAGCCGCTGCCATCGTTAGCGGGAGCTGCAATTTCTCATCAATCCAAAGCGACTAATTAACAGGCGCCGCGGCCGGGGCTGCTCCCCGCATCCATCACGGCACGCGGCCCCGCATCCGTCACGGCCCCGCCGCCGGGGCTGGTGCCCGCCGTAAATCACCGGCCCCGGGCGCTGCGCCGGAGCTCCGGGCCCGCGGGAGGGGCCCTCGGCCCGGGACGGGGCCCTCGGGGGGCGCAACCCCCGGTTCCGGCAGCTCGGGAGCGGCCGGCAGCACCGGGATGCGCGGGCTGGGTCGGGAGGACTCCGGTTCCCTTCCTCCCCCTCCGGCAAGCGTTAACCAGCTCAGCTTCCCGGCATCCCCACGATCTAATTACACCGAAGATGAAGCAGGGAACGATACCTCGCCGTTAATTAATAACTCGTCACGGCTCAGAGCAGGCGGAGAGCGTGAACGGCGGGCGCTGGCGGATCAGGGCGCCCGGGTTTTGGGGTGCAGGGGGGGCACAGGCACCCTCGGAGCCGGATCGGGAACGAGGAGCTGAAAAACGACATTTAAATAATAAATCCCAGCTATTAAGAGAGGCTGTACCTGGGAGCGCCGGGCAGCGCCGGCGGCCAGCGGGGTAATTAGACCGCGGCTGAAATGATGAAAAGATATCTGCAGGCTTTGAGGCCGAGGCTTTGAAGCTGTAAATCCTGTGAAGGCAGCATCCCCGCACGCACCCGCCGGGAGATATTTACCCGGGACCTGCTTCCCACCATCCACGTGGTGTGCAGAGCCGAGGAAAAAAATCCCCCCGCCACGGGAAGATGATGAGCCCGGAGGGATATTCCTGGGTACCCCGAATTCCGTGCCCGGGGGAAGGGTAACCCCAGCAGCGGGGGTGCACGGGGCACCAGGGGACAGCCAGAGCCTGTCAGTGCTGCAATTTTCTGTGCCGGCAGTGCCAGAGCCTCGTCCCCTGGGGTGTGGGAGCTTCTGGGACGAAGTGAAAGGTCCCGGTCGGGGCAGGGGGCGGGTGGGGAGCTCAGCAAGGGGGGCCCGACACCACCGAGGGCGGGCTGGTGCTGCTGGGGGGTCCCGCCGGCCTGGCCGGGGTTGTTCCCCCGGCTCATGGAAAGGTTTGGATCTCAAACACCCCGTCCCGAGCTGGCATTGCACACCCCCACGGACACACGGACACACGGACACCCCTGCACGTGCCCCGGTGCCCCGGTGCTCACCCACCCACCCACGGCAGCCCCCGGCACCGGTGTGGCTGTGCCAGGTCACCCAAGGGGATGTGACCAGGGTGCGGTGGCACCTGCCTCAGAGAGGCCTTCCAGATGGGGACATCCTTGGATTTGGCCTCTCACCTGCCCAGAAGCCCCTGGCACAGGGCCCGGCGGTGCCAGCGGGGCGCGGTGGGAGCCGCCGGCGTGGCCGGACAGGCAGAGCCCAGCAGGAGCGATGCGGCAGCTCGGCACAGGGGTAATTAGCAGCTTTGATTCCAGATCCTCATTAGGGGCTGGCACCCCCCCGCTGTTGCGCTCCGTGCAATTAGTCGCTAAGTAACACACGGATATTTATACCCCGGCACAGAACCGGGGCCGGCACCGGCATCGCCAGGATGCTCCGGCTGGGACCGGCCACGGCGGGGACGTTTTGGGACAAGCAGCCCGGCCTTGCAGGCCGAGGAGCTGCCATGAGGGTCCGAGAGCCGCCCCGGGGTGCTCAGCGGAGCGACGACACCCAAGGGTGGGCGCCCACAGGGACACGGGTGGCACGGTCACCCCGGGGGAGCCGCGTCCCTGGCACCACCGCGAGGGACCGGCAGCTCCAAGAGGCTTTTCTGTGGGGAAGATGTTTTATCTTCCCTCTCACCCCACCCTAATTAATTGTTTTAATTAAGGAAATGCCACCTCCTCTCCCGACTGCCATTTGCCTGCAGAAACGTTGCTAATTACGGCGAGGGAATCGCGCCGGGGCTTGTTCGCAGGCAGCTGGGAGGGGGGTTGTGAGTGGAGAGGGGGGGCTAAAAACATATGGGAAAAAGGAAAATAAATGAGCTCCAAGATGCAAATCCCCCTCCAGGCAGCGGAGAGAGTTTGGGGGTCCCCTGTAGGGAAGAGGTGGCCGTGGTGGGGGGCGCGGTTTGGGGCCTCCATCCGCCCCCTCCGCCCGGAGCGGGGGTGCGGAGGGAGCCGGGTCCTTGCGGTGTCACCCAGCCGGGAACCGGCTCGGCAAGGGGGGGGGCTGAACCCCGAATTTGCCACTGCACGGAGCTGGCACCGCCGCCTCCCTCGCCGGCTTTGTCAGCAGCAGCCGGGAGCTCGCGCTGCGCTCTGCTTTTTAACAGCTTTCATGAATTTTAATGGGCAGTTGCTGCTGGATTTCTCCTCTTCCCGCTGCTTTCCCGCCCCCCGCAGCCCTTCGGGTCGCCCTTTTCCTCCCTGGGGCTGCTCCGGCTCTCGGCATCCTCCGAGCCCCCCCAAATCCTGCCCAGTCACCCCCACAGAGCGGATTTGTCCCCACCAGCGCCGGGTGCTGGCGGCGGTGCCCCCGGGGCGAGGGTGCCAGGGGTCTGCCCGGTGGCTGCGGGCACCCCGGGGGCTTTTCCCGAAATTCCGCGGATACAAAGGCTCCGGAGACGCCACTTCAGAGCCATCCGTCTTTATTAGCAGCTAGTTAACACCTCCCCGAGGGACCATAACGGAGGGAAGCAACTTAATCACCGTCATGCAGCAAAGTGCGGGCGAGCACGTCTCCCCCGGCCATTCCCGCCCCCCGCGCGGCTGTTCCCGGTGCCTGCGGTGTCCTCGGGTGCTCCCACCTGGTGACAGTGTCTGTCCTGGTGGCCTCCGCTCCCCTGATGATGTCCCCGCTGGCCCCGTGTGGCAGCATCGCCCCTGGGCCTGAAGCCTTGTCCCCGATGGTCCCTCCCGGTCCTTTGGTTCCTCCAGACCCCCTGGTTCCCCAGCCGTGTCCCTCTGGCCCCAGGCAGTGAAGCCCCTCTGATGTCCCCTCTCGTCCCTCGCGGTCCGTGGTGGGATCCCCATGGAGGGGAGGCTGGATTCTCCCTTTTCCCGGGGGTTTGGAGTGTGGGGCCGGGACACGGCACAGCAAAGGGGTTTGGGTGTGAGGGAAAGTCCCCAGGGCCGCGGCTGCCCAGACCCCCTGCTCAGGGACAGGGACACAGGGAACTGCTTGTCCCTGGGGCTGGTGGCGCCCCCTGAGCACCCCCTGAGGTCCCACGGTGCGGGGATATCGGGTGTGGATCCAGCCCCACCGGCTGCCAGCCCCACACCCCTCGCTGTGGCTCCATCCCAGTTCCAGCAGCTTTCCCAGAGGCTCCACTCCCAGCTCCTTTGGATTTGGGTCCCGTTCCGAACACAAAGCGTCGCTTCGAAACGACTCGTGGTTGCCAAAGGGATCGAAATAACATTTTCTGGCGAAGATTTCGCTTTGTTTTTTAAAAACGCTGCTTAGAAATGGCTCAGTGCTGTCGGTCCCTCTCCTGCCACCGCCAAATTCCAGAGATTTTGGAGCTGATCCCACCTGGCTCCAAAATTCCTCTTATTCTGGGAGAAATTTCCCAGCTTCATCCCCTGCCCTGAGAGCCAGTGTTGGACCTGGGTGAGCTTTGGGAAAGATAGAAACAAGCTTGGACTGCTGGTGGGTCTGCTTGGCTCCCTGGGCTGGGAAAAACTCCGGGAAGGGTGCGTAGGAGCAGGGGGAGGGAGTGGGAGAAGCAGGATCAGTTCTGCCCAGGGCTTCTGCTGAAGCAGGTCCTGCTGTCCCAGCACGGTGGAGGGAGTGTGGTCCCACCAAAGAGTCTGTGTTCTCCCACCCCTGGTCACTGAACTGCCCTGCTTGGGCGAGGGGAGATGGCTGTGGCCATGAGGGGATGGTGGCCATGAGGGGATGGTGGCTGTGGCCAGGGGGGGATGGCGGTGGCCATGGAGGGATGGTGGCGGTGGCCATGGGGGGATGGTGGCAGTGGCCATGGGGGGATGGTGGCAGTGGCCATGGGGGGATGGTGGCCATGGGGGGATGGTGGTTGCAGATTCGAGTGCCTGATCCAAACCCCAAGGCCACCACCATTTCCCAAGGTCTCCCTTACCCCCATCTCCATCACCCCCAGCTCTGCCTCCACCCTCTGTTCTTCCTCTCCATCACTCCCAGTCCTGCTCTCCTCTCCCCGGTCACCCCCGGCTCCCCCAGGGCCGCCCCGGCCCCGCGGGTGCCCCCAGCTCCCGCATCCCCACGGGGCCAGGGCCGGGGAGGAGCGCCGGGAACCGGCGCGGGAGATCAAGAGAAAAATGATCAAAGGAGGGATGTGGGTGAGCGCTGGCAACCCTGTCACCCTGGAGACGGGAAGCAAATATTTGGGCTAATGGCACTCCCCGGGAGCGGGACTGGGCGCTTCCCATTGTCAGGTGACAATAGCGGTGGGCAGCGGCCACCGAGCCGCCTCAGGGGCGGTGCGGGGGGAATTGGGGCTATCGGCGGCTCCTGAGGGGAACTGTCCGTGAGGCAGCGCTGGGTGCCCGGCCGGGGGGATGCTCTGGCTCGGGGATGCTCATTTGAAGGATGCTGAGCCGGGGAAATGCTCATCCGAAGGATGCTGAGCAGGAGGAATGCTCGTCCGAGGGATGCTCGTCCGAGGGATGCTCGTCCGAGGGATGCTCATCCGAGGGATGCTCATCCGAGGGATGCTCATCCGAGGGATGCTCATCCGAGGGATGCTCTGGCCCGGGGATGCCTGTCCAGGACGATGTTTATCCAGGGAATGCGCCGGCAGGGGATGCTCCGCTGGGGAATTCAGGGGGTGTTGGCAGGGCAGGAGTTCGCCGCGCTGGCGCTGTCCCGCAGTGCCACCGTGTCACAAGGCCAGCAGCACCCCGGGCTCGGCCAGCCCTGCTCTGTCCCCTCCCGTGCGGATCTGTCACATCCTGGGCTCGGCCTTTCCCTGCCGTCAGCTCCCCGGAGGCAGCGAGTCCTCCCTGAGCCTTCCTCCCGCAGCCCCGGGACGCTCCTCCTGCCCAGCACGAGGGAAACTGAGGCTCAGACAGGCAGCGAGTGCTGGGAAGGGGCTGCAGGAGCTGCAGGCGTTTGTGTACACAAATAAATACACATTACTTTTAAAATGTATCTCTTTAATAAGCTCAAACAACTGGTTGAACACAGAGAAAACTTAAAATTAAATATAGCCTCAAATATCTCCAGTTCTGACCCAGTGGTGTTTGTGACCACACCTTTGAGGCACCGGGAGAGCGCCCAGGGTGCCACCTCCACCCTCCTGCTTGGGGACACCCGGCAGAGGTGACAACACGGCTCTTGGTGGCCCGGGCAGATGTGGGTCTGTCTGCACTGGGCAAGGCAGGGTGGGCACAGCCCGGGGTCCTGGGGAGGACAGGAGGGTGGTAACAACCGTAATAATACCAATATTATCAGTAATGAGAATAATGATACTGATAATGATGATAACAGCAATAATAATAATAATAATATTATTTTTAAATCTTAATTTTAATAATAACGGTGCTGACGCTGAAAGTACTAATATCATTAAAAATATTATTATTAACGCTAATAATTCCCGAGCAGGCAAAGGGCTTTTGCCTCGTGCCCCAGCCTGTGCCCACCTGACGCGCCGCCGGTTCCAGGAGCATGACGGAATTGGAGTGACACGGAGGAAAATCAATCTGAATGAATGAGGTCACCTGCCTCATAAATAATTCATCAAAGGCGCGCGGTAACACACCTCGGCCCGAGGGGGCAGGTGGGGAGCGGCGGCCGGGATGGGTGCTGGGGACAGGGGTGGGTACTGGGGACAAGGGGACAGGGGGACAGGGGGCAGGAGTGGGTGCTGGGGACAGGGGGACAGGGATGTGTGCTGGGGACAGGGGGCCAGGGGTGGGTGCTGGGGCCAGGGATGGGTGCTGGGGATGGGTGCTGGGGCCAGGAGTGGGTGCTGGGGCCAGGGGTGGGTGCTGGGGACAGGGGTGGGTGCTGGGCCTGGTCCAGCACGGCCAGGGCTGGGCCTGGAGCGTGGCGGGACCCCCATCTCTGGGAAGGAGCCACGAGTTCCCTCCGCAGCCCCCACGGCCCAGGGGTGACCCCCCCGCGCCCAGCTGCTGCCACCAGCTGCCCCCGGGATGTGGCAAAGGGGGTTTTGTCCCCTGGGAGCAGCGGGCAGGTGCTGGAGGTGCGGGCAGGAAGGGCAGCAGGCGCAGGGATTACAGCGGGAAGAAAGTGCAGCAGTGTGAGCCCGGCAAATGTTTTAATTCCCTTTAATTCCCCGGCTGCACCGAGGCCCTAGACGCGTCCCCGGGGTCATCAACCCTCCCCACGCACACAGGGCTCTTCCCAGCCTCCTCCTTGGAGCTGTTTTGGAGGAAGGCAAGCAAAGGAGCCCAAAATGTTGGAAAAGAACATCTTGAAGCCCTTCTGCCATCTGTTGTGCTTTCAGCGCAATTAAGCAGGCAGCAGCCGTGCCAGGCAGCAGGAGCATCCCTGCCTCCAGCAGCCGTCCCCCTGCCAGGCCGGGAATGCGCTCCGAGGGGCTGCGGGTGGGTTTGGGGTGCCCGGGGCAGCTGGCTGGCAGCTGGCAGCGGGCACAGATGTCCGGGCTTGGCAGGTGCCTGGAAGGAGGCAGCTCCTCTTTCCCGGCTTGCCCAGCGTGCCAGGGCTGGTGCCAGCCCAGCTGTCCCTCCCCGGGGGTCGGTGGGGCGCTCTGGGCCGTGAGGGGTCGTTGCGGGCTGCAGGTGGGGGGCAGGGGGACAGCGACAGGTGACAGGTGACCCCAAATCCTCCCCTCCCGCCAGACGCGGGGACCCTGTGCCAGGAGAGCCGGCTCTGGTGCCACCGCACACCCAGCGAGGCCACAGCGAGCTCAGAGCCCGCCGGGCCCCCCTCAGCAGCCCCGAGCCCTCCCGCCGCCGCCGGCAGCGCTCCCGGTGGGATTCGCCCCCGGAGCCGCCGGCCCCGGGCCCGGCACCGCCTCCCTGAGCTGCCGCCGGCGTTAACTGCGCCGGCAACATCGCCGGTTTATCGCCTTGATCTTGACGGGAGCTGGGAGCAGGGGAAGCATCCCCAGGGAGCCGCCGTCACACGCTCCGAGCTTTAATTAGGGCTGGGAAATCGCCGCCGACAGCCGCGCGGGGAAGCGAACCCGGCGCGGATTAGGGCTGGAATTAAACGCTCTGCACCGAAACGGGCACCGAAACGGGCACCGAAAGGCTCCGAGAGCAGCTCCCGGTGGTGCCGCGGGGATGTGGGAGCGGCCCCGCAGCCCCTGCCCGCGGGCTCCCGGCAGACGCGGGGAAATGCGGGATGGAGCCGGCGGCAGCGGCGAGAGCGGCTCTGGAGCGGCTCAGATGGGGATGGAGGAGCCGCTCCCCAGCTCCCCCCGCCTGTCCCCGCTGGGCAGGGCCCGCTGGGACCCCCGGACTGCTGGGGACAGTGGGGACAAGGCCACGCACGTGGCCTGACCTGCTCTGCCGGGGGTACCATCCCCACAGGGATGCACCGTGCAGGGCTGGACCCCCACACCCTGCACCCTCCACGGCACAGCAGGGGCTGGGGACACGTGTGGCACTAGTGTCACGCATGTCACCTCCCCCCTCGTGGCCCAGATGGCACAGAGGCACATCACAGACGGGCGCCCACCCAGCAGCTGCCGCTCCTGCTGTGCCAGGGCAATTCCCGTGGTGTCACCCACCAGTTTTGGGTGCAGGATTTGGGCCACCAGTGGTGAAGCCCCCACCCGAGCTCCCGGGGGAGCTGGCACCCACCCCAGAGGGGCAGGATGTCCTGGGCCAGCATGGGTGTCCTGGCACGATGGCACTGTCACCATCCCGGCTGTGTCAGCACAGAGCACCCGCTCCCAGCCCAGCCCAGCATTAACCAGCCAGCTCTGCTGCTAATTAATAATCCACTTGATTAAGAATTGCCAGTCAATATGTCACCAGCACAAGGACAGGCTCAGCGACCATGAGCTGGGGACATTGCTCCAGGGGGCCACCTCCTCCTCCTGCTCCTGCTCCTCTTCCTCCACATCCAGCACAGCCTGCTCGGGCCCTCGCCCTGTCCCCTGTTGCCACCTCGTGATGTCACGGATCATCCTGATGATGTCATCAGCATCCCGTCTGTCCCCTCGCCCATCCGTGCTGCCAGCACCCAACAGGCTGGGGGTCCCTTTGTCCCACGAGGTGACACAAAGACCCCCCTGATGATGCCATTTGTCACTCAGGCTCCTGGCGGTGTCACAGCCTCCCACACTCACCCCAGGTTCCCATTTCACAGGAGGAATTTGGCCATGAGGGATCCTCGTGGGGTGCAGTAGGACACCCCCAAAAGAGGGGGAGAGCCAGATCCACCCCGGTGTTAAGGGCATTGTCCCCACTGTCCCCAGCAGGTGACACCGGGGATGTCACATCCAGCGGGGCTGGGAACAGCAGGTTTGGGGGGGCTCCCCTTCCCTCCATCCTAACCCCCCCACCAGCGCTGAGCAGAGCACGGGGACGGGGGCGGGGGTGGCACGGTGTCCCCAGGGCAGTTTTACCAGACGGAGAGTGGAGCACGGAGCAGTCGCAGCATCCTCTGCGAGGGAACAGGAGCAATTAGCTAATTGCGGCGGTGGGCGCCTGCCCCGGCCCCCCCGTGCGGCCGGGCGGGCTCCGAGCGCCGCAGCCGCAGCACTTTGTGCTTAACCTACATTTGCTTTTGTCCCGAGCGCGCCCGGGGCTCTGCGCTGGGCTCGGCTCGCATGCCAGGGTCCCTTTCAGCAGCCCCCAGCCCCAAATTTAGCAGCCAGGGCTCAGCTGAGCCTGGGTAAGTGGGTCACACCCGGGCGGGCCACACAGCAGCGTCCCCAAGGCAGGGACGGAGATTCGTGTCCCCCCAGGGAGGGAAGAAACCTCTTCCCCCGGGTGCGTCTGTCCCCCGAGCATCCTCCTCCACCCCCCCGGGAGCGCTCGCAGCCTCTCGAGGAGCGGCACTGCCTGACAGCTTCCATCGAGCTTTAATTAACTAACGATTAACTAACGAGGCTCGGCGCTCCCCGCTCTGAACAAACACGCGGAGGCAGAAGGGGCCCGATCCAGCTGTGACACCAGGCCAGATGTGCAGCGGGGAGGGTGGGGGTGGCAGGGGACAGCTGTGCTCAGGAATGTGGCGCTGGGGACCCAGGGGACCCCTTTGGCCTGGGGAAGGACCGGGAGCGCAGTTTGGACACAACCCCGGGATCGGGAGTCACAGCGAGTCCCCACGGCTCGAGGACAGCCCCGTGGTCTCACAGCGACCTTCGGGTACTGCCAGCACCCCTAAGTGACTCCTCCACCGTCCCTTTCCTTCCATGCAACGCCAGCTGAACATCCTGGAGCATCCCTGGGGTGACTGCTCAGGAGCGGGTGCCCTGCTCGCCGTTCTCCTCCGGAGCTGCTGCCTGCCAGGATGGACTCTTTTTTTTTTTTTCTTTCTTTTTTTACTGGGATGCATTTTTCCGCCTCGGCTGCCAGCGGGGTGGCTCGGCCCCGGGGAAGGGGCCGGGGGAGCTCAGCCGGCGCCGGTGACGCGGCAAGAAGGGGCCATTGTGGCCAGGCACAGCTGCGCGGCGCGGGCAGGGAGCAGGGGGAATGCAAAGTGCTGCGGAGGGAAGGGCCTGCGGGATCCACCGCCCCGCCTCGGGGGATCCCCCACCCCGCAGCGCCCCGGTGACAATCGCGGCTTTATGGGGAGCGACACCATCGCCTGTCCCAGGAGCTGCCGGGGGCTGGCATGTGCCGTCGTGGGGACAGGTGGGTGCTGGGGACACCCTGTCCCCATCCTGTCCCCGTCCTGTCTCCCTGCACACGCACCGGCTCAGCCAGAGGAGGTGTTGGGTCCTCTTGGAGCCGGGATGTGCCAGCAGCACCCAGCTCAGGGGGCTGATGGACCCGAGCCCACGGTGTCCCCTCCCTGAGCGGGGGACAGAGAGCGCTCCGTGCCCTCCCCAGCGCCGCTCCGCGACCCGGCGGGCAGCGGATCCTGTTTCGCTCGCTGAGCTCTGCTGAATTATTCAGGCGCTGCCTCCCCGGGGATGCTCCCCGTGCCCCCAGCGGAGCCCGGCCGGGGCCGGGGGGAGCAGCCGGGTCTGGCGTTCCCGGAGCTGTGCCGGGTGTCCGGGATGTGCCGCGGGACCAGGAGCGGCGTGAGCGGGCGGTGCTCAGCGGGCAGGACAGGACCGCTGCAAAGCCCCGTTTCATTTCCCTGAAAGGAGAGCAGGGACGGGGGGAGAGGCCGCTCGGAGCTGGTCCAGATCCTGCTGCTTCTCCTTTTCATTCCCTGTTCTCACGCGGCGCCAGCCCCGTTCCCACTGACCCGCAGCGGCTGCTGCACCCACCCGGCAGCGCCCCCAGGCAGGGACCCCTGCGGGGGCTCCCCCGTGCGACCCCAGCCGAGCACCCCCCTGCCCCAGCGCTGGAGCGAGGGGCAGAGCTCGGCAGGACGTGGGGACATCCCCAGGATTCTTCCTGAGTCGGGAATGGTGGGATCTGGGTGCTGGGGGCGCAGGGTGCCCCCCACAGCCACCCCGTCCCAAAACACCTCCAGCAGCAGCCTGAGCGAGGCGGGAAAGCTGCGGGGACATCCCAGCTGGGAATGTGGGATGGGACCGTGCTGGGGGTGCAGGACAGGGCGGGAATGGGGACGTGGGGCAGGACAGCGGTGGGGATGAGCACAGGGCAGTGAAGGGAACACAGGACCGGGCTCCTGGTGGCCACCGGGACCGGAGCGCGATTTCTGCGCGGCAGGTTGGCGGCACAACTGTTCGGAAGGGCGGCAACAGCTGCTCCGGAGCGACCCGGGACCAGAGCGAATCCTCGGGGGTGCTGGGAGTGGGGGCGATGCCCCGAGGGTGTCGGGGGGGAGGGGGCAGCAGGGCCGGGGGGCTGGTGAGGATCTGGGGTTCTCTTCCCAGCTGCTGCGTGAGACCAAGACTCAAGTCAAGGCTCCCGTTAATCCAGACTTAATCCGCTCTAAATCCCACCTTTAATCTGTTTAATGCCACCTTCGGGAAATGGGATCCCGTGCCGCGGCTCCTACCCGCTGAGCCGGGAGGAGGAAGAGGAAGGATGCTCCGACAGTCCCGGTGCTGGGGAGCTCCGGATCTCTGGGGTATCGGGGGGTCCCCGGTACCGGGATGAACCCACAGCCGCGACCCCCAGGCCTAAACACCCCCGCACACGCCGCTTCGGGCCGGCAGCGCGGCAGCCCCCGCTCTTCCCACGGGTGGTACCTGCCCTCGGGAGGCAGAGGAGGGGGAGCTCTGCCCACCCTCAGCCCGGTCCAGCAGCGCCCTCCTCAGCTCCTGCTCATCAGCGCCGCGGCGCCCGCCCGGCGCCCCACGCCGCCTCCACGCGTGATCCTCTCACCCGGCGTGTCCCCGTCACCCACCCCTGTCCCTGTAACCCACCCGTGTCCCCGTCACCCACCGTGTCCCCGTCACCCACCCGTGTCCCCGTGCAGGCCGGGGGGGCCGTGCCCGCCCCACGCGCGTTCCCGGGACCGGCCCACGCGCGCGGGACCCACGGGGACGCTCCCGCCCCGGCCCCGCCCACGCCCCGTCCGCGCGCTCCCATTGGCTGCTTCGTAGCAAGCCCCGCGATGCCATTGGCTGGTTCCGCCCGCGGGACACGCCCCCGCCCCCGCCGCTCCCGGCCCCGCGCGGGACTTGGCCCCGGCCGCGGGCGGGAGGCCCCGAGAGCCGGGAACCGGCACCGGGACCGGCACCGAGAGCCGGGAACCGGCACTGGGAACCGGCACCGAGAGCCGGGACTGGCACCGGGACCGGGCACCGAGAGCCGGGAACCGGGACTGGCACCGGGACCGGGACCGGGCACCGAGAGCCGGGACCGGCACCGAGAGCCGAGAGCCGGGAACCGGGACCGGCACCGGGCACTGAGAGCCGGGAACCGGGACCGGCACCGAGAGCCGGGAACCGGCACCGGGACCGGGCACCGAGAGCCGGGAACCGGCACCGGACACCGGCACCAGGAACTGGACACTGGAGCGGGGAACCAGCACGGGGCATCGGGAACCGGCACCGGGAATCGAGAACCTGGAACCGGACATCGGACACCGGGACTGGCACTGGACATTGAAGACCGAACACCGGACACCGTCACTGGGCACTGGTAGCGGCTGCGGGGGCCGGCCGGGCAGGGAGAGGCGCCGGGGGAAGCGGGACCCTCCGCCCGCCCCGCCCCGTCCCGCCCCGCCCCGCCCCGTCCCGCCGGGGGCACCGGAGCAGCCCCAGTCCCGGTCCCCGCGCCGCTCTCCCTGAGGCAGGCTGCAGGTAAGGGCCGGTTCCCCCGGTACCTCCCGGTATCTCCCGGTACCTCCCAGTCCCTCCCGGTTCCTCCCATCTTCCCCGGTCCGTGGGGCGGGCGCGCTCGGTACCGGCCCGTTCCGTGCTTGCACTGCGGGGCGAAGCCTCTTGTCCCCACCCCGGGAATCATCCGTGTGCGTCCCCTCCCCGGTGGCACCGGGCACCGACCGGCCCCACCCGGGCCCCGGGAGGAGAGGGGGGTTTGGGGAGCCGCGAGGGGCGGGAGGTGCGGGCGGGCAGAGCCCGGAGCCGCTCCCGGCAGCCCCCGGATGTGCCTCAGTTTCCCCAGGTGGGTAAAACGCGGAGAAAGGGCGATTTCCCCCCAGATTCAAGGGAAATGCGGCGGGGCTGGGAAGAGCTCTTGGGCCCGGCGGGTGCTGGATAACGGAGCCGGGAGGAGGCCCCGGGGCCACCCCGCGGGCCCGGGCAGGGCCGGGTGCCCCATGGCAGCGCTTGGCTGCCAGCATCGCCCGTCCCTCCTCCCTCCCCTGCGCTCCAGAGGATGAAATTCCTGGAAAGACTTAATCCCTTTGGAGAGGCCAGATCCTGCGGCAGCGGCTGGGTGTAAATCCTCCCAACCCTGACCGATCTTCCCCTGCGGCGGGGAAGGGTTTGGGCCATTTTGGGCCATTTTTTACTGACCCTGAGTCCAGTATTGAATCCGAATTGTCCCATGGAGTTCTCCTCCCTCCCAGAGCGACTTTGTCCCCCCGGTCCCGGGGCAGGAGGCATGTGATGCGCCCTGGCCCCGCCGCAGCCGGACAGACGGACGGATGCTGGTTTGGCCTCAGTTTCCCCCCTCCCAGGCTCTGTTTTCTACTTCCCCATAAGTCTCCGTCTGCTCCGAGAAAAGGAGAAAGGAAGTTGCTGCCAGAGAGAGCAGCTTGATGGCAGCTGGAGAAAGAAAAGGAGGAAATGGAAGGCGAGACAGATGCTCCAAAATAATCCCCCCTTCTTCCTCCTCCTCTCTGTAAAATAACCCTCTTCCTTCTCCTCTTCCTTTGCCTTTTCTCCATAAAACCCCCCGTTCTTCCTCCTCCTCTTCCTCCTCCTCTTCCACCTCCTCTCCATAAATTAACCCCCCTTCCTCCTACTCTTCCTCCTCCCTCTCTCCTTAAAATAACCCCCATTCCTCCTCCTCCTCCTCCTCCTCTCCAGTTTGTGCTGCCCGGGGCACAGCAGTGCCGGGGGAGTTCCTTGGTGCCACACCGGGTGCTCGGAGCAGCCCGGGACCGGCGCTGCCCGGTGTCCCCGCGGATCCCGGGGTCCCATTCCCACGGGAAGGGATTCCCCGCCCGTGCCGGGGTTGGCACCGCCGGAGCCCCCTCGGACCGCTCCGCTCCTTGCACAGACACGTTGGAGCTGCCGGGGCGGATCAGCGCTCCCAGGCAAAACCAAAACCCTTCCCATGGGTGAAAAACCTTCCCAGCGAGGGCTCAGGATCCCTTCACCCGCGGGAGGGAGATTTTGGGATGGAGGAGTTCAGATGCCGGAGGTGGGGACACGCCGGGCGCTTGGCACCGCCGCTGGCACCAGCCCCGGGGGCGAGCGGGGCTCGGTCCGTCCCGCCGGTGCGGCGGGGCCGCGGATTCACCCCGGCCCTGCCGAGGAAGGAGCTTTTCCTCGGGAGAGGTGTTTTGTTTACTCAGTGCCTTCCTCCCGGCCTCGCCCCGCTCGGCACACACGCGCCCGGGCCGGCGTCTCCGGCTGCTCTCTGCGCCCATGGCAACCCGCGAGGGCCGGCACGGGCCTTCCTCCCGCTCCTCTTCCTCCCTTCCTTCCTCCCGCTTCTCTTCCTCGCTCCTTCCTCCCGCTCCTCTTCCTCGGCTCCCCGGCGCTGGTGAGGAGGGCCCGGGAGCCGCGGGGGTCACGGGCGGTGGGGACAGGCTGGTGACGCCGCTGGGGCTCTCCGGTTACTCCGAGCCGGCTCTGTAATGAGGGAGGGTTTAATTAATTAATAGGGCTGCAGCACGGGGGCAGCGATACCGGGGGAGGGGGAGCAGAGCAGCGGGACCCCCTCTGCCCGCCCGGCGTTCAGACCCGGGGGATGCTGAGGGGCAGAGCAGGGGTGTTCCTCAAAGCAGCGGAGGGGCAGCCTGTGGGATGGAGGGAATCCAGGGAAATCGCCGCTATTCAATGTTTATCCTGATGGGGAACGGCGTTTCCGTGTCGGAGGAAATTTGTAGCAAGACAATCCAAGTTTCTGTGGCCCTGGTGGGAAGGTGGAGGAGGGAGAGGAGGAGGCAGAGGTGCCTCTGCTCTGAGCTGCAGCTTTGTGAAGCCTCCCCCTCTGCGCTGCTCCATGAATTATTTAAGAGCTTCTCCTTTCCTGCAGGGAATATTCACCACGGAGGCCCTGGTGGGAACCAGGTGAAAGGGACAGGCAGGGAGAGGCATCTCTGGGGCAGGTAAAAGGGACAATTGGGACGATGTCACTGCTGGGTTTGGGCCCTGTTGATAAAGGAGCTCTGGATGGTGCTCACGTGGCAGCTCTGCTGTGGTGCCACCGGCGCCAGGTGACCCCACAGGGTGACGGGGTCTTGCCTTACCCCCAGACAGGAGCTGTCATTGATGCTGCTGCCCTCAGGGGTGTGGGAGAGGTTTTTTTGGGAAATCAGCTCCCAGCTGGGTGTTGGGAGAGGTGCCAGCCCAGTGGGGTTTGGAACACCAAACCGGAGATGGGCACGGCACGTGTCTGTCCCCAGGGGAGCGCGGCTGTCCTGCGGCAGGGACACCCTCTGTGTGTCCAACCCTCACACCACCGCTCAGGGCTCCCAGGCTCCCCCAGAAACCTCCAAAATGGGTGGAAACCCTCCAAGAAAGGGCTGTACCTGTGCCCAAAGCCGCGCTGGGACCGCAGCCCTGCCGCACTCTTCCGGAGCAGGGAGGGCCTCGGTGACAGCAGCGCTCGGCTGCTCCATTTCAGAACAAGAAGAAGAAGCAGAAGTTGTTTTTTAGGGCGTTTTCATTAAAAAGAAGAGGGGGGTGGGGGGGAGCCCCAGCCCTGAGCGGGGCTGGAAACTTCAGCGGCAGGAAGGAAGTGAAGTGGGTTATTTCGGCTCCAGTTGGCTGCTCGGGGCAAGGCTCGACTCTTCCGTGTGCTGATAGCAGCCCCTCGTGAACAATGGGGTCGTGGGGCCCTTCCCGGCAGGAAAACGGCTCAATCCGGTGAAATCTCCCGCTGCTGCTGACTCAGCAGGTCCTGGAGGTGCCGGGGAACCGTCCCGGGAGCCAGCAGGAGGTGAGCCTGGGTTTCCTTGGGGATTGCAGGGAGCAGCCTCAAAAACCATCCCTGGGCACTACAGAGGCAGCTGGTTGCGTTTTTGGGATCCCCCAAAATCTGCCTCTACCACTTTTGGGGTCCCTAGACGCCCCCCCACTGCTTTGTGCCTCAGTTTCCCCCCTGGTCCCGGAGCAGGGGAGGGCTGTGAGCAGCCGGGTGTTCCTTGGTGCAGGGAGCAGAGGCTGATCCATTATTCCATCCATTCTATCCATTATTCCAGCTGGCATCTGGGAGTCGTGGGCAGCTCACGGGACTTGGCACTTCCCATTTTTCCTGTGCTCTGGAGGCGGGGTTTGCACTCGCTTTCTGTCCGTGGTCACCCCAGGGAGAGCTCGGGTTGGGAATTCCTATTTACCCAGGCACCGTTCCCAGGGCACCCCAGGATCCTGGGGAGGGAAATTCCAGGCTGTCAACACCACGGCAAAGCCCTGCTCCCTCCGGCCAGGCTGCCTGGCAGGGGTGAAGGGAGATCCCTCAGAGGAAGGAGCTGGAGCTGCCCCTGCCCATCCTGCCCGTCCCTCCCTCGTGGTGCAGCCGTCGGAATTCCACAAGCCTGACCCGGGAGCTGCTGTCCCCAGGCTCTGCCTTGTCATTTTTGTCTTATTAAGTGCGAGAGCCTCAGCTCGAGGCCCAGGCTGACAAGAATCAATGTTTTCCCATGGCAGGAAACGCTTCCAAACCTCCCTGTTTCTCCTGAGGGCTGTAAATAACCCTGCAGGCGATGGCTCCGTTACTGCTCCCGGAATTCTCATCCCTCGGAGCCTTGGCTGCCCCTGGGTTTGGGAGCTGCTGCCTGGGAGGTGCTCAGGGAGCTGGGGCTCAGCACCGTCCTCCTGGCAGGACTGGCAGGGGAGCAGGGGATCCCTGAGGAGCTGGGTTTGCTCCCGAGAGCCTGGGGTGCAGGACTGGGATCCCCAGAGGGGTCTGGGGCTTTCGGCTTGGCCAGGGGGGGAATGACAGAGCTGCCTGGGATAGGACAGCCTCGGTTCTGGGACAGAATCCCAGAGTCATGGAATGATTTGGGTTGGAGGAAGACTAAAAGCTCATCTCCTCGCACCCCTTCCATGGCAGGGACACCTCCACTGCCCCAGGCTGCTCCAAGCCCATCCAGCCTGGCCTGGGACACTTCCAGGGATCCAGGGACAGCCACAGCTGCTCTGGGCACCATGTGCCAGGGCCTCAGCTCCTTCTCAGGGAAGAATTCCTTCCTAACATCAAATCTAAACCTGCTCCCTATCTGTGAGCAATTTATGTCCATCCATCCTCACACCAGCAGCATCCTTCAGCTGAAATATCTCCTCTCCCCTGCCTGGGGATGGATTTATGGGCTGCTCCATCCCCTCCTGCTCTGCCGGGCTGCCCATGCTGTGTGCAGCTCTTGCAGCAGCAGCTCCCAGCTCTGCCCATCCATCCCGGCTGTTTTCCTGCTGTTCTCCCCTCGCTGTGATTTGTAGCTCTGCGGTTTCCAGGCCAGGTTTCAGTCGCTGGCAGCAGCGTTGAAGCCGTGCCCTGCCCGGGGTGATGGATTTGGTCCTGCTGGGCTGTGGAGCGGGGCTGTGGGTGAGGCTCCTGTCTGGGTGAATTATTCACCTCCTGCAGAGGAGGCCGGGGCGGGAGCAGGACAGGTCTGAGCCTGTGTGGGTGTTCCAGGGTGAGCAGGGCCGGGGCTCCCACGGTGCTGTGGGTGCTGCAAACCGGCTGTGCCGCACCGGGGCGGGTGGCACAAGGCACCGGGGGTGACTCAGCTGCCACCCGGGCTGTCCCCAGCTCACCTCGCAGGAAGTGAGTCAGGTTTTAAGGAAGGAAAAATGTTTAAACGGTGGGGCAAGAGCCCTTCCTGCACTGGGAGCAGGGAGGCGCCGGTCACAGGAGGGACACCGGGATGGAGCACGGGCGGTGCTCAGGTAGGGACACCTCGCTCGCTGCAGCCTCTCCAGTCTGGGAAAAGGAAGGTGGGAACACCCTGTAACACATCCACCACCCAAACTTGGGGCTGAGCTCAGCTCCCACCTGCCCTGGCACCCAGGAGCTCCCTCAGTGTCACCATTGCCTGGAGATGCTCCTCCTCCTGCCAAAAATCCAATGGGGAGGTGAGGAATCACAGGATCATGGAATGGTTTGGGTGGGAAGGGCCTTAAAGCTCATCCAGCTGCACCCCCTGCCGTGGACAGGGACTCTCCAGCAGCCCAGGTGAGACGGGGGTGGATGCAGAGCAGGGACTGATCCGTGTGTGCCTCTCTCCCGCAGAGATGGACTCCTTCAGCACCAAGAACTTGGCCCTGCAGGCCCAGAAGAAGCTCCTGAGCAAAATGGCCACCAAGACCATCGCCAACGCCTTCATCGACGACACCAGCAGCGAGATCCTGGACGAGCTGTACCGGGCCACCAAGGAGTACACCCACAACCGCAAAGAGGCGCAGAAGATCATCAAAAACCTCATCAAGATCGTGATGAAGCTGGGGGTCCTCTACCGCAACGGGCAGTTCAGCCCCGAGGAGCTGCTGGTGCTGGAGCGGTTCCGCAAGAAGGTTCACACGCTGGCCATGACGGCCGTCAGCTTCCACCAGATAGACTTCACCTTCGACCGCAGGGTGATGTCCAGCGCGCTCACCGAGTGCCGGGACCTGCTGCACCAGGCGGTCAGCGGGCACCTGACGGCCAAGTCGCACTCGCGCATCAACCACGTCTTCAACCACTTCGCGGACTACGAGTTCCTGTCGGCGCTGTACGGCCCGGCCGAGCCCTACCGCACCCACCTCAAGAGGATCTGCGAGGGCGTCAACAAGATGCTGGAGGAGGAGAACATCTGAGGGCGCCCGGGGGCTCGCTGGGCTCTGCTGCGACGCCCGCCGGGCTCGCTGCCCCTCTCCCTCCTCTGCGCTGCTCACTCGGGCTCTCCTCGTTTCTCCAAGGGACTGAAGCTCTTGGCTTTGTCCCCCCCTCGCCCAGGGTGTGCAAACCCCTCCCTGCGCCAGGCTGAGCCCTCTCTGGGGATTTTGGGCCCTGCTGTACAGTTTGATCTCCTTTGCCCACCAAGTGCCTTTAGCTCAGAGTCCAAGGATTTGGGCTCTGCCTTGAACTCTGTTGTAACCCTCTGGGGGGAAACTGAACCAAAGACTCGTTTTGAAGCACCTTTGAGGTGTGTCTGAGCAGGTGGGGCGTTGTTGGGGTGAACAATTCCGAGGGTCTGTAACTGCAGGGCTCTGGGGCTCCGTGGTTTTCTCCCAGCAGCTGCACAATGTGACAGGAGCAAACCATGGTCCAGACTTGTGCTGCCCGGGCAGGAAGGCGCCTCTGCGTGGGCCTTGGTGTCTTTGGTGTTCTCAAAGACAAGTCCCTGAGGCCAGGAGTATCCCTCCTCTCCTGGGGGAGGGCTGGGGGGGAGCTGCTCCTTCCCTGGATCCCGGGACCCCCCGACACCCAACTCCCCTCCAGTGCCCCCAGGCAGCCCCAGCACTGCCCTGGGTGGCATCCAAAGCTCCCCTGGGATTTCATCCCTCTTCCATGCCCTTGACTGAGTGATGTTTGTTTTTAGCAAACTCTGTAGCCCCGATGAGTTATTTAAATAAACTCACCTGTGTGGCCTGGGAGCTCTGAGGTTGTTCCAGCAGTGGTGACAGAATGAGCCCTGGGGACAGCTGGCTTTGTCCTGGGTGGTGGTGGCTCCCTGTCCCCTGGGGTTTGTGCTCCCTGTCCCCTGGGGTTTGTGCTCCTGTCCCCTGGGGTTTGTGCTCCTGTCCCCTGGGGTTTGTGCTCCTGTCCCTTGGGGTTTGTGCTCCTGTCCCCTGGGGTTTGTGCTCCCTGTCCCCTGGGGTTTGTGCTCCTGTCCCCTGGGGTTTGTGCTCTCTGTCCCCTGGGGTTTGTGCTCCCTGTCCCCTGGCATTGCTCTGGCTGTGCTGTCCCTGCTCAATGGCCCAGCAGCTCCTGGATTTGCATGGCCAAGGGGAAATGGCTTCCCACTGCCAGAGGGCAGGGTTAGACGGGGTACTGGGGAAGGAATTCCTCCCTGGGAGGGTGGGCAGGCCCTGGCACAGGGTGCCCCATCCCTGGCAGTGTCCAGGCCAGGCTGGATGGGCTTGGAGCAGCCTGGGGCAGTGGAAGGTGTCCCTGCCATGGCAGGGGTGGGATGGATGAGCTTTAAGGCCTCTCCACGCCCCAACATTCCGTGCTTTTGTGGGATCCTGCTCCCCTGGCCCCCACATCCCCTCCCTGCCCAGGAGGGCCGGGAGCAGAGCCCTGGCAGGGAGCAGGGGGTGACTGTGGTGGGACAGCCTGGAGCAGCACTGGGGCTGCTCTCAGCTCCCAGCACGCTGAGCTCAGCTCTGAGCACTGGAAATTGCCCTTTTAGCATCCAAGACACCCCCGAGCCTGCACTGGCCTTATCTCTGTGACCTCCCTGTGCCTCTGCTCCCTGGATGTCTCCAGGCTCACAGGCAGAGCGCGGCTCCCGCTCCCTTTCCACCACTGGCACTGATAACTCAGCCTTACAAGATTAAATAAAAGACACAAAACTCTGTCTCTGTCATTCCCCAGGCCTGGCTGCAGCTGTCACAGGAATGGTGTGACACAGCTGGGGATGGGGGCAAAGCCCATTCATGGTGTGGGGAACGCCAGGAGCCCGCCCGTGCCGGTCCCTCGGGAGGGCAGGGCCAGTGGCCTTTGAGAACAGCTCCTGTCCCTGGGCTGGCGTGTCCCTGTCAGTGTGCTGGGCAGGAGCCAGGGCTGGGAATCCCCGGCAGGTGGGGTGGGATGGGGCCCAGGGATGCCCAGCCAGAAATTCTTTGCTGTTCCCAAGGTCTGTGCCAGCTGCAAGGGCCCCCCTGACCCACCCTGTGCAGCCCCCAAATCCCCGTGGGACATCTCAGCTCCTCCTGGCCAAGCAGCAACAAAGATCCACCCAGCTGGAGAGGGGAGGAGGGACAGAGCAGCTTCAGGCCAGAGCACGATGCTTTATTTCTTTATTTGTGCTGTATTTACACAGGAAAGGAATTGCACATTCCCTGTTATTACTCTGGATAAGAAAAAAATCACTTTTCTGTAGGTATAAAATAGTCCCGTGGTTGTGGTGAGACGTGGAAGTGTTACCTGGGTTGATTCCTGGTCGTGTCAGGTTAAGCTGCTCTGCCTTCCCCCAGCCCAGCTCTGGGTCCACCCCAGCCACTCACTGGCCATGGAATCAGAGCTTTGGCAACTCCCTCCCTCCCCCTAAACGAATTATTTCCTTCTGTCACGCTGGTGGAGAGAGAAATCCCATCTCCCCTCCAGAGACTACAGAGTTAACAGCTTCCCTTCAGGCAGCCCTGCTTAACTCAGCCCTTATCTCCCTGCACTGCTCTTCCAGGCAGATAAGGAGCCCTGTGCAGGGAGCTCAGCCCTGCCCAGCAGCCCGGGCAGGGCACAGGAGGAGGGGGAGCCCCGGGGGTTTCCAGCTGCAGAGCTGTCACTGACACAGGCACAGCACCTCCGAGCCCCCCGCGCGTCCCCAGCACATTTCAGGATGGAAAACACAAAAGGTTGGGCCAGCCAAAAGAAAAACCCTGCAGGAAATCCCTTCCCTGCCACGCTGCCCTGCCCAGCCCCTGCCCGGGCCGGCCTCGGGCTCACAGCTCGTCACGGGCGGGTTTTGCTACGATCTCGAGTTTGGACAGCTCGAAGCGGAACTTGCCTTCCCTGTGAGACACTGCAGAGAGAGAGAAAAGGGTCAGCAGATGGAAAAGCAGGAACAGAACAGCCCTGCTGGGCCTTTCCAGGGTGTGGGCACTGCTCTCCCTGCTCCTGCCAAGGTTGGGGGAGAATCCCTCAGAACTTCACTGGGATGGGACCCACAAAATCCAGCACTCACTGTACCCCATGGCACTGCCACCAGCATTTCAGTTTAAACTGGCCCCTGGCCTGCCCCCCAGCCCAGCCCCTCTCTCACAGCTCCCTCAGGCACAAACCTGCTGTTTCAGTGACTTCAAACTCCTCCTGTTTTAAGGGGACGTCGCTCTGGGCACCCACAGCAGCCTGAGACTGAAAGAGGAAGGAGGGAGGTGTGAGAGGCTGAGGCAATCCTGCAGGCCACAGCACTCAAACCAACAAACAACAGCACGCTGCAAATGCACGGGTTTGTGATTTATGTGCAGTGAAAGAATTGAGTGCACAAAGGAAATCTGAAGGAAAATCTCTGCCTGTTTTACCATCTCCTATTAAACCACAGACTCCTGTCCTTGGGGTGAGTGAAAGCCTCACCCCTGGAAACCGGGAAATGGAAGAATGAGCCAGACAAAAACACCAGCAGAGGTTTGATTTGCTTTGTCACATGCAATTTATCGAGGCAATCCAAGATTCCCTTTGTGCCCTGGCGCCTTTGGAGCCCCCTCCCAGCAAATCCCTGTGCCTGAAGGGCAGGAACACAAAGGAGCAGGTGCCCACCTGCAGCCCCTCTCTGCCTGCCACCAGCCTCTAATTAGGGACACGATGGAGCACATTCTATGGCACAGATGTCTAATAAATGTTTTCCATGTCTAATTCATGTTTTATAGCAGCCTCCCACACTCCTGCTTCCCCGGGATCAGCTGGGACTTACATAAGCCATGGCATGCTCTATCTTGGCTCCTTTCACTTCAGCTTTAAACTGGGTAAAGAAGAGATAAGACTTCCCTTGGGGCCTGAAAGAAGAAAGCAGAGCCTTCGTCAGGGGCACAGAGGTGCAGAGGAGTGAAGGATTCCTCCCTCCCCCACAGCCACCTCTGGATCTCTCGTAGCTTTTGTGCAGAGCGGGGAGAGGGGAACACAGAATTTATGATCCAACAGCTGCACAAAAGCCTCCAGAGCCGCAGAATCCCTGGGAGAGGAAATCCTCCCTGCAGAGATGCAAATCCACCGGGAAGCAGGGTCCTTGTCCCTGCCCAGCCCCGGGGCTGTGCTGGACACACCTCCAGATGGAGCAGGAGAAGAGCCCGTTGCTGTCCTCGCTCACTGCGACGTTCATCTGCCACTGCTGCACAGGGAGACCCGGGGTCAAGGGGGGAAACCCTCCGAGGCCAATCCCCCCTTCCAGCTGCAGCAGGAGCTCCACAATAACCCAGCACCACCCCCAGCACCTGCCGGCGGCCCCCTCTGCTCCCTCCCCGCCACAGTCAGGATTTGCTCTCACACAAAACCGTTCCCAGCCTCTTTCCCTTTCAGGGTGAGGAAAAGGAGCTGATCCCAACAGGACGTGCCCGGGGCTTGCCCAGCTCACCTCGTTTGTGCCGCCCTGGGCTGAGTAGGTGAAGGTGCAGCTGAAATCCCCCTGCCAGGAGAGAGCAACGGGAGCAGCCTCCCTTCAGCACGAGCTTTTCTTCCACAGAATCCAGGAACCGCTGAGGTTGGAAAAGCCCTCCAAGACCATCAAGTCCAACAGTGCCCAGCACTGCCGAGGCCACCACTGACCCCGTCCCCAAGTGCCACATCCACACGGCTTTAAATCCCCCCAGGGACTCCACCAGTGCCGCTGTGCCAGCGCCTGACCTCCCTTCCCATGAGGAATTTTTCCCAATATCCAGCCTAAACCTCCCCTGGCACCACCTGAGACCAATTCCTCCTGCCCGGAGTGCTGGGGTGAGGATCCACGTTCTGGGACCCCCAGCCCCTCCTGCGCTGGGGCCTGCCCTTGCTGAGCCCCCTCCCATGAGGACCCTTCTTTCTCTGAGACCCCCTTCCCTCCTCTCTGCCCTTGGGGTACCTCATCCCTTTGAAACCCCCCTGCTCCTGGGGGGCCATTATCCCCATCCCTGGGGGTCTCCTTGCCACAGAGCCTGTCCCACTGTGGGGACCCGCTTTCCCTGGGGACCCCCTTCTGCTGGAGACCCTCACCTGGGGACTCCCTCTCCTCCAGGACCCCCTTCTCTGTGGAGACTCCCTCACTCCTTGCAGACCCCGCTCTCCCTGGGACCCCCGCCCTTGCAGTCCCCTTTGGGACCCCCTTTCCCGTGCAGATCCCGCTCTCCCTGGGACCCCCCGCCCTTGCAGCCCCCTTTGGGACCCCCTTTCCCGTGCAGACCCCGCTCTCCCTGGGACCTCCCGCCTTTGACGCCCCCTTTGGGGATCCCTCTCTCCCTGGGGACCCCCCCACACGCTCGCCCCGCCCTCCCTCGCGCCCAGCCAATCACCACAGCAGGAGATATGAGTGACGTGGCGCGCAGCCAATCAGCGAGGGGCGCGTACCCTCTCCGCTCCCCCTCCCTCCCTCCCGGCCGCTCACCAGGCCCCGGGAGAAGGAATGAACCTCCCCGCCGGGCCGCACGTCGAACCCGGCCGTGCTCGGGGCCGCGCCCGGGGCCGTGCCCGGTCCTGCGGCCGCTCGGGCCGCCAGGCACAGCAGGGCTGCGGGTACCAGCGCGGCCCACGAGCTCCGGCCGCTCCTCCCACTGGGCGCCGCCATCTTGGAGAGGAAGCGCGGGCTACGGCGGCCGGCAGGGGCCAGCGCGGCGGCGGCACGGCGGCCATGTTGGGTGTGGGCAGCAGCCCGGGCGCGCCGGAGCTGCGGGACCGCGGAGCGACAGCGGGACATGGGGACATCAAGGACGAGGGACAACAGGGCAGGGACACAGGGGACCCCGGGGACAAGAGGTCCCGCGGTCAGGGGACAAAGGGACCACGCGGATACGGCGCCATTGGGACAAGCGTCTATGGGGACAGGGGGCTGCGGGGACCTCGGGGACAAAGGGGCCGGGAGCAGGAAAGTCCTGGGTTAGAGGAGGGGACAGAGATGTGCACCAGCTCCGAGTCTGGGTTAGAGGAGAGGGCAGAGATGTGCACCAGCTCCGAGTCTGGGTTAGAGGAGAGGGCAGAGATGTGCACCAGCTCCGAGCCTGGGTTAGAGGAGAGGGCAGAGATGTGCACCAGCTCCGAGTCCTGGGTTAGAGGAGAGGCAGGCAGAGATGTGCACCAACTCCGAGCCCTGGGTTAGAGGAGGGGACAGAGATGTGCACCAGCTCCGAGCCCTGGGTTAGAGGAGGGGGCAGAGATGTGCACCAGCTCCGAGTCTGGGTTAGAGGAGGGGACAGAGATGTGCACCAGCTCCGAGCCCTGGGTTAGAGGAGGGGGCAGAGATGTGCACCAGCTCCGAGAGGCGCCGAGGGGCAGCCAGGGACAGCAGGCTCCTCTGCAGAGCCCATGCCCGCAGCCTCCCCTGTGTCCCAGCACGGAGCTGGGCGCCTGTGATTTCACCAAAATCCCTCCCAGAGGATTCTCGAGATCAGTTTACACCTTTCTTCTGGCGGACACACCCGGAGCCCAGCCCAGCCCTGTGCCCTCCTTGGACCCGCCGTGCCCCTCCGGGGATTTCTGGGCTGCTCCGGTTGTTCTGGGGGTGCTGCCAGGGCTGGATCAAATTCCCGAGACCCTCGAGCCCCCGAGTTTCCACCGCCGTGGCTCTCCCGGAGCCAGAGCTGTCCTGGCACCTTTATCCCACCCACTCCGGGAATGGAGATGGCAGAAGTTTTCCATTCGAGCACGTCTCAGGGCAAGGAGTGACTTTTCTGAGCTAATTTTGTAGCTTGGGGAGTGATTTTGTTTCAAAAATAAGTCCTCAAGAACATCTGTTCTCCCTCCACACCATCCACCTAAAAATAAAGCCCCGCAGGGTGGGTTTTGGGACAGAAATGCCTCCCAAGCCGCTCTCAAGTCCCAAATTCTTGAGGAAGAGTCTTTTCTGCCTGGTTTCCCCAGCACCTGCTGCTTCCTCTGTCATTACCACTCGCTCAGGAAATTAACTCAGCGTCATCCTCCAGCTGCAAATCCTCACCCGGAGCCACCCTGCTCCCACACGGGACAGCGGGGTGGGGGCCTCCCACATCATTTGTATTTCAATCCCCAACAGAGCCTGTTCCAGATGGAGCAGCTCCCGGGAGATTTCCCAGGTAATTCCTCTCGGGATTCTCACTCCCCAAAAGAAAACCAACCCCTTTTTAGGGTGCCAAACAATCCTGCAGCAAGCAGGAGCCGACAGATCTGCAAACTCTTCTAGACAAGAGTATTTTAAGAAACACTCAGCTTTTCAGGGACAGGAAAAAGTAGCTTAAATTAAGCCTAAAAATTAAATTAGGGGAAGCACAGAAACAAACCCTGCAAAAATAAAGCTTCTTATCATCCAGCAGCACCATGCAGCTGTGAGGGCAGCAGGGACAGAGGTGCAGCTTTGCTGGCTGCAGGGTGCTCGTGTAATAGCACACATCTCAGAGAGGTGCAGCTTCTTCCACCCCGTGCCTCCTTCCGCCCCTCTGACCTCAAAGCTCACACCTGAGGTGCTTTGTAGCAGCTAAACCACGACTGCAGTAATTGGGACAATTATCTGGGCACAGGGACAAGAAGAGGGAAAATCTGCCCCCAGTGCTCCCCAGGAACCCAAATGCTCCATCTGGAAGAAGCTTTGCATTTAGAACAAGCCTCCAGCAGCACCCTCGGGGCATTAACAGCGGGTTAATTAACACGGGCTCCCACGGGGGAAGGCAAAGCAAGGCCAGGTTTGGGAAGCTTGGAGCTGGGAGGGCGAGCAGAGGCAGGCCCAGCTCTGCAAAAGCAGCTCGGGGTGTCCCAGAGCGGGGCCAGAGCAGCTGCAGCCCCAGTCCCACGGCAGGGAGGGAGGTGCCCACCCCGGCTGGAGCTGACTCGCTCAAGGTCAGGAACACAGCCCAGGATTCCCAACCCTGCATTGCCTGGATCGTGCTTCCCCCGAGGAACATCAGGGATTTAATATTCTCTCCACTGCTCGGCACAGAAAGAACAGAGCACTTGGCTTTCAGCAGAGCTGCTCTGGCTGTGGCAGCAGCTGCTGCTTCCTCCCGCCCCCCAAAGCAGCCACCACGTCTCTTTCCAATATTTTAATGAGTCGCTACATCTTACACTCATAATTATAAAAGAATAAGAATCCATAAAAATATTTTCTTTTCATAATACGCACTTAAAATACTCCAGGGCAAGTCAACGTGGTTCATTTGGGTGGGTTTTGTTTGTTTTCATTTTGCCCCTGGCAGAACCCTTGGCTTGAGGGGGGGATGTGCTCCCCTGAGGTGTGATTGCTCAATCCCCCTCCCCAGAACTGCAGTTCCTGTTGCCCAGGTAAATAAAAACCAGGAGAGAGCATTGCTGAGCAGACGGGCAGGGGGACCAGTCACTGACCCGCAGAGAACTGAAGCACAGCTGATTTCAGTGCACATTGGGAAGCTCGGGGAGGGAGGCGGCACAGAGAACGGAGGGAGGGAGGGTTTGCATAAATATCATCCATCTTGTGTTGCAAAAACCCAAATGCTGCTGTGAGCTCTGGAGAGAGGCCCTGGCTGCAGCCAGCTGCCAGTGCTACCTGTTGGCACAACTCTGTGAGAGCGAGCGGCCATGAGAGGAAGGCTCAGAGGACGCCGTTACCGGCCCCTTCCTCCATCTGCTCTGCAAATTTGAACTGGAAAATAGATATATATAAAAAAAGACTAGTGTTGCATGCTTCTGTAGACCTCTCTTCACCTCCCAGGGCTCCGGCGTGGCAGCAGGGCCAGGACACAGAGCACATCCCCAGGGGAGCAGTAGGTAGTTCTCTCTTCCCTTCACTCCTGGCTTAAGGCAGCTTCTGATTCGGCTCTTCCGTTTCCAACACAGGCACTGAGTTCTTGCAGATGAGAGTTTGGGAACTGCACAGGTGCAGTGGAGAGGGAAAAGGACCGGGGAGAGAGAGATGGACACAAACCTCAGCCTCGGGACACAGACCACTGTCCATTGATTCCCAGGAGAGAGGGAGTAGCAGCAAAAAAAAGCGTTGAACAGCCAGGCTGGAGGAGAGGAGGAGGACGAGCAGCCGAGCAGGGGCAGACCTCCAGCGTGGAAAGTGAGAGAAGGTGGCACTGTCCAAAGGGAAGATGCCCTCCAGCTTTTCCCCCTGGCCTGGGGGTATCCCCAGCCCGCCGTGGGCACTCAGCCCCTTGTGCTCTGGTTGGACGCTGCCGGGGAGCAGGAGGGCACGGGGCAGGTGAGCTGTCAGTGTCCAGTTTGCAGAGGCTCGTGCTCTCAGAGGTATTCTTGTAGAAAGTGCAGCAGCGTGATTTCGTAGTGCTCTCCTGACTCAGGGCACCGAATACTGTGTCTCTCGTTGGGGTAGATCTGTGCAGGGGCAGACACGGGGTGTTGGTCACTCAGCAGGGACACAGCCCCCTCCCCTCAGCCCTGCTCCCTCCATCCATCGGGACAGAAGTGCCAGGGAGGGTCTCGAGCACCCCTTCCCTCACTGCAGCCACCCCTGACCAGTGGGACACAACAGCTCCAGCTGGTGGAGGAGGAAAGTTCCAGGCCCCAGGAACTGCCATGCCACATCTGCCAGCCGTGGAACAGCCACAGTGCCACCTCCCGGCCTCCTCTGGAGCCCAGCGAGGAGCTCACTGTCCCCAGGATCACAGGAGGATGTGGGACATCTGCCCCCATCTCCTCCCGTCCCCAGAACACACAGCAGGGAACCTTCTCCAGATTTATGGCACCTTCCCTCCCCACTCCTGTCCCTCCTACCTGCAGCTGGTAAGGTTTTCCAGCCCGGATTAGCTGCGATACCAGGAAGTTGGTGTGAAAAAAGTGCACATTTTCATCCAAAAAGCCATGGAGGATCAGCAAACGATTTGGCCTGGACGGGGGGTGAGAGATAAGGAGAGAAACAGGATGAGAAACCAGATGGAAAACACAATGAGGCAGCAGATAAACGCTCTGCAGAGGGTTTGAGCTCAGAGCTGCCAGCTGGACAAGCCAAACCCAAGCAAGAGCAGTGCCAGGCCATGGCCAGGGGCCTCAAGCCCTCCCTGGCAGGGGCAGGGGGTGCTGTGGCCCAGCTGCTGCCGGGTTAAAGCGGATCAGAACCCCTCCATTCCTTTGGGATTGAGCAGGGTGGCAGGGGCAGGCCCAGGAGCAGGTGTGGGGCAGGCACTCACTCGTTGGGAAGCTTTTCCACGTGCAGTGCCACCGAGCCAGCCTCGTAGCCCTGCTGGTTGTTCTCGGGGACGTCCATGTAGCGCTCGGTGTAGCCGGTGTCGTAGGCCATCCACACGGTGACAGGGGCACCTGCTATGGCAATCTGTCAAACACAGAGGGGGCACCACAGCCTCATTATCTCTGCTCACAGCCCGGTGCTCCCTGCCTTCCTGGACAGGCTGCTAAAGGCAGGCTCTGCCCTGTTCTGTCACTCAGCTCAGGATTCTCCTTCAGCAACCCCACACACAACCCAGCTCCTCCTGCTGCTGTTCCTCTTGTGCTCACAGTGGGGCAAGTTCCTGCACAGCAGCACTAAAGGCCTCCCCTCTGCCAGGACTTGGGAATGATCCAGAAACTGTGCTGGGAGCTGGGATGGGGAATAGCACATTAATATCCCCCTGTATGGTAGACCAAGCCCATCCAGAGCCATCCTCCTCCAGCCCCAGGCAGGGATGAGCTGCAGCAGGACACAGAACACAGGACTGGAGCTGCAGGCAGGCAGGACAGGGGGGCATTTCCACCTGTCCACCACAAACGAGCCAAAACACCAATTCCAGCTGCAGAGAGGGACAGGAGCTGAGAGAGCCAGGTGTCCCAAAGGTGCCAGCCCCACGTGCAGGCTCACCTTGAAGACGTTGGGTTTACAGATGAGCCCCATGAGGGACAGAAAGCCCCCATAGGACCAGCCATGGATGGCGACCCGGCTCAAGTCGATGAACCCGTATTTTTCTGCTACGTAATGTAAACCTTCCACCTGGTCCTCTATCTCCACCTGACCCTAAAAGGCAACGAGGACGCTCATATTAGTGGACTAGATAAATTTAGAAACTTGAGGCAGGAAGACTCACACAGGAAATGAGCAGCCACCACCCTTAGGAAGGGCAAATAATCAGAGATTCCCCAGCACAAGGACGTTACCATTTGGTTTTTCAGGGCCCCTTCAAATTTGAGGCCTCGCTGGCATGATCCCCTTCCATCAATCACCACCACAGCATAGCCCAGGGATGCCAGTGTGTTCAGCCTCAGGTACTTGATGCCTTTGAAGGAGTTGTTCACCAGCTGCACCTGCACAAAGAGGGAGGAAGAGTCTCAGAGCTGCCTTCCAGGGTCACTGGAGGATGCTGAGCTGGACAGCAGCCACTCATCGAGCTATCAGAGCCATGGAAATCAAACCACATGCTGGAAAAGTCATCTGAGGTTTGAAGCAGAGGGCAAACACAGAGACAAAAAGAGCAGGTTTAGATTAGATATTAGGAGGAAGTTTTTTGCTGTAATGGTGGTGAAGCCCTGGCACAGGGTGCCCAGAGAAGGACAGTGGAAGGTGTCCCAGATGGGCTTTAAGGTAACTCCAACCTGAACCATTCCATGATCCCACGACAGGGCTCACTGCTACCTGAAGTGCAATTCTTGATGCAGGACTGACAGAGCAGTGCCCTGGGCAGCAGCCCCAGCCCCAGCCCCAGCCCCAGCAGCTCCCCTGGGTTGTTATCCCTGGGTTGTTACCCCTGGGCTGTTACCTGGGGGCCTCCATACACGAAGAGCACCGTGGGATGCTTCTTGCCCGGCTGCACGTCGTGGGGTTTGTACACCATTCCGTAGAGCTCCACGTCCGACTGCGTGCGGAAGTGGAAGATCTCCGGGGGGACGTAGTCTGGGGGACAGCCTGCAGCAGGGGGGTCACACACAGTGCTGGGGACAGAGCAGCCTCTGCTGCCACCCCCCAAACCAGCCCTGACCAAACCTGACCCTGGGCAGGGCTCCAACACCAACCCACACCAGGGCTTAGCAAAGCCTCTCCTTGGGAAACACAGCCTGCGCAGGGAAGGGATTCCACAGGAAAACCACAGGAAAACCTCACCAGCTGGGAGTTCTGTGCCACAGCAGCAGGGTGGGAGAGGGTAAGAACAGGGATGGGACAAAGTGTTTGTAGTAGGGCTCCAGGTGCTGCTGTGAGCTCTACCTAAACCTTTAAAACCTGCAGTGCACAACGGAGCAGTCACTGCATCCCAGGTACTTGTTCCTTCCCTCTTCAGACAAATCACAAATCAAAAAACACCTTGAAGTGTTCAAGGCCAGACTGAACAGGGCTTGGAGCAACCTGGACAAGTGGAAGACTTCCCTGTCCATGGCAGGATGAACTTTAATGTCCATTCTGACCTAAACTTTTCAGTGATTCCACAGTAAAACCACATCCTCCAACTCTGTATGACTCTTGCTCAATGTGTGAAACACCCCAAAAGCCCACACAGCATTTCCTGAGTGAGGTGACCACGAGAAACATCTCCCCCACAAGACACCACAGTTCATCTTCCCTCAGAGTGAAGGTGCTCAGAACACTTCCCTCCCCATCACTCTTGGCCCTGCTGGCAGAGTTCTCCCTGCAGGGCCCCACGGGGACGTTCTGCAGGACTCACTGGCTGCCTCCATCATGCTGGCCCAGAACTTGGGCTGCTTGTGCAGAGGGTCGTCGTCGGAGCCGCTGAGCTTGTAGATGTGCACGCAGGGAGGGGTGCTCACGCTGCTGTAGTGGCTGATGAACATGTCAAAGTTCTGCAGGGAACACAGCAGAGTTGGGAATGAGGCCCTGCACTGCCCACGTCTCAGGCAGCGCTCAGGACTCGTTGCCATTCCCAGTTAGGATCCCTGTCAGCCAGGAGAGGGGAAAAGAAACAAACCTGGCTCATGGAGCAGCTGTGGGAGAAGCCTGGCGTGGTGAGGCGCAGGATCTCCCCGGGACTCTCGTAGCTGACCACGTAGAGGTGGTGCTCCAGCGGGGTGTCCCTCGTGCCTTGGAAGTACACCAGCTTGGTGGCCTCGTTCACCCAGATCTGTGCCAGGAGAGAGGGTCAGGGACACACAGGGACAAGCTCTGCTCCTCTGCCAGCCCACAACACACACAGACCGTGACAGGGCTGTCAGGGCAGGGGCTGAGGGGCCAGAGAACACACACAGCACTTGGAGAACTGCAGACAACACAGTGCAGTGACAGAGAGCAGCCCCTCAGCCTTTCTGTTAAAGATTTAAAGCATTTGCTCATTAATGGGCATAAAAAGCTGGGCTTTGTTCCCTGCACATTAAGAGGAAGCCATCCTCTTAACAAGGAACGTTCTGTGCTTATATGGCATCTTACAGAACCATGGAATCATTCAGAAAATGGGAAAACCCCCCCAAGATCAACCATCAGGCCAGCAGCACCGTGTTCACCACTAACCCACGTGCCACATCCACACCCTCCTGAGCACCTCCAGCAGTGGTGACTCCCACTGGACAGCCTGTCCCAGAGCTGATCCCCTTCCCAGTGCAGCCTTTCCCTCATCTCCAACCTAAATCCCCCTGGAGCAGTGTGAGGCTGCTCCTGTCCCCCGGGGGGAGAGCCCGAGCCCCACCTGGCCACAGCCAGCACGGCTGGGTTAGAAAGGCACAGGTGCCTTTTTCCAGCCATGTAATGAATTCCCATCTGTGGGAGGACCAGTCTAACAGCTCTCAGCACCAAAACTTTGAGACACATTAAAATAGCGTTTTTACTGTCCAGATAAAGCTGTTTCTAAAAACCACCCAGTCAGGCAGGAACAGAGGCGACAGCTTTAAAATCCTGCATTGATCCAGCAACAGTAACTGAACTGTTTTTCCACCTTACAGTTTCCAAATGCTATTTCTGGCTAACCCTCAGTTTCAAGACCCCTGTGAACAGCAAAGGGAAAAACATATCCAACTCAGTTGGCCAGGAAAACCAGGCAGAGCCCTGTGGAGCAACAAATGCATCAAAATAATTGCTGCTAACACAATTTTAGCCATAACACATGCAGGGAAGAGCTGTGGCCAAAATCAACAGCATGTACAGTGAGAATCCACATGGGGAGGGACAGCAGGTTAATTGCAGATTGAGGAAAAGCAGCAGAAACCAAAAGCTGGGAGCTGTTGGTCTTTTAAAAAGCGAGAAGTGAAAATCCAGATTAATTGGAAATGAACAGACAAGGTCTTTATTTTGACAGAAATCACCTGGGAGTGTTAAAGATCAGACTCGAAGTTAATTCCTGAAGCAAAAATGAAACTAGGTTTCTACAAGATTAATAAAAATTCATTTCTGGCTGTTCTGCAAGCGACAACAGATACAGCTTCTCCATATTCTAAACTGCTTTATATTCCCCAGCTGCCTTCTTCCTAAAGGCTCTGCTGAGGGATCAGCTGGAGACCAAGAGTTCACTCCGAGTGCCAGGACACATTTCCACACTGCAAGAACACATTGGAGTTAAAATGCCTCAGCAAAGGCAGCAGTCCCCAGCTTCTCCACAAAATGGTTGTTTGTTGCTCTTAAACCTCAGAATTGTGTCCTTTTTTATGGCCTGACCCACTCCTGAGATTTACCTAAGGAACAATCCAAAGTCTGATTAAGAAGGCAATCAGCTCCAGTGCACTGGCCTACAGCACTTCTGGGGAAAGCAGAGGCAGCAATAAAAACAGCAACAAAATGAAGCTTAAGCAGTTCCAGCAGGTCCCAGGCGTAAGGGAGGACTCAGGCCAGGACTGGGGGCAGACAATGCAGAGCTGAGACACTGCAAGAGAATAAAAATAACCCCTACCTTGGATCCGTGCCTCGCCAGCACCTCCCACTCCCCAGCAGTCAGGGCAATCTCCTCCTTGATGGGGCATTTGAAATCATCTACAAGAGACACCACGAGAATAAATCACTGTCCCAAAGGACACCACGGCCAGGAGGGGAGCAGCCCTTACCCTCAGTGTGGACACAGGGCTGCCCCCAGTCGTGGCTGCCTGGCTTCAGCACTGCTGTCACCCTGTACAGGTGGCAGAAGCCCGTTTTGCACTCGTTGGCTCGGATAAAGCACAGCTCTTCCTCCTCCCCCTCCGGCTGGATGAAAGGATAGAAGATGTCATGAACCTGCCACACAAGATGAGAAACCTGTGAGTGACTTGCTTTATCAAACCCCTGGCTCAACACTAAATTTGGGACTAATGAGTAGCAAAGCTGCTGGAGCAAGGACTTAACTGGACACCAAATCAACACGAGAATGGTTAACTGAGGGGAGGAACGGGCAGCCCGTGCTCTCCTCCCAGCCCCGAGCCTCTTACATTTATCCACACGTCAGTGGTTTCTTCATAGATCACAAATGGCTGGACATTTTCTGGCACAGTTTTGGCAAATTCAGCACGCTGCTCCTCATTTTCTGGGACTGGAATAAAGAGTGCTGGAGGCAGGAGGACTAGCTGGAGCCGCTGCTGAGGTCTGTCTAGGAACATAGCCCAGGCACTGGGGAAAGAAGTCAGAGGTGAATGTCAGCACCACAAAACAGAGGTCCCTTTCCAACACTGGGAACACGCATCCCTTTCTTCCCCTCGCTGCCAGAAAGGATTTGGGCATCTGAATGCAAAGCTTTTCTCATCACTGCTGCCTTCTAATCCCCTGGAAGCTGTGCCAACACACACGTACTGCCAGACAGCTCTGGTATTTCACAGGGGCATCGCTCAGACGAGATGTCTGACAGATTTGGCAGCGCCTGTTCCAAGGGAGCACTGCTAAGGGAGCCCTGTCTCCAGAATGGAGCTCTCCTTGGACACCCCTCCACCAGGAAGCACTGCCTGTGCTCCAGCTCTGCTCCAGCTCCAGATCCCCCTCCTCGAGCTCCGTCTGCAGCCCCCTCCTCGCACAGAGCCAGCCCCAGGGGAAGGAGCTGCCTCAGTCCCAGCCCTGCTCCCTCCGAGGAGCCCCTGGTGCTGCTCTGCAGGCTCTCAGCGTGGCAGATGGCAGAGCACAGCCACGCCAAGGCCTGCCAGTGCATCCAGGGGGGTTTCACCATGAAAGACAGCTTTGGAAAGAGCCAGTTCTCCCCTAGCGCCGCAGGATTTCAGGAACTGAGATATTCAGCACATTTAGATAAGCTCTGGTGCAGAACATCACAATCACCTCTGGGATTACCTGCTGGAAAGCTCTCTAAATTTCCTTTCCAGAGCAGAAAATTAATGACGAGTTACAGAATGCCACCTTCAAAGACAGCCAAGTCACCTTAACTTAATCTGCACACACACCACTTAACAGCCAAGCCAGCCTGGGAGGGGAAAAACTAAGAACTTTCAAATGTCAATCAGATTGGGGTGAATTCTGTAACTCTTCAGGCAAGACTGTGTATCCCATTTGGAGCAATAGGCAGTCCCAGAGCAATCCTTCCCTTTGGACACGCTGTGTGAAGGACTGATCCAGTCCCTGTCCTGTGATTCAGGCTTTGATGCCAAACTGTGCCAACGAACAAAGATAAAACTGCCACAGAACAGCCCCATTTTCAGAGGAAAACACTTTGTATCTGTGTTAAACACCTTCAGCTCCCGAGAATTCCCCAGGACTGCCCACTTAACGCATCAATGTCATTTAAC